>NW_012116110.1:1967348-2025759 GCF_000951035.1 Colobus angolensis palliatus | reverse complement strand
ATAATAGGCGCCATATATGGCAAACCCACACCCAATCCTCGGAGAAGCAATTAGTTTTCTTATTCAAGATCATAAAAAAAAAAAAAAAAAAAAAGACCTTTCTTGTTTTAGCACGTAATCGTTGGCCCATGGCTGAAAACAGCAGTTGCTAAAGAACCCGGGGTGGGGGGAAAGAGATGGAGCCAGACCCTGCACTTTGGGTCATCCCTGTAATCCCAGTGCTCTGCAAGGCTGAAGCAAGAGGACAGCTTGAGCCCAGACGTTCAAGACCAGCCTGGGCAACATAGCGAGATCCTGTCTCTACAAAAAAATAAATAAAACAAAACAAAATTATCCAGGCATGGTGGCACATGCCTATAATCCTAGCAACTGGGGAAGCTGAGGTGAGAGGATTGCTTAAGCTTAGGCATTGGAGGCTGCACTGAACTATAATCGCACCACTGCACTCTAACCTGGGCAACAGAATGAGACCCTGTTTCAAAAAGAAAAAAAAACGTGGGAACAGATGCCACAGGCCCCTATGGTTTATTGATGGGTCCCGTTAGAATGCCACCACCCCAAACTATGTGAGCACTTCTGCTGGGCAGGGGTTAGGGAGTCAGAAGAGATGAGCCTAGGGGAACACAGTGGCTTTTCCTCCTTTGGGCAGCCAGGGATATACACCCTCTTTCCCCTGGTGTCGACGATGACTCCAGGAGACGCACACACGGAAATTGAGGAACCTGAAAGAAGAGAGGCAGGAAATCCATTCTCTGCTTAGGCAGTGGGTGTTTATCTCCTTCTGAGCCAGGAAAAAGGAAGTAAGAGTGACAACACGTGGAGAAAGAGGGGACCAGGGAGCACCTGCATTGCCACGACTTGGTACAATATTGTGTCAGCTTCCCGTGGGTCAGGAGGACAACTTGGAAAAAATAACTGGGCTTAAAGATACAAAAGGCTACATATTGTACGATTCCATTTATATGAAATATTCAGAATAAGCAAATTCGTAGAGACAGAAAGCAGATTAGTGATTGCCAGAGGCTGGAGCAAGTGGGAGGATGGGGAGTGACTGCTTCATGGAGGGGTTTCCTTTTGAGATGATGAAATGGTCTGGAACTAAATAGCGGTGATAGTTGCACAACACAGTGAGTGTACTAAATGCCACTGAATTGTGCACTCTAAAATAATTAAATTGGCAAATTTAATGTTAAGTGTAATTTACCACAATAATTTTCTTTAAAAAAAAAATAGTAGCTGGTAACTGGGCACAGTGGTGCACACCTAAAATCCTAGCACCTTGGGATGGGAGGCAGAAGGATTGCTTGAGCCGAGAAGTTCAAAACCAGCCTGAGCAACATTGCAAGACCTTATCTCTAGGGTCTCCGGGCACACAGCAAGATTGTACTTCCTGGTGCCTTTCTGGGTGAGGCCACCTGACTAGTTCTAGCCAATGAGATGCAAGTATAAGTCACTCTGGCCCCTGATCTTCTGTGAGCTCTTGTTCCCTCTGGTACAGAGTCTGGCAATGTTAAAGATGGCCACTGTCCCATGAGCCTGAGTCCCTGATACAGTAATATGTGCAGTGGACACGTAGCATGAGAGAGAAGTAAGCCTTTGTTGCTCTAAGTACTTCAAATCTGGAGGTTGTTTGTGAGCACAGCATCACCTAGCCTATCCTGGAACGATTAGCATTTGGACTCCTGCCTCCTAGATAGACTTAATGAGCCCTCACTGTTAGCCAAAGACATTAGAAAACAAGAAAGATGAAACTGCTTCAGCAGCTCATTATGAAAAGAGAGATGAGGCCGGGCGCGGTGGCTCAAGCCTGTAATCCCAGCACTTTGGGAGGCCGAGACGGGCGGATCACGAGGTCAGGAGATCGAGACCATCCTGGCGAACACGGTGAAACCCTGTCTCTACTAAAAAAAAAATACAAAAAAACTAGCCGGGTGAGGTGGCGGGCGCCTGTAATCCCAGCCACTTGGGAGGCTGAGGCAGGAGAATGGCGTGAACCCAAGAGGCGGAGCTTGCAGTGAGCTGAGATCCAGCCACTGCACTCCAGCCCGGGCGACAGAGCGAGACACCGTCTCAAAAAAAAAAAAAAAAAAAGAAAAGAGAGATGTGTCTCTTTCCTTTCTTCTCTTCCTCCAGCACAAAAAAAGATGCCTGGTAGAGGGAGCAGGAAGTGAAAGAGTACACCCTGCTGTCTTCCTCAGATCCCTACCCTTGAGCAGAGAGTATTAAATCAGATACGAGATTAAATTTTCAACCCAGCTAAACTAAGCTGTAATAAATAGGAGTGACTAGAGAGCTGTGGGACCTCCCAAAGAGGAAAGGGAGAGTCTACAGAGCTTCACTGAAGGCAGTGATTGAGTCCCCAAGACCTTCATGATCCCAAAAGAAAGCTGATGGATCACACCCTCACATGGAGGTCATTCAGAAGAGTTTAAGAGGGCAGGACTATGAAGTGGTGGGCAGGTTGAGGAGAGCCTACAGGGCTAGCAGCAGTAGGGAAAGTGAGAAAGACGTGGTAGCTGTAGGGGGAGACCTGTGGTCTGCAGGTGAGAAATGTGGCCACTGCCCACCCACTACCCATCTGGTTGGGTAATACCCCAACCACATCTTCCCCTGGCTCTCTGGTTTCCTTCCAGTGCTTCCTAACTGGCTGAACCAACAGGTAATTAGAGAGCAAGGGAGCCCTTTGATGCATCCATAAAGGTCTGTCTCCCAGGGCTCAGAACATGGTGGAGAAGAATGAAGAGTGAATCAAGAGGGCAAATGGAGACTATCCAGAACCTACCTCTGCCAAGCTGAGAATATTCCAGAAATTGGTTCCAGGTGTTTTAGGAAGATTATTTTTGTTTATGGGTGATGTACCTGAGAAGGATGGAATGGAAATAAGAGGACCATTTATAATAGTTCTTGTCAGAGAATGAGTGAAAATGTTGAAAGCTAGGAGGGTGAAAACAGCATCTCAAAGACTAAGGAACAGGAGAGGATAAAGAGGAAGTAATCTGAGCAGAAGTGGCTGAGGAGGAAAAGGGCTGGGAAGTTTTCTTGGGCACCCATTCCAAATGTCCTGACAACCCTCCAGGGAGCTATTTTGGATGCATGTTTAGGAAGAACGCTGCCTCAGTTAGCATCCCGGCAGGAAACAGATGGACACTCAAAAAGGTTGAACTGTAAAGAATTTAATGAAGGGACTATATAGGGTGTAGACTGCATTAAGAAAACCAGCAAGAGATTATGATACACAATCACAGGAAGCTGTTTCCATCTCTGTGCCTGAAAAGTCAAGACAGCAGGTGGTGATTCTGGAACCACAGAAGAACCCGTCCCCACCAGGATCAGGGCTATAGAAGAACACAGCCTCTCAGCCTCTGCCAAACCCTTCATGAGGCTGCAGTGGAGGATCAGAGGCAGCAAACACCTCATCCCACTGCCCTCTCACCTTCCAATCTCCTGCTTTGTCTTCCACTGGGGAAGCCAATCAGTAACCCAAGGGCAAGGGAGCCCAATGGGACCAGAGAAGGGCTGAAAATGCATCTGTGGAAAGAAGAGGACAAAAAGAAAAACCAACCAACTTGGAGGAAATGAAAGCAGGTAGATAGTGAGGAAATGGATGCTAAGGCAGCAAGCTTTTCTCTGTGTAAAGAAGACATACAAGGTAAAAACAGTAGTGTCAAGCAAAGGTGTTTTCTTTTTTTTTTTGAAGACAGGGTCTCGCTCTGTCACCAGGCTGGAGTGCAGCGGCATGATCACTGCAACCTCTGCCTCCTGGGCTTAAGCAATTCTCCTGCCTCAGCCTCCTGAGTAGCTGGGACTACAGGCACATGCCACCACATCCGGCTAATTTTTGTATTTTTAGTAGAGATGGGGTTTCACCATGTGGGCCAGGATCGTCTCGATCTCTTGACCTCATGATCCGCCCGCCTCGGCCTCCCAAAGTGCTGGGATTACAGGTGTGAGCCACCATGCAAAAGTGTTTTCTAAGCAAAAGAGACCTGAGCATGCCTTAAACTGAGACAGTTCACCCAAGCCACATCACGGAGGTCACGGTGACCGGTTAATCCTGGGTAAAGTTATGTTGAAAAGTTTCCATCAGAGCTATGCGTTTCAGATGACTCAAAAGATTCCAAGGATGAAGTCAAGGGGCAACTCGATCCCAACACAACCCCGCAAGTGCCTGTTGACTCTAACTCTCCATCTTTCACTAAAGAGCAGGCTAATCTTTTAAGAATAGGAAGACTTTCCGTCATAGTAACATAAAGGCTACTGTATTGCATCCCGGGCTCCCTGGAGACTGGCTGGATCTAGTTCAAGTAATTTCTTTCCGGAGTTACTGTTGCCAAGAAGATTTAGAATAGCCAAGAGTGGTGGTCAGTGGAGGTGAAGCTGCCTGTGCTTTTCAGCCCTTCTTCCCAGGCACTTTGGAGAAATCAGCATCTGACTTTCCAACAACAGCCAATTGTAGTCAACAAATGCACTGTATTTATTTTAAAGGGTTAACTGTCTTCTGCAAAATCACTCATGAGGACAGTTAAAAAGGAAGAATTCTTCTTCCTTGTGGTTGGAACGGTATGCAGGTGAGCATCTGAAAAGACCAGCCAAATCTGGATCGCCAGTGGGTGGTTAACTAAGAAAGACAGCACAGATTGCTGCATTCAGCATGAAGTAAAAAGGCTCAGAAAAGGCAAAGTGATCATTGGTCTTAGAGGCGTAGTTGGACTTTGCCAGGAAAATGAGAAGTAAGCCTTCCAGAGTTCAATCTGCCCAATGATTTACCACCAAAGTCAGGGCCCAGAGTACAGAGCTGTGCAGGTTGTACACTGCAGAGAGCCCCCCTCTCCCAAGTGCCCCACTTTCCTGCAAACAGGGTAGTAACAATTGGAATCCAGCACGCACTCCATTCACAACGCTGTGTGCCCTAGCATGCAGGTGGGTCTGCCTAGAGGAAGAGGTAAACTTTTTATTTGCACAATGATGCTATCCACTCCGCAAACCATGTTCCCTGGGGACTGCACTGCCTAGAGGTGGAATGAGAGGTCTATTTCTGATTATAACAATGATGCTATCTGTGCTAACAGCAACACTGGCCAAAGTCTTCCTAGTTGCTAATAATGCATTTACTTTTTTTTTTTTTTTTTTTTTTTTGAGACCGAGTCTTTCTCTGTCACCCAGGCAGGAGTGTACAGTGGTGCAGTCTTACCTCACTGCAACCTCCCAGGTTCAAGCCATCCTCCCACCTCAGCCCCCCAAGTAGCTGGGACTAAAAGTCCATGCCACCATGCCTGACTGATTTTTGTTTTTTTGGTTTTTTTGCAACAGAGTCTCGTCTCACTCTGTCATCCAGGCTGAGTGCAGTGGTACAATCTCAGCTCACCACAAACTCCATCTCCTGTGCTCAAGAGATTCTCATGCCTCATTGCCCAGGCTTGTCTCGAACTCCTAAGCTCAAGTGATTTGCCCGCCTCAGCCTCCCAAGTACTGGGATTACAGGCATGAGCTACTGCACCCAGGTGCATTTACTCTTCATGTCTTGCCTAAGAGAACCTTGCACATAGCCGAAGCATGAGTGGGAGAAACTCAGAAAAGATGATAATAGTAATAAGAACAACAATCCCTCTTTTCTGTTTAGCCCGTATCATTTTAAACAACACTTTCCTATCCAGAATCTCATTCAAGCCTCAGAGCAATACCAGGTTCCAACTGGGTAAAGATACCCTTTCCCATTTAAAAATTGTGGGGCTGAGACTCAGATAGCTGGGACTGAAATCTGAGTCTCTGACTGCAAATTCTCTGCTCTTTGCACAAGACAAACAAACAAACAAAAAAACTACACGTTTAGAAAAGCTTCTAGGTATATCAGCTTGGACTGCCAGCACCTATTTGCCTGTCTCCTCAGTAACAAAACAGTGATTTTCCTCTGGGGACCTTCTGCCAATCTCAGTTTATGTTCTTTAGCCCAGGGAGATAGGCAACTAAGGCCTGGCAATTCAAAGCATTGCCATAAGGGCTGGTTCAGGAATGGGTGTGCAATTCAACCAGAGCCCATGAGGGATGAGGAGACACTTGTAGCACTTGAGACAGGAGGGAGACCCGACTCTCTTCCATTGGTCTTAGGCATGGAAGAAGGTGTGTCTGGAGTCATTGGCTGCCCTCTTGCCCCCATGTGGAATGTGAGGAAGGCAATGTGGATGATAGGGAAGCCAAGAGACAGGGTACACGTGAAATCATTTGAACCTCTGGTTTTAGGCACATAGCCCAGTACTTTTTATTTACTTGAGCCAATATTTTATTATTTAAGCAGCTCAAGTTGCAACTAAAAGTGTCACCAGGCACTAAAATTGCATTGTCTGTCACTTGGCTGATTCAGGTAGTTTCTTCTTCTCCTGTCTTGTTACCCTTATGCAGATACAGGCAATGCCACTCACAGCACTGGGGACCAGCATAAGGTTTAATTGCCAAAGACTAATGCACAGAAATTCCCTCAGTGCCATGATATGGCTAATCACCACCTCTCCTCAGCAGCCTGGAAAAGTTAAGAAACCCCCCTTTGCCCAGATGCCCAATGGAGTAGCCTAGCCTGCTAGACATTGTGAGGCAATTGTGTAGTGTAATTACACCTCACTTAGTAGACGGTGATAGAGCGGTGCTCTAATTGTGCTTGGACACCTGCATCAGATAGACCCCCGACAGTGAAAAGATGGCTCCCAATGGCAATGGAGGTTTATGCAAGAGACAGAACAAGAATTTTCTTGCTTAAGCATGGGACATAAGTCCTCCCCTTCAGTCTGACTGATCCATCTTGGGTCATGTACTTACCATTAGATCAACAGCAGTTGCCAGGAGAATGACATTCATTCATTGGCTTAGACTAACCAAGATGTATGCTGGAGCTGCAAATGGTGTCAGCTTCTTCTGAGTCACAATAAGAGAAATAGAGCCCCAACCTGAGATTCTGCTGAGAAGAAAGAAATAGGGACTAGACAGCCGGGTGCTGTGGCTCATGCCTTTAATCCCAGCACTTTGGCAAGCCGAGGCGGGTGGATCACCTGAGGTCAGGAGTTCGAGACTGGCGTGGGCAACATGGTGAAATCCCATCTCTACTAAAAATACAAAAGTTAGCAGGGCATGGTGGCATGTACCTGTAATCCCAGCCACGTGGGAGGCTGAGGCAGGAGAATTGCTTGAACCCGGGAGGCAGAGGTTGCAGTGAGCCAAGATCGTGCCATTGCACTCCAGCCTGGGTGACAGAGCAAAGTCCATCTCAAAAAAAAGAAAGAAAGAAAGAAAGAAAGAAATAGGGACTAGATATTGGGTAGGATTAAGAATGTCGTTACAAGCACCACTTGACCATGTGACCCTGGGTATATCCTCTAACTCTTTGGGCCTTAGTTCCTTGCCTGCAAATTGAAGAGAACAGAATCAAGGATATCAGCACTCCCTATCTACTCTAATATGCTACAACCCTACTAACTCCTCACACAAAACAGGAAAACCAAGTACACAGTATGGGAGGCAGGGAAATTTGAGAATGGTAGTACTCGCTGATGTTTGCTTATTTCAAACTTGCTTCACTTTGGGGAAGATATCTTGATATGACAGAGGTACATTTAAAGCTTTTTTGCAGAGACAGGGTCTCACTATGTTGCCCAGACTGGTCTCCAATTCCTGGCCTCAAGTGATCCTCCCACCTCAGCCTCCCAAAGAACTGGAATTACAGGTGCCACCAGGCCAAGCCAAAGTAAAGAGTTTTACTCTCCCCAGTTACAATAAAAAACAATCAAAAGAATTTTCCAGATGTCTTTATTACAAAGTCGTATTTCTTATTATTCCATATTCTCTGGCATATAGAAAATCAATTTTAGGCAATGATGATCTGTTTAAGCAAAGTCTGGATTTAGCTTTTTTCTTTTCCTGGGCCTGATCAGATCATACAACTACAGCACATTATAAATACCTGGGAAGATTTTTAAATCCTGATGCCAGGTTACAGCCTGGACCACATAATTCAAAATCTTGAGGGGTGAGTACCTGGCATCAATAGTTTTTCAAGCCCCCAGGTTATTCTAGTGTGCCCCAAGGCTGAGAACACTGCCTTTGAGTCTGCCATAAAATCAGCACCTGCTGAACCCCAGTAGAGAAAGGAAGGTGAGTGCCACACTTCCCTACTCCCAACTATAGGAAAAATAAAATTGTTGCTGGATCTTTAAAGTCTAATGATTCCTGAGATATCTGGGGGAGGGAAGGTGTTGTTCTGTCTCAGGATTCTGAGCTTTATTAATAGGAACTAGCCAGAATGGGAAGTCTCGCTCCTAAGCGGTCGTAATTAAATCATATTTTCTGGTAAGATGGCCCTTCCCGACTCATCCCCCATGAAGAACTGTGGCTGGTCTTACTTCTGGAAGTGCCTTTAACCAGAGCTCTTTATAGGGCTCGTTAGCAGAAGGTCACTGAAGTTATTTTATTATGATTTTATTACAGAAAGATTTAAGTAAAAGGGGCCAGAGAGGGCACCTGAAGTATTCCAAATATTCACCAGGCAGAAGCACTTAAGAGGGACACCTTCAACTGGAGAAGCTCCAGTGTGGGGCTAATCCAAGGGCGTGTCCATGTGTAGCCTGAGCCAGAGACCAAATGCAGGCACAAGAAGTCATCCCAGGCAGCCGAGGAACATTTAAGGTGAGGCATAAATGTGATTTAGTTCAAGGCATAATCTGTTCTGTTAACAGCATTTTAAAATGTTCCCCAACCTCTGACTTCTGAGCCCGACAACATTCCAAGAATCTGAGACTAAATGCTGGAGGAAAAGAAAATATTCCTACCACTAGCTTAGGAATATTTGGTCATTCCTTGGACCAGGGGTGAAGATGAGTACTATACCGGAAACCAAAAATGTGTACTCCCTCTGCTCGATCATATCTCTAAGTAATTTGAGGGCTGCAAAGCATAATTAATTACCAAAAGTATTTATTAAGCAACTACTGCTTAGGGCTGTGCAATGACTAAAAAGATTTGGTCTCTAATTTATAGCTGGTGCTTATTAAATACATGCCAATTGATTTATAAGAATTTATCAGAGAATAGATAAAACACACACTCAGAAGCCACTACCCACGCACAGGCATTATTAAAATGAAGACTACAGTAAGTTTTCCTCTCTCTGTTGTAACCTAATCACAGCCACTTATAGTTTATAAGCCCACTACAGGCTTATCAGCACATTACTATAAATCTTGCTCAATATGAGGATCCTATCCTCTTTTGTTTTTGTCAGATAGAGTCTCACTCTGGCTCTGTCACTCAGGCTGGAGTGCAGTGGCCTGAACTCAGCTCACTGCAACCTCATCCTCCCGGGTTCAAGCGATTCTCATGCCTCAGCCTCCAGAGTAGCTGAGATTACAGGTGTGCACCACCACGCCAGGCTAATTTTTGTGTTTTTAGTAGAGATGGGGTTTTGTCATATTGCCCAGTCTGGTCTGGAGTTCCTGGGCTCAAGCAATTCATCCACGTCAGCCTCCCAAAATACTGGGATTACAGGTATGAGCCACCATGCCCTGTCCTTATCTCTTTTCAGAGATGCAATACAGGCTATCTGTATAAAAGGCTGACATGAGCCAGCACAGGAGTGCCAGACACACCCTGAATGCTAGGAGGATAGCAGCACCAGGCCCCAGGCCCTGCGGGAAGGAGTCAGTGTGGTAAAAAAAAAAAAAAATAGCACTCGTCTGTGACCAGAGCCATGCTAAAGTCATTGACTTACTTTCATCTTTTCTTTAAAACTATTTTTTGACACATAATTGTACATAGCGATGAGGTACATGTGATATTTTGAAAAATACATACAACATGTAATGATCAAGTCAAGGTATTTAGGATATCCATCACCTCAAGCATTTATCATTCTTTATGTTAGGAACATTTATCTTCTAGCTATTTTGTAATATGCAATTATTGTTAACTATCGTCACGCTACTGTGCTGTCAAACACCAGAACTTACTCCTTTTATCTGACTGTATGTTTGTACCCATTAACCAACCTCTCTTCATCGTCCCTCCATCCCCAGGCTCATTTTATTTTTTATTTTATTTTTTTGAGATAGTTTTTCTCTTGTCACCCAGGCTGGAGTACAGTGGTGTGATCTTGGCTCACTGCAACCTCCACCCCCCAAGTTCAAGTGATTCTCCTGCCTCAGCCTCCCAAGTAGCTGGGATTACAGGCACCTGCCACCTCACCAGGTTAATTTTGTATTTTTAGTAGAGATGGGGTTTCACCATGTTGGCTAGGGTGGTTTCAAACTCCTCACCTTAGGTGATCTGCCCACCTCGGCCTCCCAAAGTGCTGGGATTACAGGTGTGAGCCACCATGCCCGGCCAGATTCATTTTAATCTTGCCCTTTAACCCAACCTGATTTGGGATGGGAATCAGTCTAGGCTAGTTGGGGTTAAGGGAAGAGGTTCAAGCCAGATGCAGATAATCATAGAGCATGGAGCATGAAGCACACACTGCAATAATTAGGACTCTTTTAGCTGTGACTTCCAGAAGCTCAACAGAAATCAACGTAACCCATAAGAGAATGTATTGGCTTCAAGGTGTAGTATTGGCTTTATCGAAGTGCTCAAAAGCTGTTATCCAGAATCAATCTCTTTCCATTCCCTTACTCTGAGGATCTCCTCCATGTTGCCTTCATCTTCAGACAGGCCCTCTCCCAGTGGTGGCAATAATAATTGCCAGAGACTGGGTGCAGTGGCTCATGCCTGTAATCCAAGCACTTTGGGAAGCCGAGACAGGTGAATTACTTGAGGTCAGGAGTTTGAGATCAGCCTGGCCAACATGAGGAAACCCCCGTCTCTATTAAAAATTTAAAAATCAGCCGGGTGTGGTGGTATGCACTTGTAACCTCAGCTACTTGGGAGACTGAGGCATGAGAATCACTCAAGCCTGGGAGGCAGAGGTTATAGTGATCTGAGATCCACACCACTGCATTCCAGCCTGGGCAACAGAGTGAGACCCTGTCTCAAAAAAATAAAATAAGAATAATAATTGCCAGAGCTCCAGGATCACATTCTACCAGCTTAACAGTCCAGACAGTTCTAGCAAGAGCCCAGGGCTAGTTCTCACTGGCCTAGCCACAGTCACAGACTCATCTCTGAACCAACATCTGTGACCAGGGGAATGCAGTTCTCTCGTGGGCCAGGCCTTGGCCTCATACCCATTTCTCATTCAAGGAGGAGAGGTCAGCCCTGCTCATACCACAAGGACTAAGACTTAGAAGAGAGTGACCAAAAGAAAATCAGGGTGTTTTCCCAGGAGAATGGAAATAAAGGGTTAACCAAAACAGTTCTCCACTGCCTTGACAGTGCTGGCCCACTTTGTGGATCCTGGAGTTATGGCACCTATCCTTACCCTCACTCTCCTTAAATTTCCTGTGCCCGAAACTTAATAGGCAATTGAATAAATAGTTTTAAAGTGAATCAATGAATGAATCTGGTTGAGAGCTTAAAACACGAACTATTTAAATATTGCACAGTATTTGGTGACATGATCAATGGAAACTATAAAAAGCAAAGATGCAAAAATAAAGGAAGAGATAAGGGGATGCCATAGGGAAGAGGCAAGGCCTGAACCGGGTCTTGAAGGAGGGGGAGAAATGGGGAGGGGAATGCATTCCATGAAAGGTCACGTGGGCTCAGCACTGAAATCAGACAAGTACCATGCATCCAGGGACAGAGAGAAAACTTGCCAGCTGGGCTTCACGTGAACAAATAGTGGGAGAGGAGTGGGAAAGGTAGGAGGGCCCACCATGAGTCTGAGGTGGCCATCTGAGGACCCAGAACTGTATCCTGTAGATGCTGGGAGGGAGCAGAAAGGGAGAGCTGGCACAGAAGGAAGAGAGAAGAGTTCACTTTGGGACAAGATGAGGCTGCAGTGTCAGCAGGAAGCATGAAGTAGGAGAGTGATGACGACAGTGCTGCTTTGCACAGATAAGCCTGGCGGAGACACGGAGGGGGCTGGACTCTTAGGGGTGAGGATGAAGGAAGGGTGTCAGTGGGGAAGCTGCTGCCAGGTGGAGATAATGAGGGTCTGAACTCCATCCCCTCAGACTGCCTTTTCCAGCCCAGCTTCAGGCCCTTTCAGCAGCCCCTGCCCCATGACTCTTTCTCTCTCCTGCCTTTCCTGGCTCCTGACATGATAGCCTGTCAGATATTTGATAATCCAAGAAACTTCAAACTTGAGGAAGTTACACATAGAGAGGGTCTAAAGTGTGCAATGCAAAGACTACGCCTTGCTAAATGACACAGAAGTCTCTTAGCAAAGGCACGGCACAGAAGCACAGGTGAACCAAGGAAGATACAGCTCACTGTCCAACTCTTCACAACGTTTTCTGAATATCAGCATTAAGCACTGGACTCTGCAAACCAACTGACTGAGTTCAAATGTCAGTGTCACCAGTTACTGGCTGTGTGATCGTGGACAAGTTCTCTCTCTTAGCCTTGCTATTTCTCATCTGCAAAAAGAAAGTATAACTGAACTTCCCTCAGAGGCTTAGCATTAAAACTAATTGTGTTAATAACGTATATTATGGGCCTGACTGTATAAAAGTCTATTATTATTATTATTATTATTATTAGCATCTGGGAACACCACAAGTAAACCTGTTGGTAGGACTCACCTAAACTTCCTCCCAAAGCTAAAAATCCCAACACATAATGGAGGCCTTTGGAGATGGGCTTAAGTCCTCTCCACTGATTCTCAGGCTGAGCTGAGTCTGTCCTGAAAGATACCAACCACTAGAGGGAGAGTGGACTTCCAGAAACCAGTTCCTCAACCCAGTGTCTTTCAAACTGCGAGTTTGAAACACATTGATAGGTGCTGACGAGTTGATGGGTGCAGCACACCAACATGGCACAAGTATACATATGTAACAAACCTGCACGTTATGCACATGTACCCTAGAACTTAAAGTATAATAAAAAAAAAAAAAAAAAGAAACACATTAGTGATTGTGATACCAACATAGTGGGACCCAACTAGCATTTTTTAAATAAAATAGAACACATCTGCATTAATTTCAGAAGATACAGGTAGATACTGTTTCATGAAGCCCTTTGCTTTAGTTAAATAATTATATAGACATCTATGTTGTTGGTCCCAATATAAAGTATATTTCTCACTGTGGGTCATGGTCAATATCAGGAGATCTTGAGAAACACTCCCATAAAGGATGTGCAGGAGAAAGCTACCTGTGTTGTTCATTTTCAAACACCAAAGGCCACATTGAGGTGAGTCATTGTTCTATGTTAAAGAAAAATCAGACACAGAAGTAGAGGACTGGATTTAACTAATGACACCTCGCATTGTTAGGAATTGTTGTTTTCATATTCTCTTCCTCTGGTGTTCATCAGGCACCTCTCAAAGTCTAACCTGGCTCTCCTTTTTCAGGCCCATAAAGGCCCTGCATGGCTCTCATCCTAGGTGATAGCACTTACTCCCAAGGCATTTCTCTATGTGGCTGAATCCTGAACTACCTTTTTGGCTTTTAACTCCAGATATGTATTTCCAAATGATAGCTAGAATTCTCTCCATGGATGTCCCAAAGACCCCTCAAATTCAACCTGTCTGAAACCCAACTCATTATTTTCTCTTTATAAAAAGAGAAGTAAAAGACCCTGGTCCTGTGTTCCTTCTCTTGGCTCCTCTCTCCTATCAGTCACTGTATTAGGCTGTTCTTGCACTGCTATAAAGAAATACCTAAGACTGGGTAATTTATAAAGAAAAAAGGTTTAATTGGCTTACAGTTCTGCAGTCTGTACAGGAAGCATGATGCTGGCATCTGGTCAGCTTCTGGGAAAGCCTCAGGAAACTTAAACAATCATGGTGGAAGGCAAAGGGAAAGCAGGCACATCACATGGCCAGAGCGGGTGCAGAGAGAGGAGAGAGGTGCCACCACTTTTACATGACCAGCTCTCATGAGGACTCACTCACTATTGTGAAGACCATACCAAGAGGATGGTACTAAACCATTCCTGAGAAATCCGCCCCCATGATCAAATCACCTCCCACCAGGACCCACCTCCAATACTGGAGACTACATTTCCACATGAGATTTGGGCAGATATGGTTTGGATATCCAAACCATATCCAGTCACGCAGGTGAGAAAATTCAGTTATGGTCAAGTCTTCTTTCTCCCTCTGTCATTGCTGAGTTGAGTCATTTATCTGTCCCCAGTGCCTCATCTGTCCAGTCTACTTTTCCCTCCCACTCATGCTATTTCAGATGATTTGTATATCTTCTTAGTGGTCTCCCTGTTTCCAGACTGTCACCTTTCCCCTGGATCCTTCCAGTGGCCATCAGCTACCTCACCAAAACACAGATTGAATGGTGCCATTCTCTCTTACCCTTCTGGTCTTAATAACATGCAATAACTCCCAAGAATAACCAAAATAAATACAATATGTAAGCATGGGATTTAAGTCCCAAGCCGGGAATGACAAATGATTCCATCCCAAGTGCCAGTCCCAACTGATTCATGGAGAACTATGTTGAGAAGAATCCTGAGGCTTCATTCAAATTCAGGAAGAAAGGTTAGCAAGGGGCACAACAGGGGGAAGTGGGTATCCCTGATCTAGGCTCAATCTATTTTTTTGCTTCTTCCCACATAACTCTACCAACCATTCAGCCACAAGAACTACGTATCATTACCCAAATATACCATGCAATTCTATTAAACAAAGACTTTAATTCCTTTCTTTACTGTTAGCTTACTCTTGCCTCAACTTCCTATCAGAATCCTCATCCTTTTCCTCTACCATCGGAGTTGATTATGTGTGCCTCTACTGAGCATGTATCAACCTCCTTCGTATTATAAATATTATATTTTTTATTTTTTGTAGAGATGGGGGTCTCACTATGTTGCCCCAGGCTGGTCTGGAACTCCTGGGCTCAAGTGATCCTCCCATCTCAGCCTCCTAAAGTGCTGGAATTACAGGTGTGAGCCACCATGCCCAGATGTCATTTGCATTTTAAATATTATATGTATGTTATGAATCATGTGTGTGAGTATTTCTGCCTCTCCCACTGGACAATTAACTCTTTGAAGGCAGTCAACATTATCTTACTCATCTCTCAACCCCTAGATTCCAGCCACCAACTTAAACACAGCAAGCATTCAGGGGGGCATTTATAGAATGAGTGAACTATTTAACCAATATTCTGATGTCATGTTGACACGTGACTTTTCAACAACAACAAAAGTCACAGGGAATCTCTGGGAACTAGCCGCATCTCAGAAGTAAAGACTCCCTTCTAGAGATCTCCTTATTACCAGCAGTCTGCAAAAACCCTAAGACAGCAGCCCCAAACTATGAAGTAGGTGGTAGAACTGAGAATTTAGGAGAAGAATCTCTGATTGGTACAATGGCATAACACTGGACACTTACAGATGACTCTGCAAGTACACAAGACAAGCCTTACGCTCCTTTCACCAATCGAGCTCGGAAGATGAGACTTTCCCTGTATCACATGAGCACCCTTAAGTAGAAGGAGGCTCACACCCACACCTTACACTTCAGATCCACAGCTCACACTTCAGATCCACAGCTCACACTTCAGATCCACAGCTCACACTTCAAAGTTGTGCTCTTCCTGCTTCACCAGTGAGTGTTTGGTGAACTTTACTCCAAAGCAAGGAATCCACTATCGTTAAAAAATAATAATAGTAAGTTGGAAAATCACTGCACCGCACCATTCTGTCTATGCTGTAAAGGTCTCCTGCTCAGATACTCCAAGCAACCCCCTAAACAACTGGAGACTCACCTCTATGACTAGGTGAAGATGGCTTTGGTTTTTTTGGCTGTTTTTTTCCTGTGGACCTCATCTCACTTGAAAGTTGTGGTTTTGGTTTGTTTATCATTGTTTGAGATGGGGTCTTGCTATATGAAGATGGTTTTTGAAAAGATATTTCCAACCATCTTACTTTACCAAGCATTGACAGCTTCCCTCATTGGTCGTTTATATGGAGGCCAGTGACCCAGAATCCTTACAATCAATTACCTCCAGTTATAGCAGCAAATTGGGGACACTATTTGGAATATTGTAATAGCTTGAACAACTGAGAGAGAAGTCACCAGCACAAGGGGCCTTATCTTTCCTTTATAGGAAAATAACTTTTATTACTGTTATTCCCTGAACGCCTACGAGGAAAAAAAGAAATTGAAGAGAGACAGGGACAGACTCATTAATTTCCAAAGCTGATGCCAAGTCCTGTGTTAGAAAAAGGACATCACAGGCGCTTTGTTCTTCCAGGAAGTGTAATGCTTGGGATGGTCAATTTTGAGTAGCGAAAAAGTAAATGATCTAGGCCAAAATCCGAGAGAGCGCCACGATTTCAACAATTTGGGGGTTATCTTCCCTGTCTTTTACCCTCTTTGTCTGTGTGGTTCCTCAAACAAAGTGGGTTGGAAAAGTTCAAACTCAGTTCACAAAAGGGAACATTCTGTACTGGCACAACAGGCTGGGCTGCTCTCTGTAAAACAAGATCAACAGCATGATCTCAGCCGCCGCGGCTGCAGCAGCAGGCACCGCGCCGCCGACCCACAGCCGGGCGTTTGAATGCAGGGCTGTCAAAGGCGATCTCTGGACAGTACACCGCGAAGGTGGAGACACACACACACACGCACACGGCACGTCAGAAATGACTTTCTGCCCCTCGTAGTTCAATTGTTACTTCCTCTCCCCAGAGGGTCAAGAAAGTTGTTTGGATTTTTCTCTTTGGAGAGTAATGACAGCTGCGACATTTCCCAGGAAACAACCCCCGGCGTGTGCACTTCAGCTCTGGCACTGATTGGGGCTTTTCAATCTGTTTGGATGTTACTGGAATCAGATGACAGCAGTAATACTAAGTACATTGCTGCCTGGGCTTAGGGAGGGAGGCAGTGAGGGAGGAAAGAGGGGATAGAGGATCAAGTTCATTGTTACCCCAACCCCTACTCGGAGCTTTTCTATTTTCTTCTGGATCCAAAGCTTTTTCCTCCTTTATCTGGAATTTAACGTGCAATTCAACACATACTTATTGAATGCTTATTTTGTGCCAGGGCCTGTCCCTAGAATAATACTGGTAGCGAGGTTGTTCTAGTGAAGCGAAATCTGGCCCTCACGCCCATCAGAAGAGGAAGCAAAGGAAGAGGGAAAGCTGTGTATGGAGACAGGTGGTGGGGCAGGAGGGGAGGGCTGCTGGAATGAAGGATGGACAGGTCTGAACACAACACGGGTGGGTGTTTTAAAGTATGACAAAGCAGACATCTGGAACAGGGCTGCTTTTCCATTGCCCATTCTACGTTGACTTCAGGCCTATTTGCAAGAGGGAAAAAATGGCAAGAATGCACAGCTCCCCACCCCAGGAGGGGTGGAACTGCCTGCCCATCAGCCTCCTTTAAAGGTTCCTGTTTCCCGGCTGCCGTGGCAGGAGCAGAGACCAGCAGGAGGTGAGCAGAGCACAAGGGACCTCACAGAGAAACAGAAAGATGAAAATGAGGGCCTCCAAGGCAGTGGCTTTCAATCCTGATTTGTTGTGTGAACTTCAGGCAAGTTTCTCAGATTTGTGCCCATGAGTCTGCACTGTCAGCTATTAACTGGGGAGAGTCTACCTATTTGCAGAACTATTGTGGGATTTAAGGAAATAATATCTGCCTTTGCTTGGCAGACACTAGGTATTTAATAAATAGTAACCATTGTTATTATTAATGTAAGTAGCATTCAGAGAAAGCTATTAACCTGGTGTCAATTAAGAACGTGAACCAATGTGACCTCTGAAATGTTTTCTTGCCCATGTATTTTCACAATTTATTTACTTAGTGCATGTCTATGGAACACCTGCTTGTAGCACTGTGCTCTATTCCAGGCATGGCACGAGGCACTGGGGCAACAACAGCCTTGTCCTGGAGAGGCTTCCTTGCCTTTCCAGGGAGGGCAGTTTACACAAGGCAGCAAACCCTGGGTGGCAGACAAACACTTCCTCACCACCTACGTTCAGTCATGTTCAGGCTTGTTTCCTCTAGGTCCAAGATCACCTCTATGATTGTGACCAGCCATCCCAGAGGAAAAGAAGCTTCCAGAGATACTGGGGAGCAAGGATTGGCCAGGGACAGCCCTGATGTGAGACACTTCTCAGAACTGCTCTTCCAGAATGTAAACACCCTTTCTCACTTCAGGACCAGAGCTCCTGCCAAGACTTTGAAAAACAAGTTACACAAGCACCTTTGGGGAGGTTGGCCACGCCACATCACAGCTGCAGCTACACGGGAGAGGGGGAGGAAGCTGGCCTCAAGGACTCAGTCAGGGACAATACTTCCACCCCTAAACACAAAGTTCACAGGGCCAGGAGTCCAGTAGAACACAAACCCCTGGATCACCACACCACGCCCCAGTCTGTGGCCCAAGGAGTCAGTCACTGAGGATAATTTCATAGACTCCCCTGCCACCATCACTGACAGATCCCAGAGTTCAAAGAGTAATCAGTTGCCTGCCATTAGAGCTAGTGCTCAGGCCCAGGTGGGGCTTTCTTGGAACTGGTCACTAGGATATCTTACATTCTTTTTTTTCAGACAGGGTCTCACTCTGTCACCCAGGCTGGAGTGCAGTGGAGCAATCATGACTCGCTGCAGCCTCGACCTCCTGAGCTCAAGCAATCTTCCCACTTCAGCCTCCCAAGTAGCTGGAACCACAGGTGCATGCCACTATGCTCAGCTAATTTTTTAGTTTTTTGTAGAGACAGGGTTTTGCCATGTTACCCAGGTTGGCCTCAAACTCCTGGGCTCAAGCAAACTCCTGGTCTTGAGGAGTTCCTGGACTGTTTCTACCTTGGCCTCCCAAAGTGCTGGGATTACAGGCCTGAGCTACCATGCCTGGCCTTAAATTTTTTCTTCCCTGGGGAGATCACCTCCGTTCACTGCCCTGACCAGACCTCCCTCAGAGAAGGCCCTATTTAAAATTTTGGCAGCAGAGAGCCTGTCTCAAAAACACTTTTCTCCCAATTGAAGTTATTTGCCAAGGGCTGGTGCCAACTCCAGCCAGTCGTAGATAGAATTTCTCAGGCCAGGGTGTGCCTGGGGCAGTAAATGGAAAACCTTAAGGATCTGACCTGGACAAAGTTAAATAAATCCAGGAACTGTGCAAGTAACCAAGATCTCAGAAGGAGTAAATGAAGGGGAGTTCTCAAAGAATTAGCAAGAGTTTGCACCAACCCACACACACCTGGTGGGAGCAAAGACCTAAGAGAATGACATTTGTTGATCACACATAATGTATCAGGTACTTTACATACATTCTCTCATTTCATCCCCACAGTAATCCTGTAGGGTAGGTGGTGATATCATCCCTGTTATAGATGAAGAAACCAAGACTCAAAGAGCTTAAATAACTTGTCCAAGATCATGCAGCTGTGGACATGGCAGAGCTGGTACTTGAACCCAAGTCTATCCAGGTTGAAAGCCCAGACTCCTTTGATTACACTATTCTGCCTCCCTGTATGCAAGAATCTTCTTTTTTTTTTTAACAAAGCTTTTTCAAAAGAAAATGTTTTTCAGACTTGTGCTCCAGAGAATCTTATTAGAATACAATTAGAATCATCCTGTATATTTATCTTGATTTTTCAGAGAATGAGATCTCAAGTTGAAGTTCTGAGACCAAGTCCCACTCTCCAGTCTCATACAGTTTAACCCTATCTCGGTATACATAATCAATCAGCAATAGTTGCTGAGCATCCACAAGACCTTCTACTATGTTCTATAGGGGATAGAAAGGTGAGGTAAGCATGTCCCCTGCCCTCAAGGAAATTATAGTCTGTCTGGATAGGATAGGTTGTGCTGCAGTAACAACCTCTGTATCTGAATGGCTTAACAAGGTATATTTACTGCCCTTACCAGATGCCCCATTGTGAATCAGCTGACCCAGGCTAACAGGCAAACTGCCACATATCTCAAACATTGCTAATCACCATGCCAGAGGAAGGCAAGTGTGGTCGATCGCTCACCAGCTCTTACCATTTCTTCCCCTGAAAGCTTCTTTTCCAAAGGGACTCATGCCAATTCTGCTCACATTTCATTGGCCAAAGCAAATCAGCCACACACAATGCCAAGTTATATACAACTCTCCTGCAAGTCTGGAAGTGGAAAAAACCTTGAAAAATGTTGTGAATAGCCCTAATAATGACCACAGTCTGAGAAGAGGAATGGCCTCAAAGCCTCATCCCCCACATTCCACAACAGAGCAAGTCAAATAACTAAGTGCCCTTAGAGTGAGTGCTTTCAAGGTTTGTATCCCAAGGACTCGACAGAGACTCATGCCTGGGCTGGAGACCTCAATGAAGTATCCTGAGGGATGAAGGCCTATGTTGAGTCTTGAAGAGTAGAAAGGATTTGGGTGAACCTACAAGACCAGACAAGTTGCATCCACTTTGAATTTCAATAGGGTGATGGTAACCCACCACCAATCACCCTCATAAATGACATAGATTACTCCAAGCATGAAGGGGCAACCCAAATGAACACCTGAAGGAAAGAATATGCAGTGTGGGCTTAAGGGAAAGCGGGCCCATCATTGCTGAGCACAGTGCTGGAGTCAAGGAGAAATGGCAGTTGAGGCCAAGGCACTAATTGAGAAGGTGTAGAAAATCTTCGAACAGGAAAAAACCATGATTAGAGTAGAACTGTAGGGATTCTAACAGGTAGCTACATTCTTTTCTTTCTTTCTTCATTTCACAAACATTTAAATATTTTGCATTAGAGATGCAAAGGTGTATGAGGCTTGATTCTTGCCCTCAAGTTGCTCCAGTCTCTAGCAAGAGGAGAATATATTTGTTGCTATTTACAATACCCTTGTATTTTAAGAGGGATTGATCTCAAAGAGATCTGATAAATATAATCTAAAGCTTCAAGGATGCCAGATAATGAAGCCGAAAGGGCTGAGTGCACTAAATTGCTAAATGGGATTGAGGTAGCTGTGAAGAATCCAGGGGTGGGAGGAGACTAGAGCGAGTGCAGCTTGGAGGAGAGTGGAGAGAGGAGCATTGGAAAGGATAGGGGAGATAAGGCAGCTGGCAGTGGGAGAAAAGGCTTTGGGAATGAAGGAATATTTTTAATGGGGATTTTTATAAAGTTTGGCCATATGGTATTCAGTGTAAGCCCTCCACTTTTCCCCCTTGTGAGCATTTCAGTCAAATCCACATTGCTGAAATGCTTTTGGGGTGGCTTGAGAGGTCACAAGGGGGTAAGTGGGTCTCTTTTTTTTTTTTTTTTTTTTGAGGCGGAGTCTTGCTCTGTCGTCTGGGCTGGAGTGCAGTGGCCGGATCTCAGCTCACTGCAAGCTCCGCCTCCCGGGTTTACGCCCTTCTCCTGCCTCAGCCTCCGGAGTAGCTGGGACTACAGGCGCCCGCCACCTCGCCCGGCTAGTTTTTTGTATTTTTAGTAGAGACGGGGTTTCACTGTGTTAGCCAGGATGGTCTCGATCTCCTGAGCTCGTGATCCGCCCGTCTCAGCCTCCCAAAGTGCTGGGATTACAGGCTTGAGCCACTGCACCCGGCAGTGGGTCTCAATGAAGTGTTGATTATGGCTTCCAGGTGGGTACAGGGTGTGGGCAGGGACTTCCCAAAGGGCCCAGTCATTTCTTATTAGATACATGCAATCAAATTTGGACAGGATAGAGTGGCTCATTCTGGATATGGGAGAGTTAACCAAGAAAAGCTTTATAAAGGAGATGACAGACAATCCTGGTGCCAGGTGTCGAAAGATCAGATGTCCTCAGCCCACTTGGATTAATGGAAAGCATTCCAATCCAGGCACCAAGAGCAGCACATGCAAAGGTACTGGGGTGTGGAACAGCCTGGCTTGTTCAAGCAACTGCAAGCAAACCTTGATAGACAGGTAAAGTCAAGAGGGGCAAGTTCAAGAATCTGACCCAATAATCAGGAGTGTGTGTTCACCTTTGAAATTATTCATTCAGTATTTACTGACCCTCAACTACTTTCCAGCTTATACAGAGTGTCACAAAAATCTTTTTTTTTTTTTTTTTTTTAAGACAGTCTTGCTCTGTTGCCCAGGCTGGAGTGCAGTGGTACAATCTTGGCTTGCTGCAAGCTCCGCCTCCCGGGTTCATGCCATTCTGCCTCAGCCTCCTGAGTAGCTGGGACTACAGGCACCCACCACCACGCCCGGCTAATTTTTTGTATTTTTAGTAGAGACAGGGTTTCGCCTTGTTAGCCAGGATGGTCTCGATCTCCTGACCTCATGATCTGCCCACCTCAGCCTCCCAAAGTGCTGGGATTACAGGCGTGAGTCACTGTGCCCAGTCTTTGTTTTAATGTGGTAAAAACCTAAGAAATTCATGATTTCCTATTAGTCTATTGGTAAGGAAAGTGGGGATTCAGAGATAAAATTTTCTAAAGATGTCCTGACTTACTTATACTTGCCTCTCACATACACTGTATGACAATATTTACCTTGCTGCTAAGCACCATGTCTCCATGTGCAGTGATGACAAAAAGCCAAGCTCCTTGAGGTCCTGTGTCCCAGCAGGTGAATGATTGCCTGAGACAGCAGCAAACAGGAGCAGAAATCTGGTGACTATTAAAACACACTGATTGATTTACAGTCAACTGTCAGGTCGGAAAATTTATCTCCACTGATCACAGCCTAAAGTATCCTGTTGGGGGGGGTGTGAGTGTACATACGTGCCCACGTCTGTTTTAAGTATCCACCTGGGAAATCTCTCAATCAGCATTTATTTCAATAATCTCATACAGAGCTCTGGCACTTTTTTCCACAAACGCTTCCAAAGCAGTTTGTAAATTTTATATAGCTGGAGAGTTACTGTGGCAGGAATAGAAGGAAATAGATATTTATCAGCTTCCTAATGAGAACTGGGGACTTGGTGTACTTTTGTTGAGAAGAACAGGGATCCACGAATGTGTATTTAATTCAGAATGTGTGTGTATTTAAATCACATAGTATTTCATTAACAGGTTTTTCAGATTTCCTTCTAATCATCCATTCAAATTCTACACAATTTTCAAGGCCCATCCTCTAGAATCAGCTTCTAGTTGCTTAATTTTGGTCCTCTGGAGCTAAATACTGTCACATTGCCCTGGATATTGCATTTCTGTAAACACCCCCAGAAGACTGGCAGTAGCGGGGAGACCTTGTGTCCCTCTCAGGGGTTTTATACTGCGCATTTCCGGCTCATTTCTCAGCAGAGGCTGAAAAGTATTCATCCAGGAGGCCAGTGGGCACCTGTGAGGAAACTGGAGAAACTTTAGATCATTCGTTCAGTCAGTCAACATTTACTGAGCAATTACTATGTTCTACAAACTATGCCAGGGTGCTAGAGATATAGCTAAGAGCAAAAGACATGGATCCTGGCCTTCCAGAGCCAGCAGTCTAGTAGGGGAGATAGTCATTGACAGGATAATCACCCAGATCACTGTAAATCTAGCACCAAGATAAAGGGAAGCAAGGAATAATCTGAGAACATAAGCAGGGTAGCCGGGTTTCCTGGCCCATGCCTGTAATCCCAGCAATTCTGGAGGGCAAGGAGAGAGGGTCACTTGAGCCCAGGAACTTAAGATCAGCCTGGTCAACAAAGGGAGACTCTGCCTCTACAAAAAAAAAAAAATTTAATTAGCCAAGCATGATGGCACATGCCTGTAGTCCCAGCTACTTAAGAGGCTGAAGCAGGAAGATTGAGACCAGGAGTTCGAAGCTGCATGATATGCCAGGCACAGTGGCTCATGCCTGTAATTCCAGCACTTTGGGAGGCCAAGGCGGGCAGATCAACTGAGGTCAGGAGTTCAAGAACAGCCTGGCCAAAATGGTGAAACCCTGTCTGTACTAAAAATATAAAAATTTGCCAGGTATGATGGCGGGCACCAGTAATCCCAGCTACTTGTGAGGCTGAGGCAGGGGAATTGCTTGAACCCAGAAGGTGGAGGTTGCAGTGAGCCGAGATTATGCCACGTGCATTCCAGCCTGGGCAACAGAGCAAGATTCCATCTCAGCTTAGCTGCATTATAGCTGACTTATAATCATGCTACTGCCCTTCAGCCTGGGTGACAGAGTAAGACCCTGTCTCAAAAATAATAATAAAATAGAAAAAGAGAAAAAGTAGAACATAAGCAAGGAACATTACCTAGACAAATGGATTGGAGAAGGCTGCCTGAGAAAACTTATCTGGAGGCTGAGCAGGAGTTATGGAGATGCATGTGTGTGGAACAGCCTTAGTTTCCTCATTTGCAAAATGACTGTACTAACAATACCTTGTCCAAGTGTGGAGTCCCTAGAAGTAGGCCCCGAGATAAGGACTCAAGATTAGGTGATTTATAAAAAAGCGTCCCCCAGGGCCGGGCGTGCTGACTCACGCATGTAATCCCAGCACTTTGGGAGGCCGAGGCAGGCGGATCACAAGGTCAGGAGTTTGAGACCAGCCTGGCCAACATGGTGAAACCCCATCTCTACCAAAAATACAAAAATTAGTTGGGAGTACAGGCGTGCACCTGTAATCCCAGCTACCCAGGAGGTTGAGGCAGGAGAATGGCTTGAACCCGGGAGGCAGGGGTTGCTGTGAATTGAGATCATGCCATTGCACTCCAGCCTGGACGACAGGGTGAGACTCTGTCTCAAAAACAAAAACAAAAAAAAAGAAATGTCCCCATTTGAACCTGGGAAGCAGAGGTTGCAGTGAGCCAAGATGGCACCACTGCACTCTAGTCTGGGTAACAGAGAAAAAAACAAAAAGTATCCTTAAGGAAAACTGGTAGAGGAGGTAGAGAGTGGGACTAGGAAAGGAAGAGAGGCGTCCAAGCAAGGTTGACAACCGAATAAAGTCCACGCAGAGGCGTGCCGGAGACAGGAGAGGTCACATGGGGAGCTGGGAACGTTTGTCCCACCATACCTGGTAGTCACAGGTGACGTCCCAGGCACTTCTGCTCTCTAGACTGAGAAGCAAAGCAGTTCTAGTAGCTCAAGGACCATCCTCCAACACAGAGCCATGGTGCCGGCTGCTGGGTGCACAGCACAAAGTAATAGGGTATACAGGACTATGCAAGAGCACACAAGAGGGTGTGGGCAGGGCACTGAGGCGCTGGTTACATAGGTACATAGGGAGGTACAGATGCAATGAAACAATGCATGTAAGGAACAGAGCACAGTGCCTGACTCATAATAAGTGCTCAAGCAATATTAGCTCTCATTGTAATGTTTATTTATTGAATATGTATTGATGCAGCCTGACACAGACTCTGCTCTGCCCAGTTATCTCTGCCTACTCAAATCCTCCAGGAAACCCACCCTTCCACCCACCACTCCCTGCCAGGCCTCCCGAGACAAACACACATATAAATATAGCAATATATATTTATATTTCCCAGGATTGTCACATTTTGCTGAGCTCATAACAGAACTGAACAAATAGCCCTGTCATCCTCTATCATATAGTCTATCATTCACCGGGGCTTCATCTCTCCCTGTCCTCCTGGGCTCCCGGAGCTCGGAAATTCATGTGCTCGGCTGCTTCTTCAATGTGATCTGTACTAACCTGATGTAATTCTCAGGCCTTCATTTCCTGTGTAAATTGACAGAATTTTTAGACCAGAGGGACTTCCTAGGTCCGCTCATCTTGCTGAGCAATTGGTTTGCTACTTCAAAAATCTGCATTTTAAATAAAAAGGAATGAACTCTGATACCTACAACAAGGATGAATCTCGAAAACAAAAGAATACTCATGGTATGATTCCATGTATTGGAAATTCTAGAACAGCCAAAATTAATCTATGGTGACAGAAAGCAGGTCAGTGGTGCCTGGGGCTGGGGTGGGGGCAACTGCAAAAGGTACCAAAGAACTTTTGGAAGTTGAAAATGTCAGCATTGGCCGGGCATGGTGGCTCACGCCTGTAATCTCAACACTTTGGGAGGCCGAGGCAGGTGGATCACGAGGTCAGGAGTTCGAGACCAGCCTGACTAACATGGTGAAACCCCACCTCTACTAAAAATACAAAAATTAGCCAGGTGTGGTGGCGGGTGCCTATAATTCCAGCTACTCAGGAGGCTGAGGCAGGAGAATCACTTGAACCCCGGAGGCGGAGGTTGCAGTGAGCCAAGATGGCGCCATTGCACTCCAGCCTGGGCTATAGAACGAGACTCTACCTCAAAAAAAAAAAGAAAGAAAGAAAGAAGGAAAACATCTGTCTTGGTTATGGAGTTGTTTACAGTGGTGTATACATTGGTCAACATTCATAGAACTGTATGCTTGAAATGGGTGCGCTTATCATATGTAAATTATACCTCAATAAAGCTGGTTTTAAAATTAAACAAATAGGCATTTTATTGCCTGACCAAGAGGTCAAAAGTAGATCCAAGAAACAGCACAGACCGACACACAGAAGCCTTTGTGTTGTTCCCCATCCCCACTCCCTGTTTTTTCTTTTGGCAAGAAGTTGGTCTTTATCATGTGTACTAGTGCAGGGGAACAATGGCAAGGAAAATCTAAAAAGAGAATAATGCACAAGTCATTTACATCACCAGATGTAATGTGCCCTGGAATGTGTTTTGCTGCTTTATGGAATTTAAAGAGATGTGCCTGCTTGACATCCCAAAAAGACACTTCAAATGCAATAATAAAGTTTCCTATAAAGACCTGAACTACTTGTATCCAGGAAGCACTTTGCGTATCTTGCCTAACTTCACTTCTTCTTTCTCCTTTTTCCAAGCAGGAAATGCAACGATTTGCCTAATCCCAAACCTTCCTTCAAGCAGGCTCTCCAGTTTGGTGCCTCCACCTACATTAGATTGGATGCCTCTGCATTAACGTGCAGCGTAAATAAAGGAAGTTGAGATGCTCAAGCCGTCGTAAAGAGGCTTGAAAAACGTTTTCTTGCAAGTTGCTGGAACAATCTACTTGCAGATAATTGAGAACAGAGTCTACAAGAAATAGTTTCTTATATCTAGCATGCAGTTTAGCTGTCTCTGGCTCTGGACAGTCTCTCCTGGCATACCACACTCCCCTCTCCCCTCTTCAAGCCCTGTCACTTCTGAGATCGGGTTGGCTGGCTGCTATTTACACCCCACCTCCCATCCCCAACACCCTGGACTTTGTCCTTCATGGCATTTACCACGTGGAAGCCAAATGCCTGTTTACTAATCTGTATCCCAGACCAGACTGAGAGCTCTCTGAAAGCAGGGTCGGCTGAGGTCACTGTTGTATCCCCAGCTGCTAGAACAGTGCCAGGCTCGTAGTAGGTACTTAATAGTTGTTGAGTTGTTATTATTCTGAATACATAACAGAGTTTATTTGAGGTTTTGAAAATCAACCTCACAAACAGGAAAACTCTGGCACTTCCAAAGGGAACTCCACCCAAGCGGAGCTCCAGCAGGAAATACCAAAAAGTAAGTATCTAGCACAAAAATCACCATGTGTGTGTTTCAAGGCAATTCTCATGAGCTTATCTCCAAGAAGCTGTGGAATAGTCTGGAAAATCCAAGGCTTTAGGTCCTCCAAGGCAGATGACTTATGAGGATGGAGGGAAGGGAGGAGAAGCTTCTTGTTATCTTGACACTCTGGGGCTGTGGAATAACACTGAGATTGGAGTCAACAGGCCAGGCCAGAAGGCCTAGACTCTCAGAGCCTCTGTAAATGACCATACTAATACCTTCTCACATCCTATAGTCCTGTCTGTAAGTTCTTAAGGGTGATACGAATTTTAGCTGCCTAGATTATCAGAAACATCAACAACAAGCTGGGCATGTGGTATGCGCCTATGGTTCCAGCTACTCCAGAGGCTGGGGCAGGAGGATCACTTAAACCCAGGAGTTCGAGGCTGCAGTGAGCTATAATGGTGCCAATGCACACAGCCTAAGAATAACAGAATGAGGCCCTGTCTCAAAACAAGGCAAAAAACAAACAGGCCAGGCATAGTGGCTCACACCTGTAATCCCAGCACTTTGGGAGGCCGAGGCGGGTGGATGACTTGAGGTCAGGAGTGCAAGACCACCCTGGTTAACAGGGTGAAACCCCATCTCTACTAAAAATTAAAATTAAAATTAAAAAAAAAATAGCTGGACATGATGGCATGCACCTGTAATCCCAGCTACTCAGAAGGCTGAGGCATAAGAATCACTTGAACCTGGGAGGCAGAGGTTGCAGTGAGCCAAGATAGTGCCATTGCACTCCAGCCTAGGCAACAGAACAAGACTGTCTCAAAAAAAAAAAAAAAAAAATGACCTTGTGAAATTAACAGATTCCTGTGGCCTATACCTGTCAAATAACTTACCTGGAATTTAGATAATAAATCATGCCAATACTTGAATACTTGGGGAAAGGCATAAAAGTTTCAGATTCTCAACAATTACATCAACTCCTGGTGAAAATTCAGCTTGTGCTCACCACTGTGACATCACCAGTCATGTACTCATTAAATCGTTCATTCAGCAAAGGTGTAAGAACTTTGGAGTCTGATTTGAACCCTGGTTTTGCTTTTTACTAGGAATATATCTAGTCAATAGGGATAACCTTAGTCAAACGGCATGTCTCTTCCTTTGTAAATTGTAGGTCACAATAATTCCTACCTTGGAAATTTGCTTGTGAACACTAAATGAGTAGTTGTAATTATTAATAATAATAGCTGGGCACAGTGATTCATGCTTGTAATCCCAGCACTTTGGGAGGCCGTGGTGGGCAGATCACCAGAGGTCAGGAGTTTGAGACCAACCTGGCCAACATGGTGAAACCCTGTCTCTATTAAACATACAAAAAAATTAGCTGGGCATGGTGGCAGGCACCTGTAAGTAATCCCAGCTACTCAGGAGGTTGAGGCAGGAGAATGGTTTGAACTCAGGAGGTGGAAGTTACAGTGAGCTGAGATCGTACCATTGCACTCCAACCTGGGCAAAAAGAGGAAAACTCTGTCTCAAAAAAAAAATTATTAATAACAATAGTAGGAATAACTGTTGCTCAGAGCCTAATGCATGCACCAGAAACCAAGAGCCGTTTTGCCTTCCCCTCAGGAGTCCCCACCCACGCATGGCAAGAGTTGGGGCAGAGCTCCCTGCTGTTCACTTGGCACTTCGCACTTGAAGACCATCCTTTCCAGCCTTAAGGCCTTCTGTGGCTGTCACTGCCCTCCTGCTCATGTGCCACATGTGGACATTTAAGGGAATCGAATACAAAACAAGTTTTGCAAAGTGCTATGTTTCTAGCAAGAGGATGACAGGCCCATTAGACGTAGCCATCTGAATGGTTTTGGAGGGAGAGAAAAAGCTCACATGAGGAGAAGCCAGAAAAAGAGAAAGAAAGAAAAATAAAGAAAAGAAAAAAAAAAGGAGAGGAGAGGAGAAAAGAGAAGAAACGAGGACCAAGGTAAATGCTTAAGAAACACAATTTAAGAATCTTAAGTCAGATCTTTCTATCACAGGGTTGTGGTGGCACAAAACCTTCTCTATACATGTCCCTGCCTAACCGCAATTTAAGTACAGTGTTTTGTAAATAATGGGTGCCAACACAGTCAATATATATCCACTGTCTTCCCCGGGATAGGCAAGGTGAGAACCAAACAGGAGTCGTATGGGGCCCTCCCCTGAAGAAATTTGTCTGGTAAATGCTTAATGACTTAAATAGAAAATTTTAGAGATCAGTTCTCATTTATCAAAACTCCGTAGTACTTTATCTGTCCCATTCTTAGGGAGCAGCTTCTCCGAAGCTTGCAGCTGACATCCCTTGCCAGAGATGCCAGGCAATTGTGAAGGGCTCACTCCTGTGTCCCTCATAGCACCAACAGAGTGCCAAACACACAGTGCATACTCAATACAGATTGTGCACTCTAATGAGAGTGTACATCTACAAAACTAAGAGGAACTGATGTAGCACAGCCACAGCCTGTACTTAATATGCAGTGAATCTCAGGCAGAGGAAGGAGGGTGGTGCTCCAGGTCACACAGCCAGCAATGTGGTCAGAAAAAGGACCCTGGTCCTTAACTTCTAGCTTTCCATATACTCTCTTTCCAAGGAAATTAGACCCCAAGTTGGAAGAGGGATTTGTCCAAACCATAAGGACAGTAGAAATGTAAAAACAGTCCCATCCTCGTCTCTTCTGATATTGAATTTTTTTTGAGACAGGGTCTTGCTGTATTGCCCAGGCTGGAGTGCAGTGGCATGATCATAGCTCACGGCAGCCTCAACTTCCTGGGCTCAAGCAATCCTCCTGCCTCATTCAGCTTCCTGAGTAGCTAGGACTGTAAGTGTGCACCAACACGCCCAGCTAATTTTTGTACTTTTTGTAGAGACAGGGGTCACACTAGGTTGCACAGGCTGGTCTTGAACTTCAGATCTTAAACAATCCTCCTGTCTTGGCCTCCCAAAGTGCTGGGATTATAGGTGTGAGCCACCATGCCCAGCCTCTGCCCACTCTTCTAGTTCTTTGCTCCTGAAGTCTCCTTCCCCATCTATGGTGTTAGTCAAGCAGAAGATGCTGGCAGAAAGGTCTGCAGCTGCAGCAGCAGCAAAGGCTAACCTCCCATGGAGGGAAGAGAGCAGCAACTGGCAGGGAATGCTTGGCAGTCCTCAAGGCAGGCACATGAAGAAAATGGGATTTGTCCAGTGCAAACTGCGTAACGGCTGAGCCAAGGAAATGCAGTCTGTTTCCTCCTGTCCTGTTCAGCCAGATCAGCCCCTACTCCTACTCAAGCACCAGACTTCAGCTGTTGAGATTTGAAGAAGTCCCTTTTCCACCCAGACTTGGAACCAATTAAGACAGTCACAAGAGTCAGGCAGATGGAGATGAGACGCCACCCGTATTACTCATAAAGGCTGGGTGGGGAGATAGGCTGTAGGTGTACAGCGAGAGTGAGCTTTCTAATACTATATCCCAGAATCAGGCAGACTCACCCACCCAGTCACAGGCAGCTCTGGAGGCCTGCAGGCCCCCGCAAAGGTAAGTGGTGCCGGAGCAAAGCATGACTGGGGCTCTCTGCTGGCTAGCCAGGCCCATGAGAGGGAGGAAGTGAGCCACACAACACTTCCCTCTACGAAACTCATCGTTCTATTAAGTCACCCATCTTCTCCTGGGAGGGGTGAGTCAAAGGACACGGAAAGTCCCGAAGATTACTGTAATAGAAGGCCCTGCTACATGGAAGCAACACCGTGAGCGGTAAGCAAGCCCTCCCCCAACATGAGTCAAGACAAACCAAGCTGCATGTAACAGCGGAGGTTGTCTGAAAGGCTCAGGAAATAATGCTCTTTACTGGGCATGGTGGCTCATGCCTGGATTCCCAGCACTTTGGGAGGCCAAGGTGGCAGGATGGCTTGCACCCAGGAGTTCAAGACCAGCCTGGGCAATGCGGCAAGATTCCATCTCTGTAATAGACAAATAATAAAGAAAAAAAATGGCCAGGCATGGTGGCTCATGCCCGTAATCCCAACACTTTTGGGCAGATCACGTTAGGTCAGGAGTTCAAGACCAGCCTAGCTAAACATGGTGAAACTCTGTCTCTAATAAAAATACAAAAATTAGCCTGGCATCATGGTACACGCCTATAATCCCAGCTACTCGGGAGGCTGAGGTGCCAGAATCACTCGAACCCAGGAGGTAGAGGTTGCAGTAAGCAGAGATCGTACCACTGCTCTCTCCAGCCTGGGTGACAGAGCAAGACTCTGGTTCAAAAAAAAAAAAAAGAAAGAAAAAAATAAAATGATGCTCTTCTTTTTCCCTAATCTTCTTCCTCTTCCCACAAACCATGCTCCTGACTTTCTGGTACTCACTCTCCTTACAGCTGCCCCTCTGTAGTAGGTCATGGCACTCTTGCATGAGGGAAAGGAGTAGCAACTAAACCGGAGGTTTTTACTTCAGTGATGGTTGAAGCGGCACGTTCCACAAGGTAGAGAATGAAGAAGTGATACAGGAGTGGGGGCAGGGAAGTGCTGGGAGGAGAAGGGTGGGGTCCCTGGCGAGGGATCCACCCTCGGGTCTGTGTCCACGCACCTAGGTGAGGACAGGCGCTCCTGTTTTTGCACCCAAATGTTGCATTTTCCAAGATGACCCTGGCCCGCCATGTCCCCCATTCTGTGCCTATAAAAACCCCAAGACCCTAGTGGGCAGAGACACAAGCAGCTGGACGTCAAGAGGAGCACACCGGCAGAACACACTGACAGGCACCAGCAGACCCTGGCAGGTCATCCACCGGCGGAACAACACAGAAGCCAAGGCCAGGGTGGCTGGAGTTGAGTCTGGCTACTGAGCAGCAGACTCCAGGGAAAACCACCTTCCCACTCTGTCTCCCTTCTGGCTCCCCATCCATCTGCTGAGAGCTTCTTCCACCATTCAATAAAACCTTGCACTCATTCTCCATGTATTTTTGTATGTAGGATAAAATTCAAAACACTTAACTGTGCCCACATGTGATCCAATTTTTCTGATATACTAAGGCAAGAACCCCAAGACGAAAAGCCCTCTGTCCTTGCAATAAAGCAGAGGGTCTAATTGAGTTGGTTAACACAAGCCGCCTACAGATAGCAAAACTAAAAGAGCACACTGTAACGCACGCCCCATTGGGGCTTCAGGAGCTGTAAACATTCCCCCTAGAGGCTGCCGTGGGGTCACAGCCCCATAACCCGCTCCTCTGCCTGCTCCCCCTAGAGGTTTGAGCAGCAGGGCACTGAAGAAGCGAGTCACACCCCCACGGCATGCTCTGTGAGGGGGACGAGGGAACTTTTCCCATTTCAGACGGAGGAGCAGGTCAGATTGGTGTACTGGCTAAGGAGGACTGCCTCCTAACCTCTTCCCTTTCTTCCCAAAAGAATGCAGAACACAAGCAAAAATAATCTAAAATCATTTCATATTGCTGTTCAGAGCCAGAGGGGAATTCTGGTATAATATCGAATATATTTGGTGCTCCTGAAACTCTTGGAATAATTTCCTGAGTCACAGGAGTGTATTTTGCTATTCATAATAAGCCCCTTTGGACCACACCTGAGTTTATACTAATGAGGTGACTTAGGGCAGGGCCCCTGGGGAGCCTCAGGATGGGATCTGTCACCAGAATGACCAAGTGATCAAAGGGCTGGAACCTGCAACTCCATCCACAGATCTCTGAGACAGAGAGGAGAAGAAGCTGAAGGTAAGGTTCTATAAAACCTGTTACACAATAAGATTTGAAAGCTTTAGGTTTGTGGAGCTTGTGGACATGGTTGGAGAGTGGAGCCCGAGGGCATGGAAGCTCCATGCTCCTTCTCACACACCTATGTGACTCTTCCATCCGGGCTGGAGTGCAGTGGAGCAATCTTGGCTTGCTGCTGCAACCTCTGCCTCCCGGGTTCAAGCAGTTCTCCTGCCTCAGGCTCCCGAGTGACTGGGATTACAGGCACCCACCACCACACCTGGCTAATTTTTGTTTATATTTTTAGTAAAGATGGGGGTTTCATCATGTTGGCCAGGCAGGTCTTGAACTCCTGACCTCAGGTGATCCGCCCGCCTTGGCCTCCCAAAGTGCTGGGATTACAGGCGTGAACCACCTCGCTCAGGCTGTAATATCCTTTATAATAAAGTGATAAACGAGTTTTCCTCAGTTTTGTAAGCCATCCTAGCAAATTAATCAAACCTAAAGAGGGATAAGGAGAACCATGATTTACAGTCAGCAGTTCAGAAGTACAGGTGATGGCCCCGCCTGGTGGTTAATGCGTGTAATCCCAGCCCTTTGGGAGGCCAAGGTGGGAGGACCACTTGAACCCAGGAGTTCAAGACCAGCCTGGGCAACATGGCAAAACCCCATCTCTACAAAAAGTACAAAAATTAGCTGGGCCTGGTGGCTTATGCCTGTAGTCCCAGCTACTTGAGAGGCTGATGTGGGAGGATCGCTTGAGCCCAGGAGTTCAAGACTACAGCAAGCCATGATTGCACCACTGTACTCCAGTCTGGGCTACAGAATGAAACCCTGTCTCAAAAAAAACAAGAAAGAAAAAGAAAAAAAAGAAAAACAGAAGTCTAGGTGACCACTGGAGATTGGCATGTGAGGATGTGAGGTGGGGAAGCAGTCTTGTGGGACTGAGCCCTTCATCTGTGGCTAATTGAACTAAAGTAGACGACGCCTGGCAGGGCTGTGCTGGAGTGTTGCTTGGTGTGTGTGGATCTCCTCACCCCAGCCCCACTCACATATCTCATCATGGAAGTGTGCAGTGTTGAATGAGAGTAGACAGAGGAATAAAAGTTTGTTTTTTCCTCCCAAGGAATTAAATGAGTCAACCCTAGAGTATACTTCAGGATTTCCAAAGCTCAGTCTTCCCCTGTAATCTTCACTTGTGCATTCATTCTATAAACATTTTCACGGAGCATCTACAAAGAAGGAGGCCCTATACTAGGCGCTGGGGACACATTGCAGCCCTCGTGAAATTTTTTTCAATCCATGAGTCAAACAGGAATCTGCTGAGCATCTATTATGCACCCCACCGTGCCGGGTACTCAGTGAACCGCTCTGAGACTTGCCCCCTCCAGTCTGCAACAGAAAAGCACCTGAAAGCCTGGTTTCCTTTACTTTGAGGAGAGATTTCTTCTTCACAGATTGCCTGGGGGTGGCAGACAGTTTAGGAAAACAATATACATGGCTGATCCTAGAAATTAAATGACGTGTCTCTCATGGAAGATTGCACAAATTCTGAAGAAGGGTTGGTGAGCATTACCCCTTAAATAGGTAAAACCATTCTAAAAAATAACACCTCAGTGGCTTTAAAAACGTTAAAGGGGTGAAACTCTGCATCCCACTCTTTATGGGGGTGCAACTGCTGACCCCACCATGGCTCTTAGAGAGATAGATCTGTACATTTTTAGATACCATAGAAAGAATTCTTTCTGCCTGAGCTTCTTCAGAGCATTGTACATTTTTATAAAATTGTAAAACAACACAGCAGGCAAAAGAATAAAAGCTTTTTTCCCTCCTTTAGTCTCAATATAACTGTGTATGAAGGGCGGAGAGCCAAAAAGTTCACGTTCAGAAACTCAGGTGCTATTTGTAGCTCCCTAATAACCAAAACTTTTTTGGCCATCTATTCATCCATTCATTTTGTTATCTCCAAACCTCAAAACCCTGAGGGTAGGCACATAGTAGGTGCTTAGTGAGGACTTATTGAATGAACAGATAAATGAATCAATAGATGGCTAAATGAATGAATGAAATATCCAGAGATCAGCCCATAGTAGATCCACCTTCCCACAAGCACAGAGTAACTTCAGGAGTGAGCACCAGAAACTCTTATTTATACCCCACTGGCGACTGGAAGCAGAGAAGTTCTTGTGTGCTGATCCTTAAGGGGAAGAAATTGAAGAGAGAAATACAATGGACTCATTCAAAAAGACTGCTGAATCCAGGAACTAGAGAACTGGAGAAATGTGTGATTCAATCTATCACCCACCCTCAGGTCAGTAATTACCTGTTAAGCTTGGTGAGGTGGTGCATAAGGCAGGAGGTCAGCCTGGGCAACATAACGAGATCCTATCTCTAAAAAATAAAAAAATATATATATATTTTTTACAAATTTTCATTACAAATATTCATTGAGCTTTTACTATGTGCCAGGAGCTATGTCTACCAAGGTTAATAAGACCACACACCCCTATTCCTCCAGCTTACATCCCACCATCTTTTCTCTGACCAACTGCTCATTCCTGCTTTCATTTTCCTGTCTATGAATTTAGAGTCCTTAGTCCACCATTACGCTAACCACTGCCTTGCAGAGATGTCTTCAACTCCCTTGCCCTCTCCCCCTGCTGCACGCACGTAACAAACCTTTGCTTATGAATGAAATCTGAGACCCAACTCCTCTATGCCAACTCAGCATTGCTGGAGAAAGTCACACAACTGTGCCAACTGATGTCATTTATAATACATGACCCAAACTCATCCTTCTCTCAGTTATCTGATTTCAGTAAATGGCACCACGGCCCACCCAAATATTTAAACCAGAAATCACTCTTGAAATTCCCTTTTACCTCATGCCCAGTGTTCAAACCATCACCAAGGTATTCATACTATGTCCAACATAAATCTGAGGCCCACCTGTTCTCTCCATCTTCATCTGCCACCACCTTGTCCAGGTCTCTAATACCTCTCACCTGCACCACTGAAATGGACTCTGATTGGTCTGCTGGTTTGTTCACTGAAAGAATGAAAGAGAAGTATGAACTTCTAAACTGCATTATGTTTGCAGCAGACACTATCTGCCATATATCTTTACCTTTACCACTTCAGTATTCACTAACCTGACTTCCAACACCAGAACCCGTATTTCTTTGCCAGAAGATTTTCTCTGGTAAAGAAGCTGTTTTGTCTACCCCTTGCAGCAGGCTAGAAATACCTGCTTGTGTCTCACAAGACATTTTCTTGTCTCCCAGACCTCAAGCAATGGATTACAGGATTGGGTGTATAAATACTCCAGTTCTGGGCCAGTTGTAGTGGCTCACACCTGTAATCCCAACACTTTGGGAGGCTGAGGTGGGAGGACCACTTCAGCCAGAGTTTGAAATTTGCTTGGGAAACATAGCAAGACTCTGCCTCTGGAAAAAAAAAAAAAAATTAGCAAGGTGCGGTGCCCATCTGGGGTCCTAGCTATTGGGGAGGCTGAGACAGAAGGATCACTTGAGCCCAGGAGTTTCAGGCTGAGGTTAGCTATGATCATGCCACTGCACTGTAGTCTGGGCAACAGAGCCAGACCCTGTCTCTAAAATAAACAAAATAATTAATAAATATTAGATGAGTGCAGTGGCTCATGCCTGTAATCCCAGCACTGTGGGAGGCCGAGATGGGCAGATCACTTGAGGTCAGGAGTTCAAGACCAGCCTGGCCAACATGGCAAAACCCCATTTCTACTAAAAATACAAAATTTAGCTGGGCATGGTGACACGTGCCTGTAACCCCAGCTGCTCAGGAGGTTGAGGCACAAGAATCACTTGAACCCAGGAGGCAGAGGTTGCAGTGAGCCAAGATTGTGCCACTACTCTCCAGCCTGGGCAGCAGAGTGAAACTGCATCTCAAAAAAATAAATAGTAAATAAATAATAAATAAATATCCGAGTTCTCTCAAACTCAAGTGGGATAACTTGAGGGGTACATTCAAAAGTGGTTCCCAGAGCTCTTCAGAGGGATTAAGCTTCAGTTGTCCACAGTGATAACTTGATTTATAACTCATCCCTTGTTGGATTTCTTCCCCCTCTTGCCTCAATTTCCCACTCTTCTATTGATGCTTCCTTACACCACCTCCCAAACAGACTACTTTGATGTGGTCTTCTTCTAGGGGAAACCAGACGAAACCACTGTCTCTTTATACAGTCCTAACCACAGCATATTTAGCCTTTAGGATAAAATTCAAAACACTTAACTTTTCTCCAGAACGTCCTAGATGCTACTCCTACATTCCTGCTTTAACTCCCTTTCCCACAACACTGGTTATGGGTTCCATATTGCCTCCTTTATTTCTTTTCCCCCCAAAGCAGGTTCTTGCCCCGGCACCCAGGCTGGAGTGCAATGGCATGATCACAGCTCACTGCAGCCTCAACCTCTTAAGCTCAATGAATCCTCCCACCTCAGCCTCCTGAGTAGCTGGGACTACCAGATGAGCACCACCATGCCTGTCTAGTTTTTGTATTTTTGTATGTAGAGACGGGGTTTCACCATGTTGCCCAGGCTGGTCTCAAACTCCTGAGGCTCAAGCAGTCCTCCTGCCTTAGCCTCCCAAAGTGCTAGGATTACAGGCATAAGCCACCACATCCAGCCAGCCTACTTTGAATTCTTTGAATATTCTCAGCCCTCTGCCACCTCATGGCCTTTGCACACCCCATTCCCTGGGCCTGGATCACCCTTGCCCAGCTCTTCACATGCTGGTTTGGCCCTCTTCCTCCAAGTCTCAGTTCAAACGTCCTTTCTCAGACAGAATTAGTAAAAGCCTTCCTTTATTAATTCATCTAGTTTTTCCTGTTATTCTCTTCCTTTATTGGCTTCATGGCACTTACTACAACTTATAATCCTGTTTGTGAGTTTGCTTAAGGTTTGTCTCCCAACTAGACTGGAAGCTCCAAGGAAATAGAAATCTTAGGTTTCTTAAGAAGGACATGGCAGAGGACCTAGCATATTGGAAGCCACCAATGCCAATGTTATTTTTAAGATCAAACAAAGGCATGGTTCTTAACCTCAAGGGGGGTTCACAGTATAATGGAAGAAATTTGTATACAAATATGTAATTTCCATGAAGTTAAACTGCCATGGAGAGAAGGCGCTAATGGATCAGAAAGTTCACAGTGTCGGATAAAAGAAATGACACCTCATTTTATTGATCCAATAGTCTAAGTCCCATGAGGTACTGTGAACCCCCCAAATCTGAGACAGATCTCAGTCAATTTAGGAAGTATATTTTGCCAAAGTTAAGGACGCACGTCAGTGACACAGCCTCAGGAGGTGCTGACGTGTGCCCAGGGTGGTTGGAGCACAGCCTGGTTGCCTTCTGCCATGAATGTAAGCTCCCTGAGGCCTGCCCAGAAGCTGATGCTGCCATGCTTCCCATACAGCCTGCAGAGCCATGAGCCAATTAAACCTCATTTCTTTATAAATTACCCAGTCTCAAGTATTTATTTATAGCAGTTTGAGAACAGACTTACACATATGTAGAGTTACTTTAAAATGAGCTTTACTACACAAACCATAACTACTCTCTCGACCACATTTATGTAAGTGCGCAGAAGCGTAACACTCTGTCGTCCCACAATCCCCACCCCACTGCAAATATTCAGACCATGTTCCTCCCTTGGCATAAAAAGTCAGCAAATAGTCACTTCCTTTTCTGTCCCTCTAACCCAATGTGGGACTAGTGCTAATGATTATTATGACCAGTATGTCAACTGATCACAACTTCACAGAATTGTATACTCAAAGAATCATAGGATTACAAAGAGCCGAATGAGATTTGTCTGATTATAAATTTAATAAAGGTAAAAATTATATGCCCAACTTGAGAGGAAACCCTTATTATTTTTTCCCTCCCCTACCAAAGAAAGTTAACAGAGGTAAGCAACCATTTACGTCCTTCCTTTTTAAATTTGCTTAATAAAAATTTTCAACACAGAGAAGTAGAGAGAGCTGAGCACAGTGACTCACGTCTGTAATCCCAGCACTTTGGGAGGATGCGGTGGGACGATCCTTTGAACCCAGGAGTTTGAGACCAGCCTGGGCAGCATGGTTGAGACCCCATCTCTGGAAAAAAGAAAAAAATTAGCCAGAATGGTGACACACAACTGTGGTTCCAGCTACTCAGCAGACTGAGGTGGAAGGATTGCTTAAGCCAGAGACGTCATGGTTGCAGTGAGCCATGATTACTCCAGCCTGGGCAACACAGCAAGACCCTGTCTCAAATAAAGAGAAATAGAGTAATATCATGAAACCATCACTCCTGTATCCATCACTCATCTTCAACAATCATCAGGACCAATTTTATTTCATCTCTAACCTCCCTTCCTGCCCCCATACATTTAACCCCTACCTTGACACTTTGGGATATATTTTTTTAATTTCAGATATCATGTCATTTCATCTATAAATACCTCATCTGTAATAAGTATCTCTTAAAATTTTTTTAACATTACTACAATCTACATTTTTTAAATCCCCTAATGTCATCAAATATCCCTGTGTACTTATTTCCCTATGTGAACCAAAAATAAAATTCTAAGGCCACCCCCAAACCATCCAAATGGACCCCTCCTCCCAACCAAGGGCATTTCAAAGTTAACCCGAAAAACTAGTTCAGGCCATAATGGAAGAGGGGGTCAAACATGTCTCATTATATCCTCCAGCATTAATATCATAACAGAGCTTAAGTCTGAAAAGAAACATTTACAATCTATTCTCTCTGAAGCCCGCTATGTGGAGGCTTCAGCAGCATGATAAAACCTTGGTTTCCACAACCCTTTATCATAACTCAGATATTCCTTTCTATCGACAACAACTCTTTCAACCAATTGCCAATTAGAAAATTCTAAAATCTAGGCTGGGCATCGTGACTCACACCTGTAATCCCAGCACTTTGGAAGCCCAGGTGGGTGGATCACTTGAGGTCAGGAGTTTTAGACCAACTTGGCCAACATGGTGAAACCCCATCTCTACTAAAAATACAAACAAAAAAAATTAGCCAGGTGTAGTGGCGCGTGCCTGTGATCTTAGCTACTCAGGAGGCTGAGGTGGGAGGATTGCTTGAACTCGGGAGGCAGAGGCTGCAGTAAGCCAAGACTGCACCACTGCACTCCAGCCTAGGCAACAGAGCAAGACTCCATCTCAAAAATAAATAAATAAAATCTACTTCTGACCTGGAAGCCCCCCTACTTTGAGTTGTCCTGCCCTTCCAGGTCAAACCAATGCAAATCTTCACAGGCATTGATGTATGTATCGTGTTTCCCTAAATGCATAAAAGCTAGCTGTACCCCGACCACCATGGGCACGTGTCCTCAGGACCTCCGGAGGCTGTGTCATGGGCGTGTCCTTAATTTTGGCAAAATAAACTTTGTAAATCAACTGATAACCTGTCTCAGATACTTTTGGGTTCACACCTAATTGTCTCATGTTGTGTTTGTTTGTTTTATAGTTGGCTTGTTCAAATCAGGATCCAAACAAGGTCTACACTTACATTTGGTTGATAAGCCTCTTAAATCCGTTTTAATTTATGGCTTTTGCTTCCATTTGCCTTGGCTCCCCACCCACCACACCCTGGACCAGGATTACATTTTGAGATAATCTTTCCAAGCCTTGTGAACACACAGTTTTCCAATTTCAACTGACTCATCTCTCCTACTAAACAGATAAAAACCTAATAGACAACCTTCTTTTTATTTAAAAATTTTTTTTTTTTTTTTTTTGCTGAGAAAGTGTCTCACTATGTTGGCCAGGCTAGTCTTGAACTCATGGCCTCAAGCAATCCTCTCTCCTCAGCCTCCCAAAGCACTGGGATTATAGGCGTAAACCAACATGCCTGGCCTAGACTCCCTTCTTTAAGATATAACTTTAAGAGGTATGCTTGGATTTAGGTCCATGTTAAAGTATTAACATCTATCAACGAAAGATAGTCTGATTATACCTTATACTGGAGGAGATAAGAGTCAATTTCACACAACAGTTGCTATAACACTTTTTAAAAACTCTACTATCAGGGGATGTTTCACAAAAGTCAATAAATACTTTGCTCCATTGATGGTGCCTTTGCCATAGCTTTTAAATAATAAATATGAAACGAGAAAATGTTTCAGTGGCCATACACATCAGTTACATCCTGATGATGGTACCCCTTCTCCCTAGACCTCCTTAAGGTTACTTTTGTATTCTTCTCTCTACCAAGTGGCAAAAAACTAATAGCTTCACGGGAAAAATCTCACTGAGACCTCTTGCCAAGTTTCCCCAAAGCTGAGTCGCATCTGTGGAGAACTGGTGTGAAGTGAAAACACAGGGAGTAACAGATATCTGTGAATTTATTTGGGTCAACTTCACGCTGTTAACTGCAGGCTTTGACGGAAATGCTGTGAACCCTCCTCCCCAGTCTGGTTTCCTTGCGTAGGACCCAGGAGGAAACACATTCTCAAGGTCTGTTTACTCTTCAAACCTGGTTCCCCTGGGCTTGCACCTCACCCCTGCACTTAACACCTGAACAGGCAAAGTTTTGCACTGTAAACTTAGAGGTGTAAGTCTCATTATTGCTTTTCCTATCGTGCATGCCTGGGATTTGTCCAGCACTAGAGCAGGCAAGAGTTCAAAGCAGCCTTGATGGCACCTTTTCATGGCTTGAGTCAATTAGCAAGGGATTCCAAGCTGGCCTGGAAGTCCTGGCTACCAGAAAGTCCCCGGAGCAACAGTTGGAATAAAAATAATAAACACAACTACAGAGCAATTTGTGAAAATGCCAAGTACAGCACAAACACACTGACTCTTGTAAACCTTGACGTGAACTTGGAAAAGTGGGGCCCAGCATGCCTTCAGGATGGCAGAGATGGGAGGCTGCTGCCTTCCTGCCAATTCTCCAGCCTTTCCAAATCTTCCTAATACCTTGTTCCATCGTCCAACCAAACTCTCCTCCATCACTCACTCTACCTGACCAGACATCTGGGTCATCCCGTCTTTCATCTAAGCAGGCCCTCTCTCCACACTACTCCTTTCTTCCACAAATGAAAATGTTGCATGTATAAGGTAAGGCCAGAGCCTGCGATTCTAACAGCCCGTTAAAAACAGCAGCTTTAAAAAGAGGGCCTGCTAAATAGCTCTTCAAGCCTCTAATGACTCCCAGAACCTAAATAAGTCAATATTAAACTTCCAGGCTCTACAATTTATCCTTTTCTCTTCTCCTTCCTCCCATTAAATGGTTCAGGATATATGCACCACTGTTTACAAAAAAGCAAATACTTCTCTTAAGATAAATGGACTTCTCTAAGCTCAGAGCTGTGTAAGCTACAAAAAGCTACAGAAGTGATTGATAAACCACCACAACTTGGTTTATACAGACACAATTAAAGCTAAGGACAGCCCAAATCACATTTTGTTAGTACTGTATATATTGAAATAAGGACTGTTTTAGGATCCCCACACTTGACCATATTAGGAAGGTGAGGAAAAAATAATCTAAATTGGAAAGGGGGAAATAAAGGAAGATTTGATTTTATTTCATATACATTTGCAATTTTTTAACTTTATTATTATTATTGAGACAGGGTCTCACTCTGTCGTCCAGGCTGGAGTACAATGGCATGATCTTAGCAACACTGCAACCTCCGCCTTCCAGGTTCAAGCAATTCTCCTGCCTCAGCCACCCAAGTAGCTGGGATTACAGGCATGCCGTGCCAGCCTACATTTTCAATTTTTATTTTTTTTAATCCTCATTGCAGTCCAGGCACGGTGGGTCGCACCCGTAATCCCAGCACTTTCGGAGGCCGAGGTGGGTGAATCGCCTGAGGTCAGGAGTTCAATACCAGCCTGACCAATATGGTGAAACCCCATCTCTGCTAAAAATACAAAAATTAGCCGGGCATGATGGCATATGTCTGTAGTCCTGGCTACTCAGGAGGCTGAGGCAGGAGAATCACTCGAACCTGGAAGGCAGAGGTTACAGTGAGCTAAGATCATGCCACTGCATTCCAGGCTGAGCAACAGAGTGAGACTCCGTCTCAAAAAATAAAAAAATAAATGAATAAATAAAAAATCCTCATTGTGGTTCTGCTGGGGGCAGGCCAGGGGACAGGAAAAAAGGTAGCAACCAACAAGAGACATACATGGGGCTTCCAGGGGATCTGGTGATGTTCCCCATTTCTGAACTGGGATGTTTTTTGTTTGTTCTATAGAGTCGAGGTCTCACTGTGTTGCCCAGGCTGCTCTTGAACTCCTGGGCTCAAGCCATCCTCCTGTCTCAGCCTCCTAAAGTGCTGGGATTACAAGCATGAGCCTCTGCGTCTGGCCAAGGATCATTCTTGGTTTTCTGCCTTAGGTAAGCTCCCAAAATACCACTTTCCCCCTTTCCTTCACCTCCCCTAAGTCTGTCTCAGTTGGGCTGGGGTGGGACGCAGCTATCTGCTTTTATAAAAGTCATATAATTCACAGGTTCTTGGGATTTAGAAAAATTAATAATAATAATAATAATAAAAGTCATATGAGATAACTTCTGAGCAGTTGGTTTAGGAACACACTTTAAGATACACTGACTTCTTAGAGGCCTCCATAAGAAATACTTAAAAATAAACTTTTGCAATATAAATGTATTTATTACCACTACACTGAACACTTAAAAATGGTAAAGATGGTAAATTATATAAGTATATTTTACTTCAATAAAAATAAATTTTAAAAAGTTAAAAACTGTTCTGTGGAAAAAAAAAATAATAAATTCTACTCTAAATGTATTTGGGTGTTATAAAAGCAGACTGCTAGATTCCACCTCAGCCCAACTGAGGTGGACTTGGGGGAGGGAAGGAAAAGGGGGAAAGTGGTATTTCTCTAGTTTATCTGAGACAGAAAACCAAGAATAATCCTTGGCCAAATGCAGTAGCTCATGCCTGTAATCCCAGCTCTTTGGGAGGCTGAGGCAGGAGGATCACTTGAGTCCAAGAGTTGAAGACCAGCCTGAGCAACAAAGCAAGACTCCATCTTTACAAAAATAAAATGAAATAAAAAAAATTAGCCGGGCATGCCTGTAATCCCAGCTACATGAGAGGCCAAAGCAGGAGGATCCCCTGAGCCCAGAAGGTCAAGGCTGCAATGAGCTATGATTGTGCCACTGCACTCCAGCCAGGGCAAAAGAGTGAGACAAGACCCAATATCTCAAAAAAACAAAACAAAAAACCACCTTCCTCTCACACACACTGCCCACATCCAGACAGGCAACAGATTCATCCCACGGCCTAGCCTCTAGCCGCTGCCTCTCTTTCTTGATCTCCTAATGTGTGTTCTGATTTAATTCTTGCCCTCTGCCTATTTGCCCTCCATATGGTTTCCAGAATAATATTTCTAAAACATAAACATGGCTATTTAATAAAGAACTCCCTTTACTAGCCTCCTAACACACACACCAAAATACACGCAATTAAGCCCAGCTCCTTAGCAAGGTCCACAGCCCTGCCTCTGCACCTTCCTCTCCCCTGAGTGCGCTCATCATCCCCACATCTGTAGCCTGCTTTCTGGTTCCCAAACACATCATGTTCTTCTGCACCATTTTGCCTTTGTTAATTTTGTTTCCTCTGCCTGGGAGGCCCATACATTCCCTTCTCCCCCTGGCAGAGTTCTACTCGAATGTCAGGCTAAGGCCACATCAAACGTCACCTCATATCTGTCAGCAGTAGAATGAATATAATGAATGTATTACGTCTGTTTTTATTAAGAACTTCTCTACTAGATCATCATCCCCTAAAGAAATGGATCATACCTTCTTCTCTATGAAGTTCTAAAACCTTACATAGTTTCTGATTGTATATTAGGTTCTCAACAAATGTTTCATCCACTGAATTTAATCAACTCTAACAAAAGAAAACCAAAAAAATCTATTACTTGGGCTGCGCGCAGTGGCTCATGCCTGTAATCCCAACACTGGAAGGCTGAGGCAGGCAAATCACATGAGGTCAGAAATTCAAGACCAGCCTGGCCAACATGGCAAAAATCCATCTCTACTAAAAATACAAAAATTAGCCAGGAGTAGTGTCGTGTGCCTGTAATCCCAGCTACTTGGGAGCCTGAGGCAGGAGAATGGCTTGAACCCAGGAGGTGGAGGTTGCAGTGAGCCAAGATTGCACCATTGCACTCCAGCCTGGGTGACAGAGAGAAATTCTGTCTCAAAAAATAAATAAAATAAAATAAAATCTATTACTTGGCTCTTCAGCCTTGGGCTCTCTTACCTAAACTGCTTCCTTTCAGTTCCCTTTCAATTATGGTGAACACTGGTCATTTCTGGCCTACGAAGATGCTGCTGCAGAGGCCATCCTTTTTTGCTAAGCCTCTTCTCATTGGCCAGGCTTGGGCCTGAGCAGCTAACACCGGTGCCAGCAACTGTAATTACACGCTTCTCCTGTGAACAGCAGCCATGACCCAGCGGCAAGGTGAGCACAGGAACTGGAAAGTTCTCCGTCTTTGCCAGTTGTTAGACCCTTCTTCTGTCACCTTCTGAAGCACCAGGCAGCAGATAGAATTACCTCACCCAGAGCAGAGATGTCTTATAGGATACTTAACTCCCTCCAAGCCAAACTACAGTTTCTTCCAAACCTCACCTTCCCAGAGGTTGCTTTTCCAGCCTGAGATGTAGAGAATCATCTTGGAATGATTTGGGTTCTATGGGTTATCACACTGACTCAGTGGCTGGGCACAGCCTGGGGAGGCCCATGGTTGAAAACAGGTTCAGGTGGACAAGCACTGGGTCCATAGATAGCATTTCAAAAAATTAAGATGATGAACAGCTTTCAAATTATAGCATGTTCACATCTGAAAAGGACATTTAATAAACATCAAGTATCATAGAAGCATTTAGAGATCAACAAGTCCACACCCTCATTTTACAGATGAGGAAACAGACTGAGACAGAGGCCGTGACTTGCCCAAGGTCACCCAGCTACTTGGCACTGAGCCTCATTCTATTCAGCATTCTTTCCAGCTTCCACACTTAAGCTTGGGGACTCACTGGCAAAAACGAAGTCCAGTGTTCCCCAGCATCTCTACCCAGTCCCTGTCTCATCTACTCACTTGTCTTTAAGAAGGTTGCACTTCTGGTCCCACAGCCTGTTTATTTAAACTGCACATCAGACCCCTCAGCAAATGCACAGGATGTCCCCTCTCCTACACACTTGGAAGCTTCCACTTAAGCCACGGTTTCTATACCTGCACCAGACCACCCAAAGTGATTTTTTAAATTACAGAATTCTGGCCCTCTATATTAGTATTTTCCATTTCAGCAGATCTGGGATGGAGCTCAAGCAAGCATTTTTTTTTTTTTTTTTAACTCCTTCACTAAGTCTCCTGTGACTCAAAATTTCAGGACCACTAGACCAGCTGCCCTTTTCGGGTCCTTCCTGACTTAGAGATCTATGCGTCTACATAATATGGAATCCCCCAACTCAGATTCACTGGTGTTCCATTATTTCTGATATTTCTTTAAAAAGGATAAAATCAGAAGTATGAGTTTGTTATCCAAACTTAAAGCAAGGAAACGAGCATCCAGAGAGAATGTGAAAGTTACTCAAGGTCACCGACAGACTGCCTCCATCAGCAGTAGGCGTTTTAACTCAAAGACCACGAGGTGATGCTGTCCTATAGAATAAGCAGAAAAAAAAAGAAGACCTGTGACCCTGAATGACTCAGCCACTGCCCTGCAAGGTGAAAGTCAATTAATGTCTGTGCACCATCTCTCCATCCATGACATGACAGCGATAATGTTTGCCTCCATTTCAGGCAACAGAGATGCTTATGAAACACTGAAAGGATAAAAGTGTTATGGGAAGGTTTTCACCTGCAAGGTGAAAGTCAATTAATGTCTGTGCACCATCTCTCCATCCATGACATGACAGCGATAATGTTTGCCTCCATTTCAGGCAACAGAGATGCTTATGAAACACTGAAAGGATAAAAGTGTTATGGGAAGACACAACTGCCTTTTTAAAATAACTCAGGTGTGATATTCCCCCTTAAGTGGCCACATTGAGTAAAGTTTCCACTTAGATCCAGCATGGTCATATGAAATATGAGAGCACTGACATCTTAAACCCCTGTTTGTATAACTTAGGCTATGGCTAACCTCACTCAGTATGGCTACTTTAATTTATAATTTATAAAAATCAGCCTAACACCAAGCTACAACTTTCTTAGGTCACTAGATTCTTAGTCTCCAGCAAATCCAAAATCCTATTATGAACTTTGCAAAAAGGGGGTACCTCCATGGGAAAAATCATAAACTTTTTCAACTATGAACACTGGACTCTAGGGGCTGGAAACCGAAGAGCTGGCTGAGGATCCTTGCTCAGTGACCCAAAGAATGTTCCCGGAATCATCACACACCCCTAAGAAAACCTTTATTTTAGCTTCATACACTGTCTTGTCCCAAATCCCACCAATTTATGAGCAAACAGAAACAGTGCTGTTCAATAGAATGCCTTAGGTAGGATTGAAAGCTCAAGAAAGTCTTGAATACAATTCCACTGAGTGATATGAGATTTCAGTGGCTACCATCTCCCGGGACTGCAACTTCTACAATGCTAAGGCTGTTTTGCAATTGATCATGTTCTTCCACCTCCATGCATGTAAAGCTCATACTCAGAGTTCCCTCTGGTTGTCAGGATGGGAAGTTCTCACTGATCTTCAGTTACATGTAGTGGGAAGCCCCAGAGACAGCAGTATAGAAAAAAGGCATCTGAAAAAATAGAGCACTGGGACAGAGCAGAAAGAAGTGGACACACAAGTTAAACAAGCTCATGGGCAAATACCAGAGAACCAATTGCAAAAACAGAGAAGGAGAGAAGAGGAAGAGAAAGGAGAATAAGGTATCTATTTTCAAGATAGATGGTAAGTACAAGAAATAGTTCTCAATTCCAGATTGTTTTGAGCTGAGGCAGTAGGAAAAGAGGTAAAGAGGTAAAGGGTGATGGGTGACAGCTGCAAGGAAGAGCAAAGTCATGTCATCCCACGCACTGACTGTACCAAGGCAGTGCTGGGACCAAAGAAGCTATAGCTGTCAGGCCCGGGTGAGTTCAGGCTGACCTGGAAGACTGAAATCACACAGCAGTGTGGCTGCACACAAGATACCCGATATTCTAGTTTCCAATCCCACAGGGAATACAGGGCCACAGCCTGTCCTAGGCCAGTCTTGGGGGAGGACAGAGAACTTCCAGTGGGCAAAATACATGAGTTTTTTCCCCCACCAAATGAACTGGAAGCTTCAGCAGATCCCAATTCTGCTCAACCTACTATGTGAACTCCAAAGAAGGTTTTCTAGAACAGGCACGTAGAACAAGTCTCATCAGAGTGGTGGTAAAACCAGACAATGTGCCTGTGCTCTCTGGAGAGCCTCGGAGGCTCTGGGAGGAAGTTGAGGCTTGGGGGGGAAGCCACAGGTACCCACTTGTCCTAGGCGGCTTGGGCTACCATAAGACGTGACATAGACTGGGTGACTTGAAAAACAGAAATTTATTACTTATGGTTCTGAAGGTTAAAAGTACAAGATCAAGGCACCACCAACTAATTCTGTTCGTGGAGAGGAACCTCGTCCTGATTTGCAGCCAGTGATATCCTCACATGACAGAGAGATCCCTCTCATGTCTCTTCTTATAAAGGCACTAATCCCATTCATGAGGGCTCCACCCTCATGACCTAATCACCTCCCAGAGGCCCCACCTCCAAATATCATCACACTGGGGATTAGGGTTTCAACAGGAATTGGGGGCAGTGGGGGAGATGACTGAACAAATATTCAGTCCATAGTATCACTAGTATTTTTCTCTTTTGTCTTACAACGAAAAATGTCAATCTACAAAAAGGTGTAACATAAACCAGTTTCCACCATGCAGATTTAACAAATGTTAATATTTTGCACTATTACCTTTGCATCCTTATTCTAAATGTTACATCTACACTTGAACCTTATCTGGACTTTTGCCTGATCTTGTTTCCTGAGAAGTAGCCACAGTCACAAAATTTGTGTTTATCTTTTAAACCCCTCTTTTTAAATTTTTATTACATATATGTGTCTGTATAAACAATATTTGCTATTATTTGGAGGTATTTTTAAAATTTGCATAAAAGGTAGTACATATGATCCTGAAACTTGCTTTTTTAAAGTCAAACATTCTGTTTTTAAGATTTATCCATATTGCTACATGTAGGTATTTATTTATTTAGAGATAGGATCTCTAAATAAATAGGCTGGAGTACAGGGGTGTGATCATAGTTCATTGCATCCTTGACCTCCCGGGATCAGATGACCCTCTTGCCTCAGCCTCCCAAAGTGCTGGGATTACAGGTGTGAGCCACAATGCCTGGCGCATTCATTTAATTGTAGTATGTTCTTTGAATAACCCTTGATTTATTAATTCATTCTTCTTTTGACAGACTTTCAGTTTTCATTTTTGCTGTTACAATACTGCAGTGAAATTCTCGTTTCTCTAGGATATATGCCTGGTGATAGGGTACATATATATTTATCTTCCACAAAAACTATCACATTTGACCTATAATGGCTCTTCCAATTTATGCTGACAATGTGTGAGGTTTACTTTTTCTCTGCACTCCAATATTGTTGACTTTTAATTTTCATTGATCTGATGAGTGTGACATAACATCTGATTTTTATTTTAGTTTGCATTTCTATGACTACTGGTAAGACTGATCATCTTCACGTATTTTTTCTTCTTCAGATGAGCCTCTTCCGGGAATTGCCTGTTCGTAATCTTTTCTCACTTTTCTTTTTTTTTTTTCGGTAAGTTGTTTCTCAGTCATTTCAGGAGTTCTTTATATTCTTTGCGTACTCTGGATGCTAACCCTTTGTTGATTGTGTAGAACACAAAGTATTCTCCCAAAAGGTAAGTTGTATATTAACACTGTTTGGGGTATCTTTGGTCATTCAGAAGGGTTTTATTTCTTAATATAGTCAAGTATATAAACTTTTTCTTTATGGTTACAATTTTTGTGTTTTGTATAGAAATTGTTCCCTATCCTGAATGATAGTCTCCTATAATTCGTTTTAGAGTTTTGCTTTATGTAATTATTTTTTTATTTATTTATTTTTTTTTTTTGAGACGGAGTCTTGCTCTGTCGCCCAGGCTGGAGTGCAGTGGCCGGATCTCAGCTCACTGCAAGCTCCGCCTCCCGGGTTTACGCCATTCTCCTGCCTCAGCCTCCCGAGTAGCTGGGACTACAGGCGCCCGCCACCTCGCCCCGCTAGTTTTTTGTTTTTTTTAGTAGAGACGGGGTCTCACCATGTTAGCCAGGATGGTCTTGATCTCCTGACCTCGTGATCCGCCCGTCTCGGCCTCCCAAAGTGCTGGGATTACAGGCTTGAGCCACCGCGCCCGGCCGCTTTATGTAATTAGAGCTTTAGTTATTCTAAAATGTACTTTTGTGTGTGATAGATTATAGACATATATTTTTATTTTTTCTCATATAGCTATCCAGTTGCCACAGCAACATTTATTGACTAGGCCATTATTTTCCCTGATTTGTAATGTCTCTTTTATCACACGTCATGTTTCGTGTATGTTTGGGAGTCTTTGTGGGCTCTCTATTATTTTCTATTAGTCTTTCTGCTTCATCACTCTGCCAGTATCACACTGTTTTTGATTAAATAGCTATTTAATGAGTCTTGATATCTGCCAAAGCAAGACTCCTCCCCTTCCCCTCCCATTTTCTTCTATTTTTTTTCAAAATTCTTAGCTTATTCTTAGCTTCTTCATCTTCCAAATTAATTTTTGTGTTAGCCTGTGAATTTCAATGAAATTTCTGTTTAGGATTGTGTTAGTTTAGGGGTTGATCAGAAACACAGAACCACTGTGAGTGATATAGAGTAAGGGATTTATTACAGGGCTGAGACCTCATACAATTGTGGGAGGTAAACATTTTATGCAAGGTCATTGGTTCCGTGTCCGGTGTCAGACCTCAAGTCACCAGAGCCAGCAGTAGGGAAAGAAGATGAAAGGGAAAGACCAGGAATAATTAGGAACCTGTAAGGGCAAACCCATGCCTATCTGTCACTGTCCTCAACCTTCGTGATGATCAGCAGCATACGCCAGCACCCTTCCTCATGGAGCTGCCACACAAAGCTGGTCCAGCCGCTATTTCATGAGCTGCAACAGGGCCTGGCCCTATACTGACCTTCAGGGCATAAAAATGGTTACTACTTCACCTCCACCTTCCAATCCCCAAGAAAATTTTTTCTCATGGCTCACCTTAACCCACAACCATTCAGTGAAGGGATGCCTGGGTAACAAAATTCCTACTTAGCTAAGCTGACACTGTTCAAAGCTATCTCCAAGATTTTATTTGGAATGGCTTAAATGTATAGATGAATTTAGACCACTTGACAGCTTTAAAATATTGGCTCATTTCATCTATAATATTAGTTTATGTTTTCTTTTATTCAGATCTTTATGATCCTTTAAATGTTTCATACATTTTTCCAGAACATTCTTACACATATTTTGAAACTTAAGAACTTTATAATTTTTTTAAGATGCATCTCACTATGTTGCCCAACCTGGTCTCAGACTCCTGGGGCCAAGTGTTCCTCCCCTATTCACCTGCCAAGTACCTGTGGCTACAGGCATACACCGCTGCACCCAGCTCAGGACCTTACAGTTTTTGTTTGATACTTTGAATCGGACCTTTTAAAAATTATTGTTTTAATCTATTTTGTGCTCTCATAACAAAATACATGAGATTGCAAAGTCTCTCTGAACCTATTCTCGTCCAGGGGTTTGCCCAGAAGAAGAAAAAAATACGTGAGACTGGGTAATTTATAAAGAAGTTTCTTTGGCTCGTAATTCTGGTGGCTGGGCAATCCAGAATTTGGTAGCCCATCTGGTGAGAGTCTCATGCACTTCAACTCATGGCAGAAAGCAGAAGAGGAAGCGGGCATGTGCAAAAAGACCAAATGTGAGAGGCAACAACCCGATCTCAGATAACCAATCCAGCCCCCAGAGATGGCATTAATCTATCCATGAGGGATCCACCCCGATGACTTTAACACTTCCCACTAGGCCCTACCTCCCAACACTGCTGCATCAAAACTTGAAATCCAACATGAGTTTCGGCAGGAACAAACTACATCCAAACTATAGCAATTATGTAGACTAAATGATTTGTAAGAAAGGTTTTTATTTCTGTAAGTCTGTTGAAAGTGTACCTACTAGTATCTCTATTATTAGGTCTAATTGTGCACTTGGATTTTTCTATTTAGACAGTCCTATCATGTCCAATGTTGAAAATGTTGTGACCAAGTGTGGTGGCTCACGCCTGTAATCCCAGCACTTTGGGAGACGAGGGAGGATGAATCACATGAGGCCAGGAGTTCAAGACCAGCCTGGCCAACATGGTGAAACCCATCTCTATTAAAATGCGAAAATTAGCTAAGCGTGGTGGTGCGTGTCTGTAATCCCAGCTGTTCAGGAGGCTGAAGCGTAAGAATCGCTTGAACTGGGGAGGCAGAGGTTCCAGTGAGCCAAGATCGTACCACTGTATTCTAGCTTGGTTGATAGAGTAAGGGTCTGTCTCAGAAAAATAAAAAAATAAAAAAAAAAGAAAGAAAATTTTGCCTCTTCTTTTTCATTCCTATGCCTTTTTTGTTTTTATTGTGTTACTGCATTAGCTAGAACTTCTTCTACAATTTTTTGCGGGGGCGGGAGGGAAACAGGGTCTCCCACTATCACCCAGGCCGGAGTGCAGTGGCAAGTTATAATAACTCACTGCAACTTCAACCTCCTGAGCTCAAGCCATCCTCCCACATCACTTTCCCTAGTAGCTGGGATTATAGGCATGCACCACCATGCCCAGCTGATTTTTGTATTTATTGTAGATACAGGGTTTCACCATGTTGCCTAGGCTAGCCTCATACTCTTAGGCTCAAGCCATCCTCCTGCCTTGGCCTCCCAAATGCTGGGATTACAGGCATGAGCCACTGTACCCAGCCTACGATCTTGATTAGTAGTGGTGAAGAGAACATTCTTGTCTGGTTTCTAAGTTTAAGGATAAAGCGTCTAGAATTTCACCATGAAGTATCATGTTTCTTATAGATTTTTAGAAACTATTAGTATAAAAACTTCTATTCCTGAGTCTTTGATTAATACATTTTAAATTCTAAGTAATGTTTTCCTTTCCTCTATAAGGTTAATTACATACTTTTCTTTATTCTGATGGTTGGTAGCCAGCCTGTAAGGTGTCCCCCAGTAATCCTGCCTCCTGGTATTCACACATTTCTGTAATGTCCTTCCATAATGAGAATGTGGCAGAAGTAATGTTATATCATTCCTGAAATTAGGTATAAAAAGATTTTTCTTGGTTTATACAGCAAATTAGTTTTCTATATTTTGCTGTTCTATAAACAGTTTTACAAAAAAAATTATTTCTTAAGATTTGGTCAAACTTGCCTGTAAAATTATCTGGGTCTAGTATCATTAAAATGATTACTTTTTTAAATTATCAAGCCACTATCTTGAATAGTTACTGATAATTATTACCAATTCACTTTTAATGTATTACATTTTTCTAGAATATTATCCATTCTGTCAGAGTTTCTATTTATTTTTTGAGACAAGATCTCACTCTGTCACCCAGGCTGGAGTACAGTGGCACAATCTCAGCTCACTGCAACCTTTGCCTCCCAGGTTCAAGCAATCTCCTGCCTCAGCCTCCCAAGTAGCTGGAATTACAGGCACCCACCATAATGCCTAATTTTTGTATTTTTTGTAAAGATGGGGTTTCACCATGTTGGCCAGGCTGATCTTGAACTTCCGATCTCAAGTGATCCACCAGCCTCAGCCTCCCAAAGTGCTGGGATTGCAGGCATGAGCCACCCCGCCCAGCCTCTGTCAGTTTTTAAATTTAGCATCATAAACTAGTTCATATTCATATTCATCACTTGTGAATTTTAAAAATCTGTATCTGTGGTATAATTTTACTATTGTTTATTTATGCTTTTCTCTTTGATCCCTTGATTAATCTTGCCAGAATTTTATTTTATTAAGCTTTTCAAAAAGTCAGCTTTTGCCTTCCTGAGATCCTCTATTGTTCCTTAGTTTTCTATTTTATTTAATGTTAGCTTTATCATGACTATTTTCTTCATTCCACTTTCTTTAGATTTACCCTATTATTCCCTCTTTACATTCTCAATAATTTATTTTAAATCTTTCTTGAATGTGTCGAATGCTGTAAATTTTATCTTAAGTTTGTTTTGTTTTGTTTTGTTTTTGACACAGTCTCACTCTGTCACCCAGGATGGAATGCAGTGTTGCAATCTCAGCTCACTGCAACCTCCACCTCCTGGGTTCAAGCAATTCTCTTGCCTCAGCCTCCCAAGTAACTGGGATTACAGGCATTCCCCCATGATGCCCAGCTAATTTTTGCATTTTTTTCAGGAGAGACAGGGTTTCACCATGTTGGCCAACCTGATCTCGAACTCCTGACCTCAAGTGATCCACCCGCCTTGGCCTCCCAAAGAGTTGGGATTACAGGCGTGAGTCACTGCACCCGGCCCCCAACTTTTTTTTTTTTTTTTTTTTTTTGAGATGGAGTTTCGCTCTTGTTGCCCAGGCTGGAGTAATGGCAAGATCTCAGCTCACTGCAACCTATGCCTCCAAGGTTCAAGTGATTCTCCTGCCTCAGCCTCCCAAGTAGCTGGGATTACAGGCATGTGCCACCTTGCCCAGCTAATTTTTTTTGTATTATTAATAGAGATGGGGTTTTACCATGTTGCCCAGGCTAGTCTGGAACTCCTGACCTCAGATGATCCCCCCGCTTCAGACTCCCAAATTGCTGGGATTACAGGCGTGAGGCACAGTGCCTGACTTTTTTTGAGACAGAGTCTCACTCTGTCACCCAGGCTGGAGTATACAGTGGTGCAGCCTTGGCTCACTGCAACCTCTGCCTCCCAGGTTCAAGCAATTCTCCTGTCTCAGCCTCCCGAGTAGTTGGCTTTACAGGCTTGCACCACCACACCTGCCTAATTTTTGTATTTTTAGTAGAGACAGGGTTTTACCATATTGGCCAGGCTGGTCTTGACTCCTGACCTCAAGTGATCCATCCACCTTGGCCTCCCAAAGTGCTGGGATTACAGGTGTGAGGCACTGCACCCAGCCTATGGACATTTTTAAATTGCTTTACTATTTTTATGTCACTTGTAATTAATTAATTTATCCACTATCGATTTTGTTTCTTCTTTAGTTTTTGTTTGCTTCTTGTGCTGAAATTTTTGGTTTGCAAGTTTATTTTTTATGGGAGGTTTTTGTTGTTCTCTCTCCTCACCATTCCTGGTCTAACAGTCTTGCAATTACCTCAACCCAGACCTACAGGATCCCCAAACTACAACTGGGTTTTATAATTGACAGCTCAGGAAAGATGTCCTAGGATAGTATTGGTGATGTTGCTGTAAGGGGTTTGGTTTAGGTCCTGGCCAAAAGGGTCTGTCTGCTTCCCCCTACAGCACTACTCTGCCTTATATAACCTAGGGAGTGGTCAGTTTCATTTATTTTAGACCCTCCTTTTAAAGATGTGGAGGGATAGAGAGTGCCTTTCTCCAGGCCCTGGTTTTAAGCAGTGAATATGTTTTTGGTTTTATTGTATTTTGTTTTTAGAGACAGGGTCTTGCTATGTTGCCCAGGCTGGAGTACAGTGGCTATTCACTAGCATAATCATAGCCCACTGCAGCCTCAAACTCCTGGCCTAAAGCAATCCTCCTACCTCAGTCTGCCAAGCAGGCAGGACTACAGGCATGCACCATCATGCCTGGTTTGAACCTGGTTTTGATCACCTGTCTGGCAGGACACTTAGAGCCACATTTCAAGGAAGAGTTGATTAATTAACTGCTTCTGCTTAATTTTGTGCCTAAGGCCAAGCTGATCTATTGCTTCTTACTATTTTTCTGCTGCATTTCTGATTGACAAAGGTTTATCTTATTTTTTTAAATAAAAACAGGGTCTTGCTATATTGCCCAGCTGGTCTCAAATGCCTGGGCTCAAGCAGTCCTCCTGCCTTAGCCTCCCAAAGTGCTAGGATTACAGGCATGAGCCACTGCTCCCAGCCTTATTTGTTAGCATGACTGTGTCTGTTATGCTTTCTCATTATATCGTTTGTCTATTATTGGAATCATTGAAGCAAAGATAGTGATTGGAGCATAAATTTATAATACAGAGGGCACACCCAAGATGGTCGAATAGGAACAGCTCCAGCCTCCAGTTCCCAGCATGAGTGACACAGAAGACGGGTAATTTCTCCATTTTCAACTGGGGTACTGGGTTCATAACACTGGGAAGTGCTGGACAATCGGTGCAGGTCAGCTGGTGCAGCCTGACCAGCGAGAGCTGAAGCAGGGCAAGACATCGCCTCACATGGGAAGTACAAGGGGGAAGGGAATCCCTTTTCCTAGCCAAGGGAAACTGAGACACACAACACCTGGAAAATCGGGTAACTGCCACCCCAATACTGTGCTTTACCAAGGGTCTTAGCAAATGGCACACCAGGAGATTATATCCTACACCTGGCCCAGAGGGTCCCAGGCCCACAGAGCCTCCCTCATTGCTAGCACAGCAGTCTGAGATCTAACTGCAAGGCAGCAGCAAGGCTGGAGGAGGGGCACCTGCCATTGCTGAGGCTTAAGTGGGTAGACAAAGCTACTGGGAAGCTAGAATTGGGTGGAGCCCACCACAGCTCAAGGAGGCTGGCCTACCTCTGTAGACTCCTCCTCTGGGGACAGGGCATAGCTAAACAAAAAGCAGCAGAAACCTCAGCAGAGATAAATGCCCCTGTATGATAGCTTTGAAGAGAGCAGTGGATCTCCCAACAGGGTCTGGAGTGGACCTCAAGCAAACTCAACAGACTTACAGCTGAGAGTCCTGACTGTTAGAAGGAAAACTAACAAACAGAAAGGACACCCACACCAAAACCCTGTCAGTACATCACCATCATCAAAGACCAAAGGCAGATAAAACCACAAAGATGGGGAAAAAACAGTGCAGAAAAGCTGGAAATTCAAAAAATCAGAGCGCATCTGCCCCTCCAAAGGAACGCAGCTCATCACCAGCAATGAAACAAAGCTGGATGGAGAATGACTGACGAGTTGAGAGAAGAAGGCTTCAGTTGATCAAACTTCTCAGAGCTAAAGGAGGAACTACGTAACCAGCGCAAAGAAACTAAAAACTTTGAAAAAAGAATGGATGAATGGATAACTAGAATAATCTATGCAGAGAAGACCTTAAAAGAACTGATAGAGATGAAAACCATAACACAAGAAATACGTGACAAATGCATAAGCTTCAGTAACCGACTCGATCAACTGGAAGAAAGAGTATCAGCAATTGAAGACCAAATGAATGAAATGAAGCGAGAAGTGTGGAGAAAAAAGTGTAAAAAGAAATGAACAAAGCCTCCAAGAAGTATGGGATTATGTGAAAAGACCCAATCTATGTCTGATTGGTGTGCTTGAAAGTCACGGGGAAAATGCAACCAAGTTGGAAAACACTCTGCAGGATATCATCCAGGAGAATTTCCCCAACGTAGTAAGGCAGGCCAACATTCACATTCAGGAAATACAGAGAACGCCACAAAGATACTCCTCGAGAAGAGCAACTCCAAGACACATAATTGTCAGATTCACCAAAGTTGAAATGAAGGAAAAAATGTTAAGGGCAGCCAGAGAGAAAGATCGGGTTACACACAAAGGGAAGTCCATCAGACTAACAGCAGATCTCTTGGCAGAAACCCTACAAGCCAGAAGGGAGTTGGGGCCAATTTTCAACATTCTTAAAGAAAAGAATTTTCAACCTAGAATTTCATATCCAGCCAAACTAAGTTTCATAAGTGAAGGAGAAATAAAATCCTTTACAGACAAGCAAATGCTTAGAGATTTTGTCACTACCAAGCCTGCCCTACAAGAGATCCTGAAGGAAGCACTAAACATGGAAAGGAACAACAGGTACCAGCCACTGCAAAAACATGTCAAAATGTAAACTCCATTGATGCTAGGAATAAACTGCATCAACTAGCGAACAAAATAACCAGCTAATATCATAATGACAGGATCAAGTCAACACATAACAATATTAACCTTAAATGTAAATGGACTAAATGGTCCAATTAAAAGACACAGACTGGCAAATTGGATAAAGAGTCAAGACCCATCAGTTTGCTGTATTCAGGAGACCCATCTCACATGCAGAGACAC
>NW_012116110.1:1946085-1964287 GCF_000951035.1 Colobus angolensis palliatus | reverse complement strand
ATTGTGGAAAACAGTGTGGCGATTCCTCAAGGATCTAGAACTAGAAATACCATTTGACCCAGCCATCCCATTACTGGGTATATACCCAAACGATTATAAGTCATGCTGCTATAAAGACACATGTGCACGTATGTTTATTGCGGCACTATTCACAATAGCAAAGCCTTGGAATCAGCCCAAATGTCCATCAGTGACAGACTGGATTGAGAAAATGTGGCACATATACACCATGGAATACTAGGCAGCCATAGAAAAGGATATGTTCATGTCCTTTGTAGGGACATGGATGCAGTTAGAAACCATCACTCTTAGCAAACTATTTCAAGAACAGAAAACCAAACACCACATGTTCTCACTCATAGGTGGGAATTGAACAATGAGATCACTTGGACACAGGAAGGGGAGCATCACACACCAGGTCCTATTGTGGGGAGGGGGTAGGAGGGAGGGATAGCATTAGGAGATATACCTAATGTAAATGATGAGTTAATGGGTGCAGCACACCAACATGGCACATGTATATATATGTAACAAACCTGCACATTGTGCACATGTACCCTAGAACTTAAAGTATAATAAAAAAAAAATTGTAATACCGTCTTTACAGAAGTCTCCTGCTAATTCTTGTTCCAGGCCTCAAGATGCAGAAGTCTGTCTACATGGAAAATTTTAACATTCAAGGATGGGGCAGAGATATGCCAGAAGTTGACTCAAAACCTGTGTTTTGTAGGGCTGCAAACATTCAATGTTGGCCTGTATGTCCTCCTTAAGTGGGGGACATTTGTTCAGCTTTGCCACTAATTATGTGTCTGACCATTGAAGTGGTGGTGGCCAGTTACCATCACAGGGTTGACCCCAGTGACCCACTGTTTAATGATCCCTTGGTCTGGTAGAATCACCCTTCCCTGAGGTTTCCAGTTAAAGAAAGAGGAACAGAACTGCTGGTAAGTAAATACATGTTTAAAATGTTAAAACAACACTCAAATATTGATTTACCTTTCAACTCACAAGGATATGCATCCCAAATTAGGAATATGTGGTAGTGAGGCAGCAATGGGGTGGGAGCTACATGAAAAGCCACCAGATAAATACTATCCACCAAGTAAGTCTTCCTGAGGTGACAATTTTACAATTAAATTTTGATAAGAAAATTATTTTTATATTAAAACAAATACAGACAGGTAGTATTAATACTAAAGCCATATGAGCTTTTATAACAAAGCACCACTCTTCAAAGAAATGAGGAAAAAAAGAAATCGCTGTTTTCCTTTGAGTTCAGCCCTTAGAATCTCACAAGTTCACTCCTCTGAATACTGGGATATTTTGGTGGAAAAGTTAGACGGGAATCATCATAAATGAATGAATTAAAATACAAGACTAAAAGATAGAATGAGAATGCCCACTTTGGGCCAGGCACGGTGGCTCACGCCTGTAATCCCAGCACTTTGGGAGGCCAAGGTGGGCAGATCACTTGAGCCCAGGAGTTCCAGACCAGCCTGGGTAACATAGCGAGACCCTGTTTCTTTTTTTGTTTTGTTTTGTTTGAGACTGAGCCTCGCTCTGTCACCCAGGCTGGAGTACAGTGGCGCAACCTCGGCTCACTGCAACCTCTGTCTCCCGGGTTCAAGCAATTCTCCTGCCTCAGCCTCCCTGACCTCAGGTGATCCACTCGCCTTGGCCTCCTTTTGGTATTTCATCATTACCACCATTACATGCTTCCCAGAGCTCTAAGCCTTCTCTAATAGAACAAAGCTTCCTACTGACAGGGAGACCTACTGAGCATTCATTCATTTACCAAATAATTCCTTCATCTTTTTTTGTTTTGTTATTCTTAGCCTGTTACTGTTTCATGGATTTACTCATCTTTTATATTTTCTCTTACATGTTAGCAATTTTTCACCATAAAAGCTCCCCAAGTGTTATGCCACTTTGTGACTTTCTTTCCTTTTCTTCCTTTTCTTCTTTCCTCCCCTCCCCTCCCCTCTCCTCCTTTTTTATTTAACAGTCTTTTTACTCAAAAACTCATTAAACAATGAACAAGTAATATATCTTCACTGGGATTTCAAGCAAAAACCCACTCACCTTTTTTTTTCTTTTTTGACACAATAGTTTATTTTAGAAAATACTATTTGGAACACATTTAAGTTGTGAGTCATGTTAGGTTAAACTCAAGATGTCTTCTTGTGTGTACATATGCCCAATGAGAGGACTGAGAGGTAGCGTCATCTAGGCTCTTTGATCTGCTGGGAACAGGCACTGTTTCCATATATTTCAAAGCACTCACACCTTTAGCTTTTGTGTTGTGTTGCCCTAGAGATATTTTTCTGTGCTATAATTTTATTTTTAGTTCAGTATGGTGCAAAAGTAACCCAAAGGTTGAAAAATTGAAAAAGAGGAAAAAAAGAATAAGTACAATAAACGTTTAATATGTTACCTTTTATGTATAAACTATATTTAACTTTCTTTTTTGAGACAGAGTCTCACTATGTTGCCCAGGATGGTCTTGAGCAAAACCTTGGCTTAAGGGATCCTCCCACTTCAGTCTCCCAGGCAGCTGAGAATACAGGCACACGCCACTGCAACCAGCCTATATTTAACTTTCCAACTGTTGTTTATTACTTAATTTTTTCATTCTTCTATTGATATATTTTTCTATCTGTGAAAACTGGTAGCTTGGAGTGGGACACAGCAAAATTTTTCCCATTGAAATGAATAGAGCTGTTTTTATTTTTATGTAACAGCTTTTGACTTGGTAGCAGAATTATAATGTACAAATTAGTCATTTGGTGGGAGATGAATATACTACGTTCAAGGCAGCCTATGAGGCACTGGAAATGCAAAGATGAATTGAACGCATATCCTGCCTGGAATGCAAAATCTAATAGGAGAAAGTGATAGGAAAAAGGCAACTTAAAAAGCAATGACACAAACGCTGTACTAACAAAACAGGGAGAAACATTTCCTGCAACCAGAAGGAGGATGAACTTCAAGTGGGCATATGAATTCGGGGTAGGGGGAGATGGTTCGAGGCTTTTGCTTAGTCCCCTCCAGTAAAAGTACTTATATCTTACTCCTTTAGGACTCTGCAAGTTAGCAAGGCTGCTAATCTGTAATAAAGTAACTTTAGGTGAACAGTTAGTGGCTAATAATTATCCAGCTCTTTACTAGGCAACTCCACGTGATGGTCCCGCAGAGATCTCAAATTCAACTCCTCCAAACCCAATTCCTCCTCCTCACCTATAGATTTGTCATTTCCACAGTTGTCCAAGCCAGAAACCCAGGAGTCATCCTCATCCCTTCCCTTGCCCTTATCCACCAAATCGGATTCCCATGCTTCGTCCATCTTTTTGCCATTCTCCTATTCCAAGCTACTTCTATCTCTGTTTTGAACTCTTATCTCCACTCCTTGGTGCCCTTCAATTCAGCTTGCAGACAGAGAGGTATTTCTAAACACAAATCTTGGCTGGGTACAGTGGCTCAAGCCTGTAATTCCAGCACTTTGGGAGGCTGGGGTATCTTGGAGGTATCTAGAGGATATCTTGAGATCAGGAGTTCAATACCAGCCTAGGCAACATAGTGAGAACTCGTCTCTACAGAAAAAATTAGCCAGGTGTGGTGGTGCTTGCCTATAGTCCCAGATATTAGGGAGGCTGAGGCAAAAGGATCACTTGAGCCCAGGAGTTGGAGGCTGCAGTGAACTAAAATTGTGCCACTGTACTCCAGCCTAACTGTACTCCAGCAAGACTCTGTCTAAAAATAAATAAGATACAAATCTTACTTCTCTTTCCTGATTAAAGTCCCACATGGCTTGCTATTGCCCTTGGATAAAAGTCACAAATATGGGTATTCAAAGCCCCATAAGTTCTACCCAGAACCTTCCTTCCCAGCCTCCCCTCTCTCCACGGCTGCCTTCCTGTGAGTCACTTCCTTCAGTTCCTTACATGCAGCATAATCTCTCACCTCAGGAACTTTGTACTTGCTGTTCCCTCTTCCTGGAACATCCATCCCCCACCCATTTCCCCTGCTTGCTTAGCTAACTCCTCCTCAGCTTAGCTCTCAAGTCCTCCCTGATCCTCTGACAAGATGTTACGTTTTCCTCCCAGCACCCTTGCATTCTCCTGTCACAGCCCTAATCACAATTACTGCAATTGGTTATTTTCCTCTCCTTGTAGACTGTGGAATTTGGAAAGGCAGGGCTTATGTGTGCTCTGTTCACCATTATATCCCCAGTGCCAAGCCCAACGCTGACATAGAGGGAGGACCCAACCTGTTGCTGACATAGAGGGAGGACCCAATCTGTTGAAGAATGAATGAATGAATGAATTGCTTCCTTCACATGTAATTATAGAAAATTACCTACAGCCTCTACGCTTGCTTTTTTTTTTTTTTTTTTGGAGACAGTTTCGCACCTGTTGCCCAGGCTGGAGTGCAATGGTGCAATCTTGTCTCACTCCAACCTCTGCCGCCCGGCCCAGGCTCTATGCTTTAACCCAAAGACATGGATTGTCAAGAAGTACATTCTAGGCTGGGCGTGGTGGCTCCCACCTGTAATCTCAGCACTTTGGGAGGATGAGGTAGGCAGATCACCTGAGGTCAGGAATTCCAGACCAGCCTGGCCAGCATGGCGAAACCCTGTCTCTACTAAAACTACAAAAATTAGCTGGGCATGGTAGCAGATGCCTGTAATCCCAGTTAGGAGATTGAAGCAGGAGAATTGCTTGAACCCAGGAGGCAGAGGTTGCAGTAAGCTGAGATTGTACCACTGCACTACATTCTGGTCAACACAGCAAGACTCCATCTCAAAAATAAAAATAAATACAATTAATTATTAATTTTCAAAAATTCAAAAATAAGTGGCTAGGGCCAGGCGCAGTGGTTCATGCCTGTAATCCCAGCACTTTGGGAGGCTGAGGCAGGCAGATGACCTGAGGTCAGGGGTTCAAGACCAGCCTGACCAACATATTGAAACCTCATCTCTACTAAAAATACAAAAATTAGCCAGGTATGGTGGCACACACCCGTAGTCCCAGCTACCAGGGAGGCTGAGGTGGGAGGATGGCTTGAGCAACAGGAGGCCAAGCCTGCAGTGAGCTATGAGTGTACTACTGCACTCCAGCCTGTGTAATAGAGACCCTGACTCAAAAAAAAAAAATTCCAAAAATAAACTAAGGCTGGGCATAGTGGCTTATTCCTGTAATGCCAGAATTTTGAGAGGCTGAGGTAAGAGGATCATTTGAGCCCAGGAGTTTGAGGTTACAGTAAGCTATGACCATGTCACTGTACTCTAGCCTGGGTAACAGAGCAAGACCCTGTCTCTAAAATATAAATAAAGAAACAAAATAATAAATTATTGATATAAGTCACTACATTAACAGAATAAAAGCCCCCCAAAAAAGTACAATTATCTCCATGGATATGGAAAAAGCACTTGTCAAAAATTCTAGTAAAATCTCACAACAAATTAGAAATAGAAGGGTACTTTCTCAATCTGATAAAGGATATCTACAAAAACCTACAGCCAACATCATACTTAATGGTTATGGTTTCCTAGGCAACTCCATACACTGTAGAGGAGTTCAAATAGGCATAAACTTTGTGGAGAGCAATCTGGTAAGACAGCCAATCAGTCATTTGCTATTTGCTCTCAGGTAAGATCAAAAACAAGGTAAAAAGGCTCACTATCTCCACACTAGTCAACATTTTATTACAGGTCTTAGCAAATACAAGTGAAGAAAAAGAAAGACATAAAGCTCAGAAAAGAAAAACTTTCTCTATTCAGACATGGCATGATAGTACATGTAAAAAATAAAACCAACACATGGGCCTGGGACGGTGCCTCACACCTGTAATCCCAGCACTTTGGGAGGCTGAGGCAGGAGGATCACTTGAGGCCAGGAGTTCAAGATACCATATCTGTGAAAAATGCAATAAATAAACAAACACATGGGATTGTAACAACTGGATATCATTTGGAGAAAATTAAGTCGGGTACATCCTCACAAATTACACTAGAAAAACTTTTTTTTTTTTTTTTTTTTTTTTTAGATGGAGTGTGGCTGTGTCACCCAGGCTAGAGTGCAGCGGCATGATCTGTGCTCACTGCAACCTCTGCCTCCTGGGTTCACGCAATTCTCCCGCCTCAGTCTCCCAAGTAGCTGGGACTACAGGTGTGTACCACCATGCCTGGCTAATTTTTGTAATTTTTGCAGAGATGAGTTTTCACCATGTTGTCCAAGCTGGTCTCAAACTCCTGACCTCAGGTGATGCACCTGCCTCAGCCTCCCAAAGAGTTGGGATTATAGGCATGAGCCACAGTACCCGGCATAGGAAAAATACTTTTTAATAGATAATGAAATCAAAGGCACTAGAGGAAATCATGGGACAATTATAATTTGTATGTGAAGGCCTTTCCAGAAGAATAAGAAACTAATAAATACAACAATAAAAAAAACTTCTGCATATCTTATTGTAGAAGGTAAGGGGGAAATAATTGCATGGCTAAAATACAATAAGTAAAGTTAAATGGCAGAAATTGAGAAAAATATTTGTGACTCATACCACAGGCAAAGGGCCAATATCCTAATATAGAGAGACTCTAGAAGGGAAAAGCCTACAATCCAAAAGAAAACAGGCATAGATGAAAAAGGAAATACCAAAAGCTCTCAAGCATATGAATATGAAAAGCTTCTCAATCTCACCCATAATGAAAGAATGAAAATTAAAAGCACCCTGAAATACCATTTTTATCAGTAAGATTGGCAAAGCTCAAGCTTTTTCTTTGGGAACAGGGTCTTGCCATGTGCCCAGGCTAGAGTGCTGTGGCTGGCTGTTCTTCACAGGTGCAATCACAGTGCCTTGAATTCCTGGGCTCAAGTGATCCTCCTGCATCAGCCTCCCCGGTAGCTGGAACTACAGGTGCACACCACCTTGCCTGGCTTCAAACACATTGTTAACATACTCATTGCAGAGGATATGGAGAAATAGGCACTTTTATACATTGCTAGTAGTACTATAAACTCGTACTAACTCTAAGGAAGACAATCTGACAACATCCATCAAAATTACAAACACGTGGACCTTTTAACCCAGCAATCAGATTTCAAGAACTTTATCATACAGGTGTGCTGCCCCAATGTGAAAGAAGGTTATTTGCTGAAGTATTTTTGAAATTCCAAAAGACCCAAAGTAACCTCAATGCTGGGCAGTTTGTTAATAAATTTGTTAAATTAGGGTATATTTACATCAGAGTTCTATGGTAGCATTAAACATGAGAAAATGATTTATCAAAGTTCGATATATAGAGGACCTTCATGTAGTTACCCTGAAGATACATTGTTATTAGTCTGGGTGCTCATGCCTGTAATCCCAACACTTGAGGAGGTCAAGGCCGAAGGATCACTTGGGTCCAGGAGTCCAAGACCATCCTGGGCAACCCAGTGAGACCAGGAGACCCCGTCTCCATATTTTTTTAAAAAAAGATATACTATGTTAATAAATAAGGTGCAGAACAGTTTTTTAGTAACCATGTGTGTATAAATGTGGAAAATATATGTATTTGCTTGGATACACATAAAATATCTTGGGAAGGATTTAGAAAAAAGTAATATTTGATTGCTTCTGGAAAAGGCATCTAGATAGCTGACAGAGAAGGTTGGGAAGAAAATTTTCCATTACATACCCTTTTATACTTTTTGAATTTTGACCTACATGAGTGTTTACTTATACAAAAGATATTTTATTTTTATTTTTTAGAGATGAGATGAGATCTAACTATGTTGCCCAGGCTAGAGTGCAATGGCTATTAAGGTGTGACTATTGTGTACTGCAGCCTCAAACTCCTGGCCTCATGCAATCCTCCTGCCTCAGCCTCCCAAGTAGCTGGCCCTATAGGCATATACCACTGTGCCTGGCTAAAGAAAAGCTATTTTTTAAATAGGATAGGAGAATGTAAAATAAAGTAGAAAACATTCATAGAAATCTGTTAGGTAAAAAATAGATTTAAAAAAAAAAAACAGCCTGTGTTTTTTAAAAATGTACTATCAAAATACCAGTGAAATTCTTCACAGAAATAAGAGAAAAAAATCATAAAATTTGAGAAGGTCCCAAAAAGCCAAACCATTCCTGAGCAAAAAGAACAAAGCTGGAGGCATCACACTACCTGACTTCAAAACATACTGCAAGGCTATAGTAGTCAAAACAGCATGGACCAGGCACGGTGGCTCATGTCTGTAATCCCAGCACTTTGGGAGGCTGAGGTGGATCACTTGAGGTCAGGAGTTCGATACCAGCCTAGCCAACATGACAAAAACCCATCTCTACTAAAAATACAAAAATTAGGCGGGTGTGGTAGCAGATGCCTGTAATCCCAGCTACTCAATAGGCTGAGGCAAGAGAATTGCTTGAACCCAGGAAGCGGAAGTTGCAGTGAGCCAAGACTGCACCACTGCACTCCAGCCTGGGTGAAAGAGTGAGACTGTCTCAAAAAACAAAACAAAACAAAACAAACAAAGAGAAAACGCAGGATACTGACATAAATACAGGCTCACAGACCAAGGAACAGAATAGAAACCCAGGCCAGGTGCAGTGGCTCACACCTCCATTTAAAAAAAAAAAAAAAAAGTTAGAGAACCCAGAGATAAATCCACATATTTGCACCCAATTGATTTTCAATGAGAACATTCAGTGGGGAAAGGAAAATATCTTCAATTAATGGTGATGGAATGGACACTTAGGTTGATTCCATATCTTGGCTTTGTGAACAGTACTGCAATAAACATGGGCACATGGATCTCTTTGATAATGCTGATTTCCTTTCTTTTAGGTATATACCCAGCAGTGGGATTGCTGGATCACATGTTTTCTGAGGAAACTCCATACCATTTTTGAGGAACCTCTATACTGATGGGAAGACCTACACTAGGAAAACTGAATAATCATAGGCAGAAAAATGAAACTAAATCCCCCCATCTCTCACCATACACAAAAATCAAATCAAAATGGATTAAAGGCTTAGATGTAAGACCTGAAACTATGAAACTATTAGAGAAAAACAGTGGGAAAACACTTCAGGATATTGGTCTGGGCAAAGATTTTTTGGGTAGGACCTCAAGGACAAAGGCAAGAAAAGCAAAAATAGATAAATGGGATTGCATCAAGCTAAAAATGCTTCTGCACAGCAAAGGAAACAATCAGCAGAGTGAAAAGACAACCTTCAGAATAGGAGAAAATATTTGCAAACTGTACATCTGACAAGGGATTAATAACTAGAATATGTAAGAAATTCAAAGAACTCCATAGCAAAAAAAAAATCATCTAATTTTTAAAATAGGCAAATGACCTGAAGAAGACATACAAACCCAACAGGCTGAGCAGTGGCTCATACCTGTAATCTCAGCACTTTGGGAAGCCACGGTGGGCAGATCACTTGAGGTCAGGAGTTCAAAACCAGCCTGGCCAACATAGCAAACCCTGTCTCCACTAAAAATACAAAAATTATACAAAAATTAGCCAGGTGTGGTGGTGCACACCTGTAATTCTAGCTACTTGGGAGGCTGAGGCAGGAGGATCACTTGAACCCAGGAGGTGGAGGTTGTAGTGAGCTGAGATCATGCCACTGCACTCCAACTGAGGCAACAAAGCGAGACTGTCTCAAAAAAAGAAAAAAGGAAAGAAAGAAACTATGGTACATACACACAATGCAGTACTATTCAACCTTTAAAAAGAATGAAACTCGGTCATTTGCAGCAACACAGATGGAACTGGAGGTCATTATATTAAGTGAAAAAAGCCAGGCACAGAAAGACAAATATCACATGTTCTCACTCCTATGTGGGAGCTAAAAAAGTTGATCTCATGGAGGTAGAGAGAACAATGATGGTTACCAGAGGCTACGAAGGGTAAGGGTGGGGGAAGAGGATGAAGAGTAGTTAATGGGTACAAAAATATGGTTAGATAAAAGGAGTATGTTCTAGTGTTTAACAATGCTATTACTCATATGGAGTCAACTCATTCTTCAGACAGACAGAACCTGTCATGTGCCAGGCACAGAGTAAGGAGATATAAATAATGTGGTTCATCCCAGTGACAGGCATTCCAGACAAACCCTTGCCACTCTGCTCATGTCCTCCACTATATTCCCCATCACCTCACTTGTACATGCTACCATGCTCCAGTCCAACTTCACAGAAAAAACAGATGCCACCAGGCACGAATTCCCATGGCTTTTCTCTTTTCCATCTCCAAACTTCTCCAAATGTTCAGCTAGGCTCACATCCTTTTAAAAAAATAAAATAAAATAGGCCAGGTGCGGTGGCTCATGCCTGTAATCCCGGCACTTTGGGAGGCCAAGGCAGGCGGATCACTTGAGGTCAGGAGTTTGAGACCAGCCTGGCCAACAAGGTGAAACCCCATCTCTACTAAAAATGCAAAAAATTAGACAGGCATGGTGGCACATGTCTGTAATCCCAGCTACTTGGAAGCCTGAGGCAGGAGAATCGCTTGAACCCAGGAGGCAGAGGTGGCAGTAAGACGAGATCATGCCACTGCACTCCAGCCTGGGTAACAGGGCAAGACTCGGGCTCAAAAAAATAAATAAAAAATGAATAGTGACGAGGTCTCATTATATCACCCAGGTTGGTCTCGATCTCCTGGGCTCAAGCAATCCTCCCACCTCTGCCTCTCAAAGTGGTGGGATCACAGGTGTGAATCATTGCACCCATCCTTCTTTCTACCTCCAAGGAAAATATGGCTTTCCTTTTCCTTCCTGGGTCCTTGAGACTCTGTTCCCTTCTCTACCTTGTTTTACCAATGATCTCATCCTTCATATATTTTTAATTTCTAATGATTAGCTCCTTTCCGTCAATTGAAACATTCAAGTATGTACAATCTAGAAAATTATTCCCATCATCTTCCTTCCCTCAATATACCCCTACATCTGCTAGTCTCCTTAACCTGCCATCTTCTTGAAAACTCATGCCATAGTCTCTGATGATATGTGTTTACTCCAGTTCACACCTCAGGTCATTGGAGTTTGACTAATGCCCACTAATCTACTAAAACTTTTCTTCCTAAATGTATCTGTTAGGGCTTGGCACAGCGGTTCAAGCCCATAATCCCAGCACTTTGGGAGGCAGGAGGATACTTTGAGGCTGGGAGTTCAAGACCAGGCTGGTCAACATTGTGAAACCCTGTCTCCATCTAAAAAAAATCCATCAATTGACCAATCTATATATCTTTTAGGAATACTTTTTGGCTGCAAATAAGAGGACATTCAACCAGCAATGGTTTAAACAAACAGTACATAGGATCTTCTTATATGACATGCCCAGAAGTTGGTCATTGCTGGCAATACTTAACAGATGACAGCGCTCTGGGTTGATATCCCAGAAATCCTCTTGACTTTCTAATCATGCTCATAACAAAGCTAAATATCATATCCTCATGCAACCGTATTCCAAGGCAGGAGACCTGAAAAGTGGTTCAATGAATGGAATTTCCCTGCATGTACCCGATTCTCAGCATGGAGGAAAAGCTTTCCTAGATGCTCTTATATAAACCTTACCCTTATCCCTCTGCTATGGTCTGAAGGTTTATTTCCCTCCAACCTTCTTATGTTGAAACCTAATCACCAAGGTGATGGTATTGGAAGGTGGGGCCTCTAGCAGGTGATTCCATCATGAGAGCTCCACCCTAGTCAATGAGATTGGTGTCCTTATGAGAGGCTTCAGAGAGCTTCCTCCTGCTTCCACTCCTCCCCCAAGTGAGAACACAGCAACAAGATGCCATCTTGAAAGCAGAGAGCAAGCCTTTACCAGACATCAAATCTCCCAGAACCTTGATCTTTACTTTCCAGCCTCCACGAGTGTGAACAATAAATTTCTATTATTTATTTATTCAGATGGAGTCTGTCACCCAGGCTGGAGTGCAGTGGCACAATCTCGGCTCACTGCAACCTCCACCTCCCAGGTTAAAGTAATCTTCCCACCTCAGCCTCCCAAGTAGCTGGGACTACAGGCACGTGCCACCACACCTGGCTCATTTTTGTTTTTTTTTTTTTTTTTTTGAGACCGAGTCTTGTTCTGTCACCCAGGCTGGAGTGCAGTGGTGCAATCTTGGCTCACCACAAACTCCACCTCCCAGGTTCAAGCTATTCTCCTGCCTCAGCCTCCCAAGTAGCTGGGACTACAGGCGCCCACCACCGCACCCAGCTAATTTTTTGTATTTTTAGTCGAGACAGGGTTTCACCATGTTAGCCAGGATGGTCTTGATCTCCTGATCTTGTGATCTGCCCACCGCGACCTCCCTAAGTGCTGGGATTACAGGCATGAGCCACTGCGCCCAGCCTCATTTTTGTATTTTTAGTAGAGACAGGGTTTCGCCAAGCTACTCAGGCTAATCACAAACTCCTGACCTCAAGTGATCCACCCACCTTGGCCTCCCAAAGTGCTGGGATTACAGGCATGAGCACCTGGCCCAAATTTCTATTATAAATTACCCAGTCTGTGATATTCTGTTATAGCTGCACAAGCAAACTAAGACAAGGCCCTTCTTGACAGGTTTATAGTTCCTACCACTCCCAGAGGTAGAACTGGATGACGATTGGTGCTCTAACACAGTCTGTACCATTTTGCTCTCACTTCTTTACTCATGCTGTTTGCCAAACGTGGGATGCCTTTCTTCTCATCTTCTAATCATCCTTCACAACTTAGCTCAAATACAACTTCTACTGGGAAGCCTTTACCTACCTACCCACAAAGGGCGCTAATCACGGATTCCTTGGAATCCTAGAGCTCCTTGTATAACTTTTCATGTTGCACATACCATACCACACTGTTGTAATTATTTGGACGGATGTCCTCTTCTACCACACTGAACTATTTGGGAAGATATAGCATGGTAGTCATTAATTTGCTGTACATCCAATATGTCCACTTGAAGTTAATATTATACCATTCATATGCAATTTAGAAAACTTATCACAGTAGGTGGGGCACGGTGGCTCACACCTGTAATCCCAGCACTTTGGGAGGCCGAGGCAGGTGGATCACGAGGTCAGGAGATCGAGACTATCCTAAAACGGTGAAACCCTGTCTCTACTAAAAAGACAAAAAATTAGCCAGGCGTAGTGACGGGCACCTGTAGTCCCAGCTACTCAGGAGGCTGAGGCAGGAGAATGGCTTGAACCCGGCAGGCGGAGCTTGCAGTGAGCCGAGATCGCGCAACTGTACTCCAACCTGGGAGATAGCGAGACTCTGTCTCAAAAAAAAAAAAAAAAAGAAAGAAAGAAAATGTATCACAGTAAATGTCCATTTACCCCTCTCCTATCCTTTATACTATGATGGTGATATATAGTGCATTTATTTGTTATAAACCCCACAAGACAATGTTATAATTTGGGTTTTAAATAGTTAGTATGTATTTTAAAGAAATTTCTGTTGGTCAGGCGCGGTGGCTCATGCCTGTAATCCCAGCACTTTGGGAGACCAAGGTGGGTGGATCACCTGAGGTTGGCAGTTCGAGACCAGCCTGACCATCATGGAGAAATCCCGGCTCTACTAAAAATACAAAAAAAGTAAGCCAGGCGTGGTGGTGTCTGCCTGTAATCCCAGCTACTCGGGAAGCTGAGGCAGGAGAATCGCTTGAACCTGGGAGGTGAAGGTTTTGGTGAGCCGAGATCGCACCATTGCACTCCAACCTGGGCAACAAGAGCAAAACTCCGTCTCAAAAAAAAAAAAAAATTGTTTTATCTTCACCCACACATTGACCATAGCTTTACCTAACATATCCTGATAAAGACCTCACTTGGTTCACATTCGTATTAGCTTCTATTTCTAATGTCACAACTTACCACACTTAGTGGGTTAAAAATCTCAAAAACATATTACCTTACAGTTCTAGAAGCCAGACGTCTAAAGTGTGTCTGCAGGGCTTTCTTTACTCCTTCTGGAGGCTCTGGGTGAGCCCGGTTCCTTGCCTTTTATGCTACCAGAGGCTACCTTCATTCCTTGTCTCACAGCGGTCCTCCATCTTTAGAGCCAGCTGCATGGCATCTTCTCTCTCTCCAGCCTCCCACCTCCTTCTTATAAAATCCTGTGATTACATCAGGCCTACTCTAATTAGCCAAAATAATCTCTCCATCTCAAGACCTTTAATTTAGCCAGGTACAGTGGCTCACACCTATAATCTCAACACTTCAGGAGGTCAAGGAGGGAGAATTGCTTGAGCGCAGGAGTTTGGGACCAGCCTGGGCAACATGCCATCTTTAAAAATAAAATTTGGGCCAGGTGTGGTGGCTCACACCTGTAATCCCAGTCCTTAGGGAGGCCAAGGGAGGTGGATCACTTGAGGTCAGGAGTTTGAGAACAGTCCGGCCAACATGGCGAAACCCTGACCCTACTAAAACTACAAAAATTAGCCGAGCGTGGTGGTGGGCATCTGTAATCCCAGCTACTAAGGAGGCTGAGGCAGGGAAATTACTTGAACCCAGGAGACAGAGGTTGCAGTGAGCTGAGATCATGCCACTGCACTCCAGCCTGAGCGACAGAGCAAGACTTCATCTCTAAATAAATAAATTGAAAAACAAAGACCCTTAGTTTAGTTACACCCGAGTCGTTCCTTTTACTACCTAAGGTGACATTCACAGATGGGGGATTAGGATGTGGATATCTTCTTTTTTGTTGTTGTTGAGACAGAGTCTCGCTCTGTCGCCCAGGCTGGAGTTCAGTGGCCGGATCTCAGCTCATTGCAAGCTCCGCCTCCCGGGTTTACGCCATTCTCCTGCCTCAGCCTCCCGAATAGCTGGGACTACAGGCGCCAGCCACCTCGCCCGGCTAGTTTTTTGTATTTTTTTTTTAGTAGAGACGGGGTTTCACGATGTTAGCCAGGATGGTCTTGATCTCCTGACCTCGTGATCCGCCCGTCTCGGCCTCCCAAAGTGCTGGGATTACAGGCTTGAGCCACCGCGCCCGGCCTAGGATGTGGATATCTTTGGGAAGACATTATTCAGCCTAGTATTATTCACAACATTTATCACTAGTATCTAGCACAGTAACAAAGATATATAGAAGGTGGTTGATAAATGTGCACCAATTAAATACATCTTTGCTAAAAAGTGGTCTGATGACCATTAGTATTAGCATCACATGGGAGCTTGTTAAAATGTAGAACTCTGGCCCACCCCAAACATACTGAATCAAAATCTGCATTTTTAACAAGATCCCCAGGTGATTCTTATGCACAGTAAAGTATGAGACGCACTGAATTAAATGATCTCATCTAACAGTTAAAATAACAATAGAAACAATATATTAAGCATCTGTAACAGATACTTTGTGTGTCTTCATGTGCTCTGACCCACCTCTAATTTCAGCCACGGCTGCATTAAAGATTGCTGAGAGAGTGCAGATTTCTGGCTGACTCCCTCCTCCAGTGTGTACTTTCTGCCCCAGGGACTTCACCAAAGGTATGAGAAGCTAGTGCAAGGGACAACACTCCTGGGGCAACCCTTCACCAGTGAGGGCCCAGTGCTGGAGGGCAAATCCCTCTGTCTCCCATTCTTGGGATGGGGAATTCTAAGAAGCATTTCTATATCAGAGATTTCAATACTGCTCATGATGGTCACAGTGGCTCACACCTGTCATCCCAGCACTTTGGGAGGCCGAGGTGGGTGGATCACCATCTCTACTAAAAATACAAAAATTAGCTGGGCATGGCACGCTTGTAATCCCAGCTACTCAGGAGGCTGAGGCATGAGAATCGCTTGAACCCTGGAGGTGGAGGTTGCAGTGAGCCGAGATCGTGCCATTGCACTCCAGCCTCAGTGACAGAGCGACAATCCACCTCAAAAATAAAGACATAAAAGAAAAAATAATGCTCCCAAATATTGGCTTTTCTTCCTTCCCTGTGTCACTCTTCTTGCTCCCTCACTCCTGCTTCCTGGGATCACCTCCCAAATAAATCACTTGTCCCCAAGTCTTTGTCTTCAGCTTGGCTTTCCCAGCAATCAAAACCAAAGCAGTGTTTATTAAATACCAGGCACTCTACCATGAGTTTTATATGATTTATCTCATTTTATACTCACAACAACACTGTATTTCTGCCCTATTTTTCCCCTCTTTCAGATGAAGACACTTTAAAAGCAGTTAAGTAATTTGCCCAGTTTCACAGAACTAATGTACAATAGAACTGAAACGCTAGAGTCCAGGCAGCTTGACCCTGGGGTTTGTGTACTTCCTCAGTAAGTGCCTCCCCATGAGAACACACTGGGGCTTACATTTACATAGTATTTTCCGGATTTAAACTGAAAAGAATAAACCTCATTCTCTAAACTGCTGGTCAACTGAAAGGAGAAATAGACTAGAAGTCCCCAGTAATACTGAAGACTAGACTTAAGCATAAAGCAAGTTCATCTCTGGTGACCGTGGAGAGAAACAGTGAACGAAGTGGATGGAGCATGCTGCAGAGGACCAGTGGGTTGGTTGCAGAGGCATAGTGGGAAGAAGGATGAGTTCTTCCTTTCTAAGAACATCCCATCTGCCATACCTTCCCGATGTAACTCAGGAGAAGGAGATCCACCTCCAGATCCAGGAGTACCTCCCAACCAGGACAGACCTCTCTTAGAAGGGGACATGTGAGCAAAGGCTCAGCGAAGGTCAGGGTGTGAGCCATGCTGAGATCTTGAGGAAGGGCATTCCAGGTAGAAGGAAGAGCCACTGTGAATGCTTATAAGACAGGAGTCCAGCTGGTTAGTTCCCAGATGAGCAAGGCGGGTAGTGGGGCTGGAGCAGAGTGAGGAATGGAGTACAGTAGGGGAGATCAGGACGTCTCCTTTTGGGCTCACAAGGAGGCTTACTCCACTGTGAGGACAGCAGCAATTTCTCTGAGTGAGACTAGAGTCACGGCTGTATTTTGAGGAGAAGAGTGCTGCGACCTGACATGTATTTTAAGAAGAGCACTTAGCTCTTAGCAGTTGTGTTGAGAAGAGAAGCAAGGTCAAGGGTGGAGGCAGGCAGAGCAGCTAGAAGGCTCCTGCGGTTATCAAGGCAAGAGAGGAAGGGGCAGAAGGTGAGAAGGGCCGGTTTATGGAGACATTTGGAACACAGGACTAACAGGAGTTCTTGATGGATGATTAGCTATGGGTTATGGGTATCCATTTAAAAGAAGGATGAAGGATAACTCATTCGTTTTTGTCCTGAGCAACCAGAAGCACAGGAGTGTCTCTATCTAACATGGGAAAAGCTGCCAATAGAGTCATGCATTGGGAGGGAATGATCAGCAGTTCAATTTTAATATGTTGAGTTGGAGATACCCATCATATATTCAAGTAGAAATGATGACTAGATAGTTGGATGGTCATGTGTGAAGCTCAAGAGACAGGTGTGAGCCAGGCACGGTGGCTCATGCCTGTAACCCCAGCACTTTGGGAGGCCAAGGCAGGTGGATCACTTGAGGTCAGAGGCATAGTGGGAAGAAGGATGAGTTCTTCCTTTCTAAGAACATCCCATCTGCCATACCTTCCCGATGTAACTCAGGGAAGTTTGAGACAAGCCTGGCCAACATGGCAAAACTCTGTCTCTACTAAAAGTACAAAAATTAGCCGGGAATGGTGCTGAGTGCTTGTTATCCCAGCTACTTGGGAGGCTAAGACACATGAATCTCTTGAACCTGGGAGGCAGAGGTTGCAGTGACCTGAGATCACGCCACTGCACTCCAGCCTGGATGAGAGAGCAAGCCTCCAAAAAAATAAATAAATAAATAAAAAGAAAAAAAAGAAAGAAATAGGTGTGAATTGAAGATAAAAATTGGGTAATCCCTGGCATGTAAAAGGTATTAAAGCCTGTCACCCAAGCTGGAATGCAGTGGTGCAGTCATAGATTATGACAGCCTTGAACTCCAGGGCTAAAGCAATCCTCCCACCTTGGCCTTCCATGGTGTTGGGATTATGGGCGTGAACCATGGCACCAGCCTTGAAGATATTAAAGCCTTGAGGCTGCATGAAACCACGAAGGGAGTGAGTATGGATGTGGAAGAGAGACAAGGACAAGGCTCCAGGTCAACTCAAGTTTAAGAGAGCATGGAGAGGCAGGGAGCGGTGGCTCATACCTGTAATCCCAGCACTTTGGGAGGCTAAGGCAGGCGGATCACCTGAGGTCAGGAATTCGAGACCGGCCTGGCCAACGTGGTGAAACCCCGTCTCTACCAAAAA
>NW_012116110.1:1942926-1945909 GCF_000951035.1 Colobus angolensis palliatus | reverse complement strand
AAAAAAAAAAAAAAAAAAAAGAGAAAGCCAGGAGAAGAACTGAAAGTAGCAAAGAAGAAAAAGAAGGAATCCACCTCTCTTCCTTTTCTTCTCTTGGCTTCTAGGATACCATAGTCTCTGTTTTCCTCTAGTTCACTGTCCAATCCTTAGTCTTCTTTGCTGTGATGTGAAGTGAAATGAACTGCCCAATAGATTTGACATCATGGAGGTCATCCGTGATCCTGAGTAGTTTCGGTTCAGTGACAGAAATGAACGTCTCATTGGCGCGAGATCAAGGGAGAACAGGAAGGTCGGACATGGTGGCTCATGCCTGTAATCCCAGCACTTTGGGAGGCTGAGGCGGGTGGATTACCTGAAGTCAGGAGTTAAAGACCAGCCTGGCCAATATGACAAAACGGTGTCTCTACTAAAAACATAAAAATTAACCAGGCATGGTGGTGCATGCCTGTAGTCCCAGCTACTCGGGAGGCTGAGGTGGGAGAAGCACTTGAACCCGGAAGGCGGAGGTTGCAGTGAGCTGAGATAACACCATTGCACTCCAACGTGAGCGACAGAGTGAGACTCTATCTCAAAAAAAAGATAAAAATAAAAAGAGAACGAGGGTGTGCACATACAGACAGTACATAGAGGTAACTTTGAGACGTCTGCATACAAGGAAGATGGCAAATGGAGTAACAGTGCAGGAGGATATGGGGTCAAGGTGTCACACACACACAAGTACACATAGAAAGACAGGAGGGAGGACACTTTTTTGTGCTGAAGTGAATGATTTAGAATAGAGCAACAACTAGATAAGCAAGAGATGGGGTCATTTTAGAAACAGTCATTAAATAGCCTAGAGGGGAAGGGCACCTAGTGCCACATGGGAGGATTTGCCTTAGACAGGAGCAGGAACAGTGTATCAGGTGACAAGTGGGAAGGCAGCGTCTGGGTGGAGAGGTATGTAGGATGGAAGATACGATGGTAGGAAGAGGAGGTAGTTCTTGTCAAATTGCTTTTATTTTCTCAGTAAAATAAGCGGCAAGTTTCTCAGCTCAGAGTGAGGAAGGGAGGAGTGTTGGAAGTTTGAAGAGAGAAGGTGCAACATAGTCATTTCAGAGTGCGGGAAACGCACACGGACAGTGTTGAGAGCCCACTCGAGATGGATGATCATAAATTTAGAGTGACAACAGTTAGCCCTGTCATTTTGGTCCAGTGTGTTAAGCTGGACAGAATCAAGAGTTTGGCCAGATGGTCCCAGGAATGAGAGAGTAGGGGGAGGTGCACGCGAAGGAACGATACAATGACAGACCATGAAATCTTAAGCTGGGTAGGAGAGATGTAAGAATGAAAGGCCAATGACAGACAGTGAAAAAGCAGACTGAAAGTCAAAATAAGGTCAAAGAATTGTTCAAATGTGGTCATTTGAGCAAATAAGCTGGGAGAGAAAGAGGTGTTTGTCAGGAAAGAGGATGATGGTCAGAGGTGGTGCTGTTATTTGGTGATACCCACGTGACAGTGGGGTGGCGGAAAAAAAGGATTGCAGTTCAGGTACTAGGGTTTCAGATAGGCCATTAATCTACTGGGATGTTAAATTAACCAAAAATGTTAATAGGAGTTGGGTGGAGGTTGGGGACTGTGAGTCAGGTGCTAGAATCTTCAGAGAATGAGGGGGAGTGCAGGAGAGCCTGCAGATGACAGCCACAAAGCGGAGGTGGTATAGTCTGATGGCAGGTACTTCAAAGCAGCTGGGGTGGAGGGGGAAGAAAGAAAGAGTCTAACTTGGGGAATAATTCTCCTGCCAAGGGTTTGTTCTGAATTCCACTCTCTAGTATCTCATCAAGCTTCCTTCCCTCTTTTGGCAGCTGAGAGGCCATCCAGGGTAAGGATTTTTCCAGGGTCGTGGGGTCAGAAGGAAACCAGCAAACAGGACTTTTATTCTCTCTTCTCTGCTACCAAAATACCAAGGCAATGTTTTGGATATTTAAAAGAACATTGTAAATGTCCTTGTTTGTTTCTGTCTCTGTGCAACACTGTTCCGGGAAGGACAGGGAGCTGGTAACCATGGCAGTGGAGCAGAGGGTGGTGGTGAAGAGGTGGTTTTTAAATGGGGTGAACTTCAGGCAGGCAGCACCGAGAGCTGGAACCCCCACGGCCTCCTTGGAGTTCTTTGTTCATTCAGCTTACTTAGGGAGAGAGGCTGCATTCTTCCCCGCTGGGAAGCAGGCTTTGAAAGGAAAGGTTTTGCCAGACTCCATAAGGAGAGGGTGTGTCCCTAGGAGCAAGTTTTGGGGTTATGCCTGAAAACGTTGGTCGGCAGGGAACTTTGGGCACGCTGTTACGAACAGGACAGTCTGTGATGGCAAAGAAGCCAGCTCTGCAGCATCCTGGATGCAGAGTTCTTACACACCGTTAGCTGTCTCACCACTTCTCCCTGGACAGGTGGCCACTCGCGGGGGTGGCCGAGAATCCTGGCCAAAAAAGACAGCCAGGCAGGGTCCCCACAGGAAGGTAGCTGGCAGGGGAGCCAGGAGGAGAGGAAGGAGGAGGGAAGCAGTCACCTCTTCCACGTTCCTGGATAGGGAGCCCCAAGACCCTTTTCAGGACGAAGAAGTGCCCCCAAACAAGCGGACACAGGGCAAGGCAGGACAGGACAGGGCAAACCTGGGGCACAGCTCGGGGCCAGGGAAGTCCCATGACTGCAGTGCTCAGCTGCAGGTTTCCCAGCTGCTCTGGGCGGGATGCAGCGCTGGGAGATGGGGGCGGGGAGAAGGGAGGGGAAAAGAGGAGGAGGGAAGTAAACAGGAGACCACAGAGAGAGCCAGTTCCCGGCGTTCAGAGAACACTAGCCGCCTCCGGTCCCCGGTGGGTGGCTGTATGTGTGGAAATGAAACTGGGAGGAGGAGGGAGAGAGGGAAGCGCAGGCACGCACTTCTCGGCTGTCATCCACCTTGCCTCTCCCGATCCTCCAGCCCACTCCCCACCGGGGTAGGGGGTTGGGGGA
>NW_012116110.1:1935620-1942381 GCF_000951035.1 Colobus angolensis palliatus | reverse complement strand
GGAGTAAAAAGGACAAACTGTTCCACAACAACCACAGGAAACACAGCCCATCTGACTCACTGGGAGGGCTGCACCGACCCCCTCGCAGGCTTAGCCTGGAGGCAGACGCGGGGTGTGGGTGCTCCCGGGACCGGACCGAACCTGGGCACTACGGCTGGGGCTGAGTTGATTTATAAATAAAGGCACATTTGATCCAAGAGTGCGTGTGTGCGTGCGTGTGGTTCTTGTGGGGTAGGGGAGAGCACGGAATGGCAGCAATCTTTCCTAACCCTTTGGCCGGGCCATCAAGGGAGAGATCTGCCTGCAAACTCTGGGAGCACAATTCCTGCAAAGTCATCTCCTCCCGCACAGCCTGGCCGGTCTGCCCGCCCCGCCCCGCCCGGGGACAGCAGCACCCGCCTCCCCCACTCCCTCCCCACCCCCGCAGCCCTTGGAGTTGGGGTGCGGTGCGGTGCTGGCTATGTTTAGAAGCTGATGTCATCTCGACACCCTACTCTGCAGTGTTCCCAGGAGGACCGCAGGGCAGGTTTTCCTCTTCCTCGCGGGCGTGGGGGATGGAAGGTGGCCAAAGTGGCCTGCCCTCTCCCCAACACACGCACCCCACACCCATCTACCCGGGAGATTAAAAGAAAAAAAATGCAACACCGCCAGAGTTATGAAACAGAGTGGCGGGGGCGGTACGTGCACGCGGAGAGCGCAAAGCAAGGGCCCGGGCCGCACCGGGCTCCCCCCCGGTCCCCGCCCACTCCCAGCCCCGCGCTCCCGGGTGCAGGGGCTAATTTCAAGGTTAGCTCACGTGGGCGTGGGCGCCCGGAGCTCCTTGCACGAGTTTGGGGCGGATTCCTTGTCCCCCAATCTAGGGCAGTTTGTTCAACTGCAGTAAAGGGAGCTTGATGTTCCAGCAGGGAAGGGATTTCTGAGAACTGGGACTGTCCTCAGATGAACTCGCCTCCTCAGGCAGCTGCGGCGGCGGCCGCCTGCGGAAGACTTTTTAAAAGGGCGATGCCAGGCCAGGCCGCGCGGTCCGCGAGTGGCTGAGTCGCCCGCCAGTCCGCGGCCGGAGCGGAGCGCCCGCCCCCGAGCGCCGGTGATTCACCGAGTGCCGCGCTGGGCCGGTCGGAGCGCGGGGGGCTGCGAGCTAAACTTATCCTCCTGCATATGCATGAACGGGCGGCCTTTCTGCGCTGCAGAGGAGGGCTGGAGTTTTGCGGAAGGCTGCTAAGTGGGGCGGGAGCAAAGTAGGGCGGCGTGCAAGTTTTCGCGCTTGCCTGAGCTCCCTTCCCCCTCTAGCCCCTGGGGTGTTAACTGTCATTATGGCCACGGGCGTTCCACTAGCTCGGGCTTTACCTGATTGTATTTCAAAATCCAGGAACATCGCCATTGTTGGAAGCCTTATCCCTTTAGCCCCGCCTCTCCCCTCCTCAAGCTCGCCTCCTTCCCTAATTCCCCTTCTTTCACCAAAATGAACTCTGGTTTCCTCCACATATGTTCTGTGTGCCTAGGTGGGGTCGCTGGAGCCGGAGGGGCTGGGCCCTGAAAGGGAGAGGTCTGGATCAAGCCCAGAATGAGGTCCAACACGTGATCCTCTACCCCCAGTGGGCCATCTGTTCTCCTCCTTCCTTCCCGCCTGGAGGCTGGCAGTTCTGCCCCGCACGGTCCACGCCTCCCAGCAGGAAAGAGTGAGAAAAGCCAGAATTGGCAGAACCCAATACCTACAGAGTGTGATTTTAGCCCGAACTTCCCTGGTCCTTGAGCAGGGATGACACCCGGCAATCTGTATTTTAAATCGAGCGCCAGGTGATTAGCTCCACCCTGCAAGGTGGGGAAACCCTGCCTTGGGGCACAGTTTGAATAAAAATCTCCAGGGGAGGGGCCTGGGAATCTGTGATGCATATGCCAAGAAATACCTTACTCCCCTCTAGGGTGAAAAATTTACCTTGGGCCAGGCGCGGTAGCTCACGCCTGTAATTCCAGTGCTTTGGGCGGGCGAGGCGGGCGGATCACCTGAGGTCAGGAGTTCGAGACCGGCCTGGCCAGCATGGCGAAATCCCATCTCTACTAAAAATACAAAAATTAGCCGGGCATTGTGGCTCATGCCTGTAATCCCAGTTACTGGGGAGGCTGAGGCAGGAGAATCGCTTGAACCTGGGAGGCGGGGTTTGTTGCAGTCAACCGAGATCGTGCCATTGCACTCCAGTCTGGACGACAGTGAAACTGTCTCTCAAAAATAAATTAATAAATAAATAATAAAATTTACCAGGGAAAAAGAATTGGTTATTTGAACCCCCATTCCACTTTCTACAAACCAGCTTGAAGAAAGAAAAATCGAGACCATAAAATTAAGGAAGAGATTTTGAACACATTTATATCTGTGTCTGCTATCCATTAAATGTTGATTTAAGGTTTTCTGACCTTCACTGCCATAAAGAGCAGTATTTCTAGATGTACAGCAGATGAGATGGTATTTAAAGAACCCAAGTCTTGCTCCAGTTTTTTTCTCTAGGTTTTTTTTTTTTTTTTAGCTTCCTTGAGGTGTTTGGAGTTTGGGAGGAACTATTGGAGATGTATTAATCTAATCCCATTGATTTACAGATAAGGAAATAGCTCCTAGAGGTTGCCTGAGGTTACAGAGTTTATCTCAGACCCAGAGGCCAGTTCCTCACAGTGGTCTACAACCCTGAAAGAAACAGCTGACTGTAGGCACTACTTCTTATTGAAGCTAATAATGATAATACTGTAATTATTTTAGGATGCACAGAAAACGAGGCTTGTATGTTCTGGCTACATGCACATAAGCCATTGTTTTGAGAACTTGGATAATAAAGCAAATTGTTAGGCAGAATTTAGAGAGGAAAGCATAAACTAGAAGCACACTTATAGTCTGATTTTCTTGCTCCTTCCGGTTGGTTTCTGTGGATTTGAAAATGTATATTTACAAAGACTAACTTGGGGGAAAACAGACCTCTTACATCTATGTGGCATAATATATACTTCAGTGATATATTATTTTAATTGGGAATGATTCATATTAATTTGGGATCATTTATTTTGCCAACATTTAATTGGGACAACCACATGCTGGCAAAACAGCCCAAGCTGGTTTTAATCATAAAACTATTATAAAACACATTCCAACACCCCCAAGGAAACTTCACTGTTGAAAATACAAGAAAAAAAATCCTGACATAGAAATTATTATTTGCTGATATGTTATTTTATATATATGTTTTTAACATATAAACTTCATGGAGGACAGAGTCTCTTTTCATTTCTGTATTCCCCCATGCCCAGCTCATTGCCAGGAACATAAATACTGGAGAATGAATGAGTGGAAAAGGAGAAAAAAGAGAAAGCATTCTACAGTTCTAGAATTGCTGGGTTTAACAAGATAATTCTCAATCAAGTCAAGCAGCAGTTACGTTTGTAAATGTGTGAGAAATTCATGTGGATGAAATCTCAGTTTTCTTTTATTACTTTCTTTTATAATTCTGAAATGAGTGAGTTTGGAGAATTCAGTGTTTATGTCCAGTTCAAACAAAGTGAAATTAAAGTGAATTAAAGAAAAGCTGGCAAGGAGTAAGGAAAGGAAAAGTTTATATTTTTAAAAACCCTAAAGTGATTCATGTATTCAAATTCCTGGATTATATAATCTTCAAGGAAAGATACAGACTTTTCCTCTATTCTGGAATAATGATGATGGTGGTCCTAGGGCTATCTAGAGATGTCCCGGCCCGAGCAGTCTGTTTCAGCAGTACAATCCCAGTTAAAATGCCAGTCTGAGGGGTTGTACAGGCCATGATCATAGGGATCCTGAAGAGATCCCGCTGGTATGTGCACTGGGCCTTAAGGAGGCAGGCAAAGGTGCAATTTCTAAGTGATCATGTATCCTAGGGGACAAAATTTGTCCCAGAAAAATCACGAAGTAGGCAAACTCCCCTGGGCTTCAGTGAATTCTTTTCTAAAATTAAGAGATTAAGTTCTAAAAATGCAAGAACTCCAAGATGGCTTGGAGTTTTTTATAGACTGTATAGCTACCTTACAGGGCTGTTGTAAGGGTGCATGCAAGGTGCTTGGTACAGGGCCTGACACATAGTAAGCCCTCCATGACAGGGGTCAGTGATAATGATGCTGATGGTGATGATATTCTTGGTTGCCCAGTATCCCCCATCTATACCTTTCTTCCACCTGCAGTCACCTACTGCAATATCTTCCCTGTACCACTTTAATATTTTTTTGTTGTTTTCTTTATTTGTTTTAAAGTGTACACTTTTATTGAACTGGTCTCATCAGGTTTGTTTGTTTTTTTTTAATTAAAATGTATTATACTCTTACTTACCTGAGCCACCCTTAATTATTATTATTATTATTATTTTTTTTTTTTAGAAAAACAGGGCCTTGCTCTGTTGCCCAGGCTGGACTACAGTGGTGTGATCAGGGATCACTGCAGCCTTGACCTAGGCTGATGCAGTCCTTCAGCCTCAGCCTCCTGAGTAGCTGGGACTACAGGTGCGAGCCACCACGCCTGGCTAACTTTCTTTTTTAATTTTCTTTCTTTCTTTTTTTTTGATGTACCACTTTAAAAACAAAGTCAAAAGAAACTACCGTAGACCTCAAACTGGTAGAGTCAATTTGAGACTCTTCACTTGGACACCAGAACCTGGTGTAACTTTCTCTTAACAAAGGTTAATAGCCAGTGGAGGTCAGGGTGGGAACTCACTGAATCCGCATCACACAGAATCGGGTACCTCTCACATTCACGAAAGTGAATTATTTTTAATCAGTTGTGCTGACAGTATGCCTCTTGCAAAAAGAACTAGCCCTAGAGGCCGGGCGCGGTGGCTCACGCCTGTAATCTCAGCACTTTGGGAGGCCGAGGTGGGCGGATCACGAGGTCAGGAGATCGAGACCTTCCCGGCTAACACGGTGAAACCCCATCTCTACTAAAAATACAAAAAAAAAAAAAAAGTAGCCAGGCGTCGTGGCGGGCGCCTGTAGTCCCAGCTACTCGGGAGACTGAGGCAGGAGAATGGCCTGAACCCGGGAGGCAGAGCTTGCAGTGAGCCAAGATCTCGATACTGCACTCCAGCCTGGGCAACAGAGCGAGACTCAAGTCTCAAAAAAAATAAAAAATAAAAAAGAACTAGCCCTATATTCTTTCCTAGCTATCAAGATGGAAAACAACCACATCATTAATTCGGGGGGGGGGTAAACCAAGTTAATCAGACTCCAAGACCCATACTAATTGCTGACCAAGTAATGCCACAATATTCCATGGCTAAGGACTTGTTCCAGTCCCTAAAAATCTGTTCCGCACAGTTAATATTTCACAAAACCAAAAGGGCTTAGTTGCAAACACGAAGAGCTAGAAATCAGGAGACTTGTGGTTTCTATTGAGTTCTGTTATTATCTGTCTAATCTAATAAGATAAATAAGTCACTTTTCTGTATCTCAGTCTCCACATTGGTGAAGTGAGGGAAGAGAAACACGTCCTAAAAACCAAGCAGAGGCTCTGGAAAGAAAAAGAGCTAAGAATGGTGGGTTTTTATTAAAAGTTACACAAGTTAATGGTTTTTGTCTCCATTTATCTGAAAGTGGGTTAAAAATAGCTTCCAAATAAAGCAAAAAGAATTTATTTAGACTAAATTGCACCGGAGAAGTAGAGGAGTTAAGAGATATGACAAGCAAAGATGGGATGTTTCAGTGGAAGAATCTCAGGGAGTAAAAAGGCTATGCTGTAAAACCAGAACTTTTGTTAGCACTGCTTTTTTAAGATGAATTGGTCATAGTTAATGTATTGGATGGAAGAATTTTTAAACATCTGCCCCAAAGTACGCTGCATCCAAAAAAATATATCACGAAACGAATTCTTACTCATTTGTGTTTATTCTTGGACTTATCCTGACATAATGGGGTTTTTTAAATTATAGACTCATACTGCGTTTATTCATCACCCCTGTCCTCTCATCCATAACTCAAATTTACTACCAGCAACACAAAATACAAAGATGTGTCCAGTTTCACTAGAGCTCTTCGCGTTTACAAGTGTGGAGCGCTTGCTTTCGGAACGCCCTTCTGATTGGCCGAGCCAATGCCAGTGACATCAACCAACTTACTTTTGATTGGAAGGCTGGTTGCTGGGACTGTAGCGTTTGCAGGAAGTCACTTAACCGTTTGGGAGCTGGAAAACCGAAGCTGAAGTTCTCTTTTGCCATAGGAAAGAGCGCAACTGACTAGGGAAGATGTGTCCTAGAGCTCCGCAAGCTGGAACGTGAGCCAGTAGGCCCGGACCGACCACGGGACCGCGAGGCACTCCGAAAGTGTGCGGCTGCTCCTTCCCTGCCTCCCAGCTGTTACCCTTTTAAATGTCAGTTTTCGAGGCTGTAGGGGTAGCACGAGGCAGTGAAACGGAACAGTCGGATTGGCCGCACGCCTCAGTTCTAGACGCACCTCTCCACTGAAAGGCCGTTCTGACTGGCAGGGGGAGAAAGTAAACAGAGTTGAATCACCCTCCCCACTGGCCAATTGGAGGGGGTTTGGTTTGTGACGTGATGGGATTCTGCGAAATTGTTACTGAGCAAGAGAATGCCGGAACGGTGCGGACCGGCCGGAGCAGGGGCTCAGAAGCCGTCAGTGGACTCGGGAAAAAGTGTCTCTTAGACCTGGCGCTCGGCGGGGCCCTGGCCACCCGCGTCGGGGTGATCGGGTGAATGTCCTGGGGCTTTGGCTTGACGGAGAGGCGGCCGAGGGCGTGCACCTCTCTT
>NW_012116110.1:1897239-1935168 GCF_000951035.1 Colobus angolensis palliatus | reverse complement strand
CCATGTCCGCGGCCGCCTACATGGACTTCGTGGCTGCCCAGTGTCTGGTTTCCATTTCGAACCGCGCTGCGGTGCCGGAGCATGGGGGCGCTCCGGACGCCGAGCGGCTGCGACTACCTGAGCGCGAGGTGACCAAGGAGCACGGTGACCCGGGGGACACCTGGAAGGATTACTGCACGCTGGTCACCATCGCCAAGAGCTTGTTGGACCTGAACAAGTACCGACCCATCCAGACCCCCTCCGTGTGCAGCGACAGTCTGGAGAGTCCAGATGAGGATATGGGATCCGACAGCGACGTGACCACCGAATCTGGGTCGAGTCCTTCCCACAGCCCGGAGGAGAGACAGGATCCTGGCAGCGCGCCCAGCCCGCTCTCTCTCCTCCACCCTGGAGTGGCTGCGAAGGGGAAACACGCCTCCGAAAAGAGGCACAAGTGCCCCTACAGTGGCTGTGGGAAAGTCTATGGAAAATCCTCCCATCTCAAAGCCCATTACAGAGTGCATACAGGTTAGCGGCGTCGCCCTCTCCCCCGGAGCTCTGGGGTTAACCTTTGGCCAGGCAGTGTTCCTGGGCGTTCGGGACACTGCACTCGGCCGAAAGGGTGCAAACATGTTGGATAAGATGCGGTTTAACTCTTTAAATAATTTAAATGTGCATTGGCGGAAAGCTAACTCTCTCCTTAATTGTCCCCGGCCTTCGGGAGCCACCGAGAGCCTTAAACTGGCGGGCAGAGCGAGTGCGGTGCGTGGCTTCGCGGGGAGTGGTGTCCGCCCCTCCCCTGTCCCGCCCCGCCCCCGGGACTCCAGCACCCCGCGTCGGTGGGGCCACCCCACCTGGGAAAGACGCTGGCAGCGGGGAAGTCAGATGGCGTATCTTTTATTTAATTCCCTTGTCGGGCTCCAGAGAAGTGGTTGAAACCGAGGGGGGACGCGGCGCACTTTACTTCGAGCCTTTTTAGGGATGACTAAGGACTCATTTAACTGGATGCCTGCTACTTTTCTGGGCTTGCCAAGGTGGTTTTAAATTTGGCCAGGAGTCCCCCGAGAGGTTTAAAATAACCCTCCTTCAGGGAGCAGAGGAGTTTGATCAAGTAATGGTGGTTAACTTCACTCATTAGCCTTCCTAATGAGCCAGATTTCAGAGCTGAGTTTTTTTTTTTTTTTTTGGCCATGTGACTTAGGTCGCACCCTCCACCCCTGAATCAGGCGGTTTGCAGGGAGGTGTGGTGCTTGCCGGAGGTCAACCTTGGTAATGAATGTTGGGCGGTTCTGGAGGCCTCAGGGAATAGTTCCTCCCAGGGAGGATGAGAGGAAGGGCTGGACAAGAATGTGGCCAGAAAGACATCTATCTGCCTTTGAAAATGGGCGTTGGAGACTTGCAGGGACCTGGGTCATCTAGTTCTCTTGGTTGTGTTTAACATGCACGGTGAAAGTTGGAAAGCATTCACATTTGGATATGCTGTCTGACCATCTTCCGAACGCTTCTTTTACAAACGCTATTCAGATGAGGTAGCGGGGCTTGGTCCTCTCAGATAAGCCTTTTGCTTCTGTCCTGTGACACCGTGTTTGAGAGGGTATTGTTGGAGTTAGTTGGAAAAGTGTTGTCATTTTTTTGGTGTAATACTTCGATACTTTTAAGATGAGGTCTTGGGCCTGTGGTTTAAAAATGATACACGGAAAAAAATGATACTTGATTGGGGTTTTTTGTTTTGTTTTGCTTTCCTTTTTAAAAGAAAGGTCACGTAACTGCTTCTCATTCCATTTCCTTTGGAAACTTCTTCTTGTGGAGGTGGCTGCTGGCACCGGAATCAGACTGTATTTCCTCCATGGTTAATGCAAAATTAGGTTCTGTTTTGGGTCATCATCTAGGTTGCCATAAAACAGCACGTTTTAAGGTTTGTGTCTGTAAGGTTGCTGAAAGGCATGTGCCTGTGTTGGGGGATGTGACCTTTAGTGTGGCTCTGGGGGTGAAGTAGGGGTGTATTAACCGGAGGATGTTACTCACCAACAGCTGCTGGGCGGGCCTGGCTGTGTCAGCCATGTTCCCCGAGTTCAGTTGTTCCCATCGGCACCCACTGCCACCTTGAGCAAAGACATTTTCTCCTTCAGGGAGCTGCCCAGTCGTGCAGCCAGGGAGGCCTGCAGTGCCTCTGTGAGCTGCCAGAGTCGGTCCGACTCAGGAATAGGGTTTCCAGCATTCTGGGCCATTCGGCTGAGTGATTTTTCTCAGGCATTTATAGAAATGGCTGCTTATGTGTGCGTGCATGCGTGCTGCTCCTTAATTCTCCATAAGGCAAGTCATTCGGCTCAGCTGTTTCAGGAGAACCTTTTTCCCAGTCAGGAGTGGAAAACGAAGTGAGATGTTCATTCAGCTTTAAGTGCTACAGTCCTTTGAACCTAGGGATATGGTGATTGCAGGTGTCTATGTTTTGGGGATCTCTAATCTTAGTGCACGGTTGAACAAAACCTCAGCCTGGGTTAATATTGTCAGAAGTGTATTCCTGCTAGAGGAGGTATGTGTTAAGGTTACTTTAAATAAGAGACTTGGAGATCTCATGCATTTGGAAGTTTCAGATACAACTTGAATTTAAATTGACTGTAGGGTAGGGTAAGGAGCTTTCCTAATTTTCTTTCTGCTGGTGTTAAATTAAGAAGGTGGGCAGAGATGGCATTTGGAATGTCTGCATTCTGTGAAGATGTTAAGAGCTGAACTCCCTGCCACACCCCCTTGTTCAGTGCTGCTAACGTTCCTGTAAGAAACCCTCCAGCTTGCTCACTTCCTTATAGAGACACATACAGCTGCCACTTCCATAGACCACTTCTACACCAGCTTTAGAAGTTGAATCATTCAAACAGATTTTCTTCTAATTCAGTGCTGCTACTTCTGTAGTGTGCTGGGAGGAAAGACACAGTTGAAGCCGACTGAGCTGGGTTCTGATTTGTCCTATTGTGTTCTCATTTGAGACCATAAGCAAGTTACTTTAATTCAGAGTTTGCAAACTGGAGGCCTGCTGCTGAATTTGCTTTGCGATTTGTTTGGCTTGGCCAACACAGGGTTTATAAAAATTTAATTAGTTACCAACATCGAAAAATCAGAGGATTGTGGCATGAGTCCAGATTTCTGACTTGTCTGGAAAAATCAAAAGATCTGGCAAAACTGGGCCTGAATTCCAGCCTAGGAACAATTGGCTTGAACTGATCATGATATGGGGGCAGTACCTCGTATTTTTAATAATTTACATGATGTCTTTTAGCCTTTAAGTTTGCAACCTCTGCTTGTTTAAGCCTCACTTTCTTAATCCACAAGATAGGGCTACTATCCTCAAGTCACAGGTTCTTGTGCAAAGATAACATCTATAAAGCACCTAGTAGGGTTCCACACACAGTAGCCCCTTGAGAAATGCTGGGTCCTGTAGTTTGTGTATAATATACAGAACTTCACCTCAAAAATCAGGAAACACTGGATAAACTTGTTTGTTGCTGTTGTTGTTGTTGTTGTTTTTGAGACGGAGTCTTGCTCTGTCGCCCAGGCTGGAGTGCAGCCGTGCGATCTCGGCTCACTGCAACCTCCGCCTCCCGGGTTCACGCCATTCTCGTGCCTCAGCCTCCCGAGTAGCTGGGACTACAGGCGCCCGCCACCGCGCCCGGCTAATTTTTTGTATTTTTAATAGAGACGGGGTTTCACTGTGTTAGCCAGGATGGTCTCGATCTCCTGATCTTGTGATCTGCCCGCCTCCCAAAGTGCTGGGATTATGGGCGTGAGCCACCACGCCCGGCAGATAAACTTATTTTTAAGCAGTATGTTAATTTACATTTTCAAATAGTGTGTTCAGTTTGTTTTTCTTCAACCAGAGCAGATCTTTTCCGGTGACATACCTCTAAAGTTTAAGCAGTGGATCCATTGTTAATCTAAAGAAAAAAAGATGCAACAAATATACTGTTTTTCCTGTTTCCAGACTTTTTGGACACTTTATGATGTATTTGTACTGTTTCAGATTAATTTTAGAACTATTGGAGTATTTTATATGAAAATATATCAAGCATATTATTTGAAAATGTAATTAACATGAAGTTTATCTTAAGTCTCCTGACTTTGCACTTAGCCTTCACATAGAGTATGGGCAGATTTTGGGGGGTGGGTGGTAAAGGCAGTGTTATCGTTTGGAGAAGGAAACAACTACATTCTAATTCCAGCTCAGAAGTCATCAGAACAGGCTGATGTTGAATCATGCTGGGTTGATATCCAGATGATAGAAACCTTAGGCCTTGTTTCTATGCCAGGTGCCATCTTACTCTCTTTTTGGAGGGGCTTAAGTCAGCTATTGCCAAGTGTTGACAATGGGTTGAGTTTGATAACATTGGTTATAGGATTCTGAAGATGAGAAAACCCCAAATTCCAACATCACACCCGAGTTCTATGAAAAAATATTTTTCAGTATATATATATTCAGTGTGTGTGTATATATATATATTCAGTGTGTGTGTGTATATATATATATATAGTGCAAAAAGAGGCTCATAAAAAAACCAGGAGAGATGGGAGCTACAAAAGCCCCGAGTGGCGGCTTGTGCTTCTCCTTAGCCTCTTGGAACACATTCTTGGGATCCTTGGCATACTTGGTGTGAGGGACCTGGACAGTCTCTGTAGTAGAAGTTGTCCTCCAATATGGAAAACAGATTTTTTTGGCCCCTCTAGGAATGTTCATCACTGGCCAACTCTAACTTAGGTGGGAATTTTGCTTAAAGGCATGAGGTTGCCCTGAGCTTCTTGCACTCTTCTCCCTCAATTACTGTAAAAGGCTTTGGAGTGAACTGTTTGGTCAAGGAGAGTCTGATGTCATCAGAGGTATGAGGAAAAACTCACCTTCATTGCCTGGGAGGTGGGGCCTTAGAGACAGGGCAAGGCTTTGCCCTAGACTAGAGAGCCTTAGCTTGCTTGGCTGCCCATTAAGTAGGCCCTACCCAGCCCTTACTGCCATCTCTTCTCTTCGTTAGTGGAATGGAAGCCCTGTGCCTGGATCCTTAGGGACACATTATCTCTACCCCATTTTTCTTTCCAGAGGGCTCCCCAGAGTGATAGGGAATGGCATTTCATAACCCAACTTGCTTCATCCAACATAGATTTACAACTAGGCCTGAGGGGGGCTTGCACAGGTAACTGTTTCTCTACCCTTTTTCCATAATTGACCCCTCCATTACTGATTCTCCTGCCTCAGCCTCCAGAGTAACTGGGATTATGGGTGTGTGCCACCACACCCGACTAATTTTTTTTTGCATTTTTAGTAGAGACAGGGTTTCACCATGTTGGCCAGGCTAGTCTCGAACTCCTGACTTCAAGTGATCTGCTCACCTCGGCCTCCCAAAGTTCTGGACTTACAGGCGTGAGCCACTGCACCTGGCCTCCTCCATTACATTTTAATTCCACAGATATACTTGAGCTGTTTATGGACTATGCCCCTTTCTGAAAGCGACAAATCGTAATAGCTAAGACTTTTTCACCTGTCACAGAACCAATTTTTGCCCCCTGGGAGATGGTACTGCCCCACCCCACTCAGCAATAGGAGTGATATCAGGTATCCTGTTAGGGAAGAATAACAAGCTATGCAAAAGGCTGCATACACATAGCTTCTAGCTATAGAAGATGGGTTTCTAAGGCTGCAAGGGTTTGCTATAGGGTTTGCTTCTGGGTTTTAGACAAGAGGCTAAAACTCCCTTGAATCAAGTGAAAGATGCCCAAACTATTCTTCAGCCCGAGCTTTCTGCAGAAATCTGACCCTGGGGCTGTAGGCTGTCAGGACCCTACAGTTCTTATTGCTAGTGGCAAGGTAGGAGCCACCAGTTGCCTTTCTTCCCTCATTTCCTGCGTGTCCTGGGTCATCCTCCATCTATCTGCCCTAGCAAAGACAAAGTCAGGGAGCCTCTGAGAATCTTCTGCTGGCAAGATTACTGTTTCACAATAGAAAACACAAGTGGGGTCAGATTACAGAGTACGCACACTGTTTCCCTTGATTTTCCTCTCACATCTTCTGTGGGTGGTAAGAAGAGAGAGGGCAAGGATATAAGTGGGTTCCTGCGTGAGAGAGGGAGATACCAGAGTAAATACAGTGCCGCTTGAATGGTGACACCCCATTACCTTCAGACACAAAGATGTAAGCTGAGGGAAATGAATTCTTGGATTCTGAACATGAGGGTCAGATTTACATTCCTGTCTCAATTGTTGACGCTTATCCCAAAGACTAGTCATTCTGCAACATCTGTGGGAAATTCCCAGATTGAACTTCCCAGGGAGAAACATCATATGACATATTGGGAAAATGGCTGACAATGATTTTCCTTAATAAGTTCATTGAGAAGAAAAGTGGGCGGATGATTTCCCGGTCTTCACTCTTTCAGAAGCCCCTAAAACAATCTGACATGCTCTAGTTGGAGCCTGCTTTCTATCCCATCAGTTTGATTTCTGAATGCCTTCTGATCATTACCATTCTTCATTAAAAAAAAAAAAGCTTTGTTGCATTTGTTAGTCTTGACTTCCAAATCTTCCGTGTTCTTTTTTTTTTTCCCTCTCTCTCTCTCTCTTTCCCCTTGGCTGTTCTCAGGCTTGGAGAAAAAGCTTGTAGCATGCCATTCCTTCCTCCACTGCTACAATCCTCCCCCACATCCGACCCTCCCACCTTTTCCTAATGTTTCTCCAGCAAGCCCAGCGCCCACTGAAGAGCGTAAATTAGTGCCTAGTAATTGGTACAAAGGCACTTTCTGTTTCTATGCAACACACGCAGAAAGGAGGGGCAAAAGGAAGACGAAGAAAAAAACCCCACAGATGGTTAAAAAGGGAAAGAAGTGAGATCCTCTTTCAGTGGTCTTTGAGCAATCCTGGCTCTCTCTCTCCGCCCCACTTTTTGTTGGAAGTTAGTCACAGGCCTAGGCTTAACTCAGAGCACTTGGTGGCAGCAGTTGTTAGTATCAAAAGAATAGAACTTGGAGGTTGGAAGTGACCTTGGGAGGTCATCACATCCATCATTTTGTCTTTAAGAAAGCACATCCCCACCCTCAGAGAGATGGGGACTATTCTCTTGAAACGTTTTAGGGGGACTTGGAGGGCTTCAAAGCACACTACCAGGGTTCAAAAGCCACCTCTCTGCCTGGACTAGCATGGGAGTGGTCATACTGTGTAATCTCCCAGAGCCTCACCAGCTCATGAGGGTACTAGGTAGTTGGAAGCATTTGTCAGCAGAACATGCTAAAGCCCCTAGCTTCAAGCTTGGCTCTGTGGGTGCCTAGGAATTTTTCCTTCCTTTTGAATTCTTTGCAGTACTTTCATTTGACTTCTTTTCCCCCCTTGCTTTCCTGGGACATTAACATTTTTCTTTTTCACCTTAAAGAGCTGCTTCATGGAGTTAACCAAGTGAAAGGGCAGAGGTGGAGTTAGGTAGGGTGGCCTATGCCCTTTTTATGGGAGCAGCACTCTCTGAAACAGCCCAAGGCAGAGTTGCTGAGAGATTTCCTACCACTGCCTACCTGGAATCCTCCTGAAACTTTAATACCTTTTTGATGCATTAAGGCCACGAGTAAACATTTGTTTTATCCCAGCCTCAAGCAGTCCCCTCAGCAAATAATAGGACTAACATTATTATTCATAAGAATGTGATCCCCACTGAAGGAGTGAAATGCACCCTTTTTTTTTTTTTTTTTTTTTTAAATACATGGTACCCTCCCAGGGCATTCATTGCTGTGTGTGTCCAAAGCCTTTTGGATGGTGTGCCCGAAGGCTTCTCTTTCAATCTCAGTTTCTAGTGTGGCATAATTGACTTCGGAATCCTGAGATGAGAAGTGAAGAATCTGGATCTGAAATCTAAAGGTTCTAGAGCTGAGAGAACCAGTTTGCTCATGATGTAAGCCAGAGCTGCTGCTACTGGGCCTTTGACTTTGTTTATTTTTTAATGAAACTGAGAATGATCACAAATTTGAACAGGAAAAAGGAATCTAGGAGAATTTGAACAGGAGAAAAACCAATCCTTAACTGGCCAGATTGAGTCTTTTTAAAAAGTGGGGACATTTATTTAAATAGATTAAAATAAGAGACGGGAGCTTAAGCAATACAAAATTAACGACAAGGATCTGAAATGCAGTCCGTGGTGTTACGTCTTCAATGAAGTTTGAACATTTTTCCAAGCTGAGCCTCCGTGGTTGTGGAAGGGAGTGTCTCCCAAAGGGCCTGACTTGAACCGAAGTGGGAACCAGTGGAATGGGCAAGGGACAAAAACACAAAAGTCTCTCTTTGGACATTTTAGAACTGGGAGCAAAGTTACAGATCATCTTGGCCCAAAGAAACAGAGAAGAAAAGGTTTCATCATCTCTCTCTTCCAGAGAGCTAGCTTTGATAAGACAGTCAGTTAGAAAGGAAGAGTAAGGCCTGACCCATTTCATATTGAACAGCCAAGACTGAGGAACTGGAATGTGAGGGGCCTTTACCTTCAGTACAGAGACAGTAGACGGAGTCGTCAGAGCACAGGCCTTCGCGTCCCTCAGACATGGGTTTTTGAATCCTGTCTCCACCATTCTATTTATGACAACTCAGGCTCCATTTACCTTCTCTGAGCCTCAGGTTTCTCATCTGTAAAATGGAGCTCAGTAATTACATATTTATGAAGTTGTTATGAGGCTTAATTCAGATGAGGTGTTTAAATCACACCATTATAATTAAAAATAAAGAATTTATATGCGTGTCCAGGAAACCCTTGATTCCTAGAATTTTTGTTGAGAATTCCAGATTAGTCCAGCACTGCCTCATTCACTTAAATTATTTGTTATTATTATCATTATTATTATTATTGTTATTTTGAGACTCAGTCTCACTCTGTCACCGAGGCTGGAGTGCAGTGGCATGAAGGATCTTGGCTCTGCACTCTCTGCACTCTCCCCCCACTTCCCCCTGCCCCCAACTCAAGCAATCCTCCCACCTCAGCCTCCCAAGTAACTGGGACCACAGATGTACACCACCACGCCCGGCCTATTTTTGTATATTTTGTAGAGACTGGGTTTCACTATGTTGTCCAGGCTGGTCTCAAACTTCTGAGCTCAAGCCATTTGCCCACCTCAGCCTCCCAAAGTGTTAGGATTACAGACGTGAGCCACTGCACCTGGCCAGCTCGTTCACTTAAATTATTTATTGAGTGACTTACCTGCAAAAAGCTATGTAAAATGCTGGTACCAGGCACCTTGGATTTTGTGACTAATAGTGATAATAATGATAATATCTTACATTTATTATATGTCTGGTTCCAAGCTAAATGGTTTACATGCATTGTCACATTTAAACTCAACAGCAATCCTGTGAGGTAGAAAGGTGCTATTCTCATTTAACAGGAGGAATCAGACTGGGCGTTAGTTGACCTAGTTCAAGGTTACACTGGAATTTTCCTAGTCTGTCTCTAGGTGGGTGGAATTGGGCACGAATGCTTGCTGATCTGGACCCCTTGGGTTTCCGCCAGTGGGAAGAGACCCTGTGTTTTACGTGCTTCTCTTGGGTTTGGTCCCAGAGCCACCAGTCTTCAGCTGTCTACTCTTTTGTTGTTCTAACTCTGGCTCGTGGTTGGTTTTCACGAACCTCGGTTAGGAGTGTCAGCAGAAATCTTGGACTCTGACCACACCTACTCTGTATTTTCCATAGTTATCCAGAAGCTGCTTCCTTCCCGTTGAAAAATAACCTGGTTGTGGGCCCAAAGCTGTATTGGTCAGGACAACAGAATCCGAACAGGGACTGGCTTAATAAAAAAAAAAATGAAACTTTATTGGTTCAGGTTACAAACACATCTGGGGTAGCTCTCGTTTCGGTGTCTGTGGATACAGGCACTCAGTGTCTGCCTCTCTATGGCTCAGTTTTGCTGCCTTTTGCTATGGCCTCATTCATGGGGTTGGCAGGGCTGTCTCCAAATAGCGGTGAGATGGCTGCCCACAGTTCCAGACTCATATCCTGCCACTTAAGCAAGCCCCAAGGAAAGACAGTTTTCCGTTCCCAATGATTCCAGCAAAAGTTCCAGGCTTTAAGCTCTATGACTAGTTCAGATTGTGTGCCCCATCCCTGAAATGAATCACTATGGCATGACTGGGTCACATCCGATCTCTGGGTCTGGAGGTATGGGGTCACCCTCCCTGGAGTTACATGTACCCAGAATGGGGAAGGAGTTGTTGCCAAAAGGAAATTTAATGTGTTATTTATTATTCAAAAGGGAACAAATGCCAGACAGGCAAAACCAACACCTATTCACTCCATCGTCCCATTTAGTTATTTATTTATTTCTATTTGTATTTTTTTGAGACAAAGTCTTGCCCTGCTGCCCAGGCTGGAGTGCAGCAGCACGATCTCGGCTCGCTGCAACCTCTACCTCACGGGTTTAAGCCATTCTGGTGCCTCAGCCTCCCGAATAGCTGAGATTACAGCCACATACCGCCATGCCAGGCTAATTTTTGTATTTTTAGTAGAGATGGGGTTTTACCAGGTTGGCCAGGCTTGTCTTGAACTCCTGACCTCAGGTGATCCACCCCCATCAGCTTCCCAAAGTGCTGGAATTACCCGTGTGAGCCACCATGCCCGGCTGTCATCCCATTTAGAACTACCAACAGGATTTTCCAAAGAACAGAGTTTGACAAAATGACAGGCAAACAGGACGATAATTTTTTCCTATATATTTTTCTTCCTTTTGATGGGAAAGAGCTCTGAACTATCTCTGGAGTTCAGCCTGAAAGACAGATAGGCCATAAGTGAAGGTACAGAAGGGTCTTGCAGAAGATAGATGGTTTTGACAGGTATTACATATGCTTAGGCAAACACCCACTGGTCCTCCTGAGTGGATGTTCTAGAAGCCGATACCAAAAGCCTCACATGGAACAAGTATAACAGCAGCAGGGTGAACTTCAAAGCCATTGACTTAGTTTTAATTCCAGTCTGTCCATTTTAATGTCCAGAGAAACAAATCATGTTTACAGGAACACATATTACCCTATGTGCTAATAGATAAAAGCCTAGTCTGTACAAAGAGGAGCTGTTTATATGGCAGTTCCCATTGAGGTTCAGAAATGTATTCAGTGTGCACAGTGCCCAAGAAAAACACTGTAATAAATCATAAGAGGCAAAAAGTCGAGCTTAAAAATAACTTAACAAAAACGCATAAAAGTGACTTAACTCCCTGTGCTACCGTAATTCTACAGTAGTTTTGTACCATTACCATTTTAATGAAAATAAGCAGAATGACAACCAAGCAGCTGGCTTTCTCTCGTATTGCAATCCATAGTCATGGCCAGCCCCAAAATGCTTGTTCAGTGAGCATTATCACACTGAAGTGGGGGTTCCCAGTGTGAAAAACACAGGCTATTTTCTCTAACTTGAGGCATTTCTTTTTCTTTTTCTTTTTTTTTGTAATTGATTTTATTTTATTTTTATTTATTTATTTTTGAGACAGTCTCACCCTGTTGCCCAGGCTGGAGTGCTGTGGCATGATCTCGCTCACTGCAACCTCTGCCTCCCAGATTCAAGCTATTCTCCTGCCTCAGCCTCCCGAGTAGCTGGGACTACAGGCACGTGCCACTACACCCAGCTAATTTTTGTATTTTTAGTAGAGATGGGTTTTACCATGTTGGCCAGGCTGGTCTCGAATTCCTGGCCTCATGTGATTCACCCACCTTGCCCCCCCAAAGTGCTGGGATTACAGGCGTGAGCCACTGCTAGCCAGCCTATTTTTTTTTTCTTTTTTTTTTTTGTGACGGAGTCTTGCTCTGTTGCCCTAACTAGAGTGCAGTGGTGTAATCTCTGCTCACTGCAACCTCCGCCTCCCAGGTTCACATGATTCTCCTGCCTCAGCCTCCCAAGTAGCTGGGATTACAGGTGCCAGCCACCACACCCAGCTAATTTTTGTATTTTTAGTAGAGACAGGGTTTCATCATGTTGGCCAGGCTGGTCTTGAACTTCTGACCTTAAGTGATTTGCCCGCCTCGGCCTTCCAAAGTGCTGGGATTACAGGCAGGAGCCACAGCACCCAGCTAATTTTTGTATTTATAGTAGAGACGGGGTTTCACCATGTTGGCCAGGCTGGATTTCTTGAGACAGGGTCTCGCTCTGTTGCCCTGGCTGGAGTACAGTGGCACAATCATAGCTCATTGCATCCTTAAGCTCCTTGGCTCCAGTGATCTCTCACCTAGGTCTCCTGAATAGCTGGGACCACAGGCACGCACCACCATGCCCAGCTAATTAAAAAAAATGTTTTTATTTTTCTTTTGGAGATGAGATTTTGCTCTATTGCTCAGGCTGGTCTCGAACTCCTGGCCTCAAGTGATCCTCCTGCCCCAGTCTCCCAAACTGTTGGGATTACAGGCCTACACCCAGCCTGAGGCATTTCTTCTCAAAGCCCTGCTTGCTCCTAAATTTCAAAACATGCCCAAAGGCATACATGCCTTTAAAACAACTTAACAAAAACCGCATAAAAGTGACTGATGCCTTTGGGCATGTTTTGAATGGAATACATGCGCAAAGAGGGGACTATATTCCTTTTCTGAGATCTCGGGGAGGGTTGAGTGGGGGCTGTTTTGTGAAGGGTGGACAGCTCCGACCTGCAGTTCTTTGTGGTCTTTGGTGCCAAACACCAAGCCATGTGACTTAGTGGCTCACTTCATCCCAGAAGCAGAAGGGTTAAAAGCTTGAAAAGCTGCTGGTGGCCCATGTGGCATGTCTGAGTAGGATTTATGGTCACTGCAGCCATACTGTGGTGTGGGGATTACATACCATACAGTGTGCACACAGTGTGCAGAGGTTGAGCCCAGAGGGAAAAAGCTGGATGAAACACTTGTTGGAGTGGCATCACTTTTCACCATGAGTCCTTATGAATGCCACAGCCCAGCAGGTAGAATAGATGTTGACTAATCAGGCATCAGTCTCTCCATTTCTGCTGCTGGAGGACAATCTTTTTCTTGGCAATTCAGGGTCTCAGTTACTTCCGTATTAAATTATATTCTCTTTTGGCTAAATGTTTGCAAAATCAGGTTCTCTCTCTCTGATTTGGGGTCCCTTGCCTTTCCTTCCCCTGGGAGTGATCTTCTGTTTGGTGGACATGGGGCTCATCTCTTGTTTCAGCCTCATGGGAGAGCCAGCCATGTTGCATGCTGTCCTTTGACCTTGTGATGATGTCCACTGAGATGTCTGTCATGCACTTGCCTGTGTCCCCATCCTCACAGGCTGACATCAGTGGCTCTAGGTGTTAGATCCTTGCACTGTGACCCAGTCCTCTTGTGGATTTCTCCAACAGCACAGTTTTGGGCTCAGGAACGCAGTCCTTTTCCCCACCCAGCACTTAGAAGGGTGCACGCACTGAGACCCCTCTCAGCTGTAGCTCCCCAACTCCTCAGGTGTCACGGCCCGTGCAGGGCTTCCAAGAGGGCCTTATTTGTATAAGGCACTTCCTCTAGGCATGTCTCAAAGGCTGTTTCTACAAGGAGAATAAAGACCTGGACACTTCTTAGAGACCTCTGTGTCTCTAATACAGTCCTACCAGCTCTTTCTCTTTTTCTTTTTCTGCCCCTCATGTCTTAGTTGGAAGATCTGGCAAACTGAGAGTTTTTTAAGCTCAAGGACTTTTTTTTTTTTTTAAACCAGAAAATAAACACCAACTTTATTAATATAATAGCAACAGAAAGAGTTTCCAGTTTTTCAGAAGGAAAATGACGACACCAGCACAAGTGTTAAATGAGTTTTCTAAATGCTACTTTGAAAATTAAAGCTCAGTGGCAACTTATTTATTCTAAACTATGTCTTACCACCCCCCTCCCCCGAGGCAACGCATATGGAAGGAAGGGCCTGGAAGGCAGGGAATTAGAGAAAAAGGCACTGTGAAAGGTCAGTCTCTGTGCTTTTAGTTTGAGTCTGGGCTCTTCTTTCACATCTAATCCCATTTTGTGCATAAAACTGAAGGAGCAATTTGAAACCTGGTTTTAATCTGGTCACACACTATTGTGCAGGGTGTCCTTGGGCACGTCATCTGCCCTCTGAGTCGGCTTCATCTAAAACATGACAGGTTTGAATTCCGTGGTGATAAAAATCATCAAAAATGCAAAGATTCCAAGAATCTGTTCTTGGGATAGCTTTGCCATTAGGCATTTATATCTTGTTCAATATTTAATGCCTAGGTGGATATTTATTATCTATCTTTCCCACAATTAGCTGGACAGAGGCAGCAGAGTCTGGGATGGTGGGAATTACCTAGTCTGGGCCAGGATCTGGTCTTTGAAGGGCTAGCTGTGTGGTTGTGGGGAGGTTGCATCATCTCTCTGGGCCTTTGGAGGATCACTAAGATTTCATCCACCTCTAAATTCTATGACTCTGACTTATATGGTCTTTTATCACACTACACCACGAGGCAGATCTTCATTGTGTTAAAAATGTATGTTTAGGGTCCGCATTTTGCCTCTGCACCATTTTTAGTTTTCAGGCAGGGCCATATAACTGAGACTTCAAGACCGTTCTTGGCCAGGTGCAGTGGCTCATGCCTGTAATCCCAGCACTTTGGAAGGCCAAGGCAGGAGGATTACTTGAGCCCAGGAGTTTGAGACCAGCCAGGACTACATAGTGAGACCCCTGTCTATACAAAAAATAAGCAAAATTAGCTGGGTGTGGTGGCATGCACCTGTGGTCCAGCTACTTGGGAGGCCGAGGTGGGAGGATCACTGGAGCCTGGGAGGTTGAGGCTGCAGTGAGCTGAGATCATGTCACTGGGTGACAGAGCAAGACCTTGCCTCACAGGAAAAAAAAAAAAATGTATAGCTTTCACTGAATCAAGAACCTAAAGAGTCAAGAATCTGTTGTCAGCCGGGCACGGTGGCTCATGCTTGTAATCTCAGCACTTTGGGAGGCCAAGGCAGGAGGATCACCTGAGGTCAGGAGTTCAAGACCAGCCTGGCCAGCATGGTGAAACCCTGTCTCTACTAAAAATGCAAAAATTAGCTGGGCATGGTGGCAGTGCCTGTAATCCCAGCTACTTGGGAGGCTGAGACACAAGAATTGCTTGAACCCAGGAGGCAGAGGTTGCAGTGAGCCAAGATTGCGCCACTGCACTCCAGCCTGGGTGACAGAGCGAGACTCCATCTCAAAAAAAAAAAAAAAAATTCTGTTGTCTGCTGTCTTTTGTTTGAGGTCTGCTGGGACCGCATGTGCTATCTCACAGATAGCTGAGGCTGGGAACATGTGAATGATATTTGGATAGGCTTGCTTCTTAGACTCCAGCATGCTTAAATGAGGAAGTGCTGTGTACAGATGTCACAGACACACCCACTTACCATTTCAGAACCTAAAGCATAGGACAAGTTGCTTTCTGCAGATAAACACAGAGATCCAGAAGTAAAATCTCACACCTAAGCCCTACACTGTCTCTGTTGTATCAACAAATAAAATATAAACGGAAGCCAAATCACAAAAAGGATTCAGTGAGAGGTCAGAAGCAAATGGTAGTAATATGATGGGATGGCATTCAGGCAGGATTATTCTTACAAAGCCTATCTAACATTTTTATTCATTCAAAACATCCATATGCAAAGCAATATTTCTGCTAAACAAGAGACTTTTGAATGAATGATTTTTGAGTTCAGTGTTCATTGAAATGATGTATGCAGAAAAATGTGGACTCGTCTGTCCCCAGGAACGGCCTGCACACCTCTTCTGTAATGGGTATTGGTGGTTCTGCACATGAGGGTAATGGAGAATGGGAAAAAAGCAACTGTTCATGTTTCATACCTGCATGTCGACATTGCTTTTTGGTGGGGAGGGAAGCCAGATGGTGATGGACAATGGGGTGCTTGAGGCCTAGGGTGAGGGCAGGTCTATGTGGATGCATGCCCCACCAACCTGGCCCATGAAAAAACGCTTTCTTAGACTCAAATCTTTGCACTTCTTCATGGTCTGACTCATCATCTGCTTTCTAAGAAGGATGCTCCTTTGTTGGGCAACCCTACTGTTGCTGTTTGTGCATTTCCACCTCTGAAGGAAGGTTCCTGTCCGTTCTTATAAGAGGGCCATGTCCCTTTCACATATGGAAAAAGTAGGAGAGGTGGAAATAGAGGAGTGAGAAAACAGATATAGTATATTCAGGAAGTTTCTGACTTTCTCCTTTTTTTTTTTTTTTTTGAGTCTGAGTCTCACTCTGTCACCCAGGCTGGAGTGCAATGGCATGATCTCAGCTCACTGCAACCTCCAGCTCCTGGGTTCAAGCGATTCTCCTGCCTCAGCCTCCCGAGTAGCTGGGATTACAGGCGTGTGCCACCATGCCTGGCTAATTTTTGTATTTTTGGTAGAGACGGGGTTTTGCCATGTTGGCCAGGATGGTCTCAACCTCCTCACCTCAAGTGATCCACCTGCCTTGGCCTCCCAAAGTGCTGGATTACAGGCATGAGCCATCACACTGGGCCAGGAAGTTTCTGACTTTCTGACAATAAATTTGAGAAGAAGACAAAATGACTCTTCTCCTCTCTTTGGTCATGGATCAATTACTGAAGTGTCCAGTAATTTCTCAGTAGAAAATAAATCACCCCCTGCCCTCCACTTCCATGCCCATGGAATATTCCTTTAAAAATTTTTAAGAGATGAGGTCTCACTATGTTGCCTATGCTGGTCTTGAACTCTGGGCCTCATGCAGTCCTCCCTTCTCAGCCTTCCAAAGTGCTGGGATTACAGGTATAAACCACCATGCCTGGCCTGGAATATATTCTTGACGGTTTAAACTCAGATGTACCACTGTTTTCAGTAAGACTTTTAAAAAATATTAAAATAATTTTTTCCTACCTTTTCTCATAAGAGAAATTTATACTCACTGTTTAAAAAATCAGAAAACATAGGGAAAAATTACAAAAGGAAGTATAAGTTATTCTTTATCTCCTCACTGGAGGTAGATAGTAACTGTTCAAATTTTGTATATATTCTTTTTACTTAAAAAATTTTTTTTTAAATTTTAAGTTATAGTAGAGATGGGGTCTTACAGTGTTGCCCAAGCTGGTCTTGAACTCCTAACCTCAAATAGTCCTCCTGCCTCAGCCTCCCAAAGTGTTAGGATTACAGGCGTGAACCACCTCACTCAGCCCACGTTTTGGGGGCAACAGGATTTTTTCTCTCCATATATATTCACACACTTATGCAGCTAATCATTCATCATTCTCCTCAGTAGTGTATGGCTAACATCTTCCCATTTCATTATATAACAGTCTGGTACCTTTTTCACAGGTACATATTAGTCCCCTGTAAGGACATACTGTATGTATTAAACCAGCCCTTTATTGTTGAGCATTTAAGTTGTTACTGCCTTTTAGCTCTCATGAGCAATGCTGGTATCCCTTTTCGTGTCTCTATCTAATTATTATCAAATTCATTGCCAAAAATAATCTGCAGGAGAATATTGCCAGATGGCCCTGGATTGATTATAAATCCCACCAGTGTGGTAGAGGGCCTGTTTCCTCATGCCTCCACCATTGGTTGGTATAAACAGATTTTTTAACGTTTTCACTGACCTCACAGATATCTTGCTGGTGTCTTCATTGGCATGTTTTGATTAATTGTGAGATTGAATATATTTTCATATTTATTTCTTGGTCATTAGTATTTTATTTATTTATTTGTTCATTTGTTTGTTTATTTATTTATTTATTTTAGAGGCAAGGTCTGGCTCTGTCACCGAGACTGGAGTGCAGTGACACCATCTCAGCTCACTGCAACCTCTGTCTCACAGAGATCAAGTGATCCTCCTACCTCAGCCTCCTGAGTAGCTGGGACTGTAGGTGTGCACCACAAAGCCTGGATAATATTTGCATTTTTAGTAGAGATGAGGTTTGGCTATGTTACCCAGGCTGGTCTGAAACTCCTGGGCTCAAGCAGTCTGCCCTCCTCGACCTCCCAAAGTGCTGAGATTACAGGCATGAGCCACCACGCCTGGCCAGTATTTCTTATTTTATAAATTATTTATTTGCATCCTTGCCCACTTTTATTAAGTTGGGCTATTCTTTTTGATTTGCAAGTCTTTTCTGTGTTACAGATTTTAACCTTTTGTCATATGCTACAATTTCTTTTATTCATTTATTATTTTGATTCTTAAATTTTTCTACCTATATATATTTTTAACATTTTTATGTATTCAGAACTATCCTTCAAGTAGGATTTTGCTTTTGGTTTCATGTTTAGAAAGTCTCTCTTCATTCTAGGATTCTAAAAATATTCACCTCTATTTTATCGTTATGGCTTTATTTTTTACATTTACATTTATAACCCATATGGAAATCATTTGAGTGAAAAGTATGAGGTAGGGATTAAGATTTATTTTTTTTCTTTTACCTGATGTCTAAGCCACTTACTGAATTAAACATTTTTTGTTTCACTGATTTGAAATACCCCATTTACCATGTACAGAATCTCTATAGATTCTTAGGGTTATTTTCAGACCCTACTCTGTTCCACTGATTTGTCTTTTCCTGTGCTGCTGTCTCACTATCTTAATTATTACAGCTTTAATAATACATTTTAATAACTACTGTTGCAAGTGCTCAGTTATTATTTGTTCTTCTGCAGAATTTTCTTGGCAAGTTGGGCATGTTTATTCCTCCAAATGAACTTCAGAAATAATTTTGTCAAGTTCTAGAAAAAGAAATTCTTATGGTGTGTGTTAATTTCATAGATGAATTTGTACAGAATTGCCATATTCACACCATTGAGCCTTACCATTCAGAGGCACGGGGAGCATTTCATTTGTTCATTTTCTTTTACATCAAAGCTTTTGCATTTCTTGACCAAGGTCCTGAACTTTTATTGTTAGGCTTATTCTGACTGGTTATGGCTAGCATATAAGAAAACCAGTGCTCTTCTGTATAGTTACACCTGTGAATGCACTTTTAATTTAGATTAGATTTTTCAGTTATCTTGAATTTTTTCAAAGAGAAAGTTATGTCAACTGCAAATAATTCTTACTTTATAAGCCCCCTTCTTCTCAATTTACTTCTTATTTTATCTAATTGCACTCATTCGTATTTCCTGGAAAATGTTAAATTATAGCAATGGGAGCGGGTGTCCATTTATGCTTTGGACTAGACTTTAGTAGTAATACTACCTTTATTTTACTGTTGACCTTGCCGAGGAAAGGTTCCAGAGCTGATCTTTTATCCTGCTGAGGAATTATTTTATTTGCCTGAAAGCTTTTATTAGGGATGGTTGTTCAATTTTATCACATACTATTTTGTACATGATAAGAGTGTGTATATGATACTCTGTGTGTGTGTATGAGCTATTAAATGGAATATCAGTACGATTTAATGATATCAAATTATCCTTTTGAAAATTACATTTCTTTTGTAGAGTTGGGGTCTTACTGTGTTGTCCAGGTTGGTCTTGATCTCCTGGGCTCAAGCAGTCCTCCCATCTCAACCTTCCAAAGTGCTGGGATTACAGGTATGAGCCACACAGCCAGCCCAAATGATTCTTTTATCTATGGAATCCTAGTGCTGTTTTTGCAATCAGAAACCACTCTTTTTTTTGAGACAGGGTCTCACTCTCACCCAGGCTGGAGTGCAGTGGCACAATCACAGCTCACTGCAGCCTCAACATTTGGGCTCCAGTGATCTTCCCGCCTCAGCCTCCCAAGTAGCTGGGACCACAGGCAAGCACCACTACGCCTGGCTAATTTTTTGTGTTTTTGGTAGAGATGGGGTTTCTCCACATTGCCCAGGCTGGTCTTGAACTTCTGTGTTCAAGTGCTCCATCTTGAGCAGCTGAGCGTTATTTTTCTTCCAAAAGAAGACTTGATTTTGTACATCTGCAGGAAACCTTAATGCTTAATTGGCACTTTTTGAGTTCTCTCCTGAAAAGGAGGCCTAAATCCCTTAGATTTGTCTTTTACCAGATTGGTTTACTTTTGCTAGATGCAATGGAAGCTTTCGATTTTGTATTTTTGACCTTCCTGCCTCCATTCAAGTTAGACCCATCCCTGTACTTGGGTGGGGCAGGGAAGATGAGAAGAACCAGGTAGGAAAGAGACGACATTCAGATGGTAGGCCTCCCTGACCCCAGGCAGGACTTCAGTGGCAGCCTGGACAGCTCAGGGAGCCTGGGGAGGGTTGCCTGTGTCCAGTGAGCAAGCCTGGCACTTGCCAAGGGCCCGGCCTCTGTCTTCTCTATGGAGATCTCACCTCCATTCATTTCAGGACTGCCCACAAAAAAATAGGCTTCATTTGGCATCATCAACTAATCAGCAGTTGAGGAGGCTCCCTCTCAAAAGCAGCAAGTGTCCTTTTGTGCTAAGTAGGCAAGCACAAAGCCAGGGGCCCCAGTCCACTGCTCTCGCACCCTCCGTAGGCCCAGGAGAATTCTGGAGGCCTGCTCTGTCTCTGCAAAGAAAGCCTTTTACACATTGTGCGCAGTGTTCAGTAGCTTTTTTGATCACATTTATTTTATACCCTGAACCGAGTCAGTCAGCGAGAGGTGCTTAGCTTGTTACTGAAAGGGGCGGGGACTGGTGTATAAATAATGAGAACTCAGAGAAACTTGTGTTGTTAACAGCTGTGCTCCAGTAAAGCGGAGTTTATTGTGTCACTGCCTCTGGGTGTGTTTTCCTGTGAAGGTCAGAAATAATGCAGTGGTACAAGTCTGTTGGGTACTTTTTTCCCTTTTCCCAGGAGGATGATAACTCTCTCATTAATATTAAAGACAGGTCTAAAGATTCTCTAATTGATAATTGCATTGCTGTGTGGTTTGTTCGGCATGAAGGCTGACCATTCTCCTTTAGACCTTAGCACTGAGCTTCAAAGAGAGGGCCTGACTTGGTTTCCCCCCGACTGCCAGCTGAAGGTCGAGTCGCCGTCTCTCTAGGCCAGTCCTCTCCTCCTCTGCAGATCATCTCTGGTCCCATTCAGCCTTAATTCTATTCTTGTCTACCTGTGACTCCCCCATTCCATGCTTTCTTAAGTGCAAAACATCTATCATTTTCTAAATAATGCCTTATTATATGACTGTCATTAACTTATATGCCGGGATGTTAGATTAAACATCATGGCCTGTTAGATCCAAACTCTCCACTGTGTTAAAAAGGTGGGAGATTTTTCAAAGGGCTGCCAATTGTAGGTCCCTAAGCAGAATCCAGCCTGCATACACACCACTGGGTGGCACCATAATTTATAATGTTGAACTTGAAAGCCTCTAAGTAGGGGAAGCACCCTTCAGCCCACCATGGAATCCATTACAATCCATGATTGAATGCACCTGCTCCCACTCTGCCCCTGACCTTTTTTTTAATGTGTCTGGCTCCTGAAGACATTTGCATTTACAAATTCTGGTGTACGCTAGTTAGAAGTTCAAGTCCTCTGTTATTTATTTATTTATTTATTTGAGACAGGGTCTCACTCTGTTGCCTAGACTGGAGTGCAGTGGCGTGATCTTGGCTCACCACAACCTCTGCCCCTCGGGTTCAAGTGATTCTCATGCCTCATCCCCAGTAGCTGGGATTACAGGTGTGCAACACCACGCCCGGCTTCAAGTCTTTTGGTTGAGATCAGGAATCAACCAACTTTTGACAAAAGGGCCCGATAGTAAATATTTTCAGTTTTGCAGGTTGTACGGTCTCTGTGGGCAACTGCTCAACACTGCTGTTTTGAAAATGCAGCTGTAGATAATACTTAAACCAATGAGCATGGCTGTTTCCAATAAAACTATATGCAGACAAGGAAATTTTAATTTCATATAATTTTCTCCTGTCATGAAATATTCCTTTAATTTTTTTCAACCACTTGGTAAAAGCCGAATATAAGAATCGTATACATTTTCTTAGCTCATGGCAGGCCAGTTTTGGCCAGTGGGATGTGGATTGCTAGCCCCTGATTTAGATCACTGACCAAAAAGTTTTTAAAGGTTTTCCAAAGGATGCCAGATAAATCAAAATGATCCCGGGCCTTTTATACTAGCAACTCACTTCCAAGCAGATCTTTTTTAAATGCGTCAAAAACGGTAAACTTGAATTATACAAGTTACATGAGCCTAACGAAGGCTTCTATTGGCTCTAGATTTTCTTGGGGCTCTGTGGGTGTCCCTCTCTGCTCTCTGTGAAACACTTCAGGGATAAGGATGCTAGGTCAATGACGGCACTTGGATTAGAAGCAATGAGAACCATCACAAAATGACAGCTCCAAGGGGCAGTCAAGAGAGTGTCACTGTCAGCTAGATCGAAAGTGAATTCAGTGGGAACAGACCCTGATTACACTTGAAATATATGTAAGTCACAAGCATAGAAATTTAATAGTTCTCCTGTTCTGATGGCTTCATGCCAGTTTTCCACGAACACTTCTATAAAGCCATCTTCCGCACACAGCGAGAGTATCTTATTTCTTTTCCAATCCTAGCCCACAGCTGAATGGTCTTCTGTTCCATTTTCCCCGTGGTGGACACAGATCCCCTCAACTAAATGAACCCCCTCCTCTCATGACTCACTTGAAAGAAATGAGTACCGTGCCAGTGAGGAGGCTAAGCCACATTAGCGCTCCTCCAAGAAAACCACTTCTAATGAGTTTTTGTCTTAACAAGCATTGAGAAAACACTGGCTCTTCCTTTCATTGTTCTCCTCCCCACCACATCAGAAAGAAGTGGAGGAAGGGCTCCAAAAAGGACCAGCAGAGAGGGTGTTTTGTTTTGTTTTGTTTTGGCTCTTTGCAACTTACCATTCTATGAGTTCTGACGCCTTGTTATATTTGTAATAGAACATGTTTAGAAAAACATTTCCCCCATAGCTGCTTCACTGGGGTTAAAGAGGACTTCACTGCAGTCTAATTCTGGAATGGCTCAGGTTTCTCCAGTAACCAGTAATATCTGAGCAGATTTCAATGTGAGTGACCAGGAGGGGGGAGAGAGAGAGAGAGAGAGAGAGAGAGTGAGAGTGTGTGTGTGTGTGAGAGTGTGTGTGTGTGTAAAGTTTGAGCATTTACCAAATGCTTGGCACCATGAGTGGGACAAAAGTCATCATACATGACATTGTTTTTGCCTCAAGAAGCCCAGCCTTGTTGGGTTGTAACAATCTGTATTTTGACTTTTGCTCAAAGGTCTGGTGAAGTGGGTTAAAATGCTGTTTCTCTAATAGAAGTTGCAGAAGTGTAGTTTTCAACTTCATGTCTTTGTTGAGTTTTTCAGGGGAGACTTTTTTTTTCCTTTTTGCAGCCCCATCCCCGAGCATCAAAATGCATTAGTAACCCTAGCTCTTATCTACCTTGAGTAGGACCCAGCATTCATTGGTTTGCTATTGCCTTTTGCTGCCATAGCTTTTCAACTCAGAGTTCCGTAAGGGTTTATACGTAGATCTGCACATAGAGAATCAACTGCTACAGATTCATTTTACCCGCATTGGGTTTCCTCGAAAAGTACTTTGTACAGGGTGTTGTTATGACTATCGTTCTGCTTAGAAGACAGCAGAGAGCCTTCATCATGAATAGATTATTGCAAAGGTGATAGATTTGGTTGGTTTTGTTTTGTTTTATCATATTTCTGCATCTCATCAGCACAGGTTAAGAGAAGCTGGGGAAAATAGAATGAATAATTTTGGATGACTCAAATGCACCACGCTGGACAGCTCCCAGCCTCTGCAGTTTCTCTATGGGTTCCAGGAAGGCCCGGACAGGAGTGAGAAAATATTCACTCCTCACACCTAGCCAAGGAGTGTCTGGAGAGTTCTGTGGAAACCAGGAGCCTGTGTGTCCTCTGTCTATGCAGCAGTTGTTGTCGGCTGTGCTTGGAAAGGTGTGAAGAGTAGGCAGAGGCAGGCTTTTGGGAGCCGGGCGATGGCAGTCACTTACAAGGGGAACAAGTGAGGTTCTTATCTTCAACAGCTCGTCTGCTTGTCTGCCTGTGTGTGTCCTCCCCAAATGTGGACACAGACCCTCCCCTGCCTTCACCTTGTGGGGTGGGCTGCAGTAGGAGGTTCTGGATGCTGGCCTGATCACATCTGGCAGGCAGGGCTTAGCTGCATTTTCAGTGGGACACAGACGTTAGCATGAATCCAAGGAAAACAATCGGAAAGAGGGACGTGGAAGCTGTCAAGTCCCCAGGACCCCCAGGAGTCAGGACAGCCATGTGGCCTAGAGCACAGGCCTTGGTAGACAGGGCCAGTTCATGACTCTGCTTTCCAGTTATGTGAGCCTGAGTACAGAGTCTAACCCTCCAAGCCTCAGTTTTCTCATCTGTGAAGTGGGGCAACCTTGTGGGGTGCTTGTGAGAATTGAGTGAAAAGGGCACAGGAAGCCCTTAGCTCTATGCTTAAACAATGTTAGTTTGTCTTTTATGAGGAATATGGAAGAAACTGGAATTGTTTGGAAACTGGAGAAGAGATTAGAGAAAGACACATCTGCAGATTTTTAAAGGATTAATGTGTGGCACAAGGAACAAACTTTTTTTTTGAGATGGAGGCTTGTTCTGTCACCCATATTGGGGTGCAGTCGCATGATCTTGGCTCACTGCAACCTCCACTTCCTGGGTTCAAGCAATTCTCCTGTCTCAGCCTCCCAAGTAGCTGGGACTACAGGCACACGCTACCATACCTAGCTAGTTTTTGTGTTTTTAGTAAAGGCAGGGTTTCATCATGTTGGTCAGGCTGGTCTCAAACTCCTGACCTCAGGTGATCCACCTGCCTCGGCCTCCCAAAGTGCTGGGATTACAGGTATGAGCCACCACACCCAGCACAAACTTATTTCTACTGTTAAGACAATATGACTTAAAGTATGGCCTTTGCAGGAAGGCAGATTTTATATCACTAAAAGATGTGACAGAGATGCTCAGGAACAACCAGATGCTGAGTGGCCCCTGCACTCAGGAGCTGAGGGAGAAACGCTCACTCCAGATGGGAGGTTGGTTGGACCCATTGCCAGTTCTCTTCCATCCTACGACACCAAGAAATTTAGCAAAGAGGCTCAGCTTTTTTACTCTTGAAAGAATTTATGAAACCAGCAATTGTGTGGAATAAAACAGAAAAAATAATTTCCAAGGGACCCATTGGGGAACAAATGGCAAGCTCATTTGCTTAGAAATGTTAGTAACTTTCTCATTGTATTAGTTTGGGCTGCCATGACACACACCCACAGACTGGCTGAAACAACAGAACCTTATTTCCTCACAGTTCTGGAGACTGGGAGTCCAAGGTGGAGGCAGGGGACGGGACGGGCTGGTTTCTTTGGAGGCCTCTCTCCTTGGCTTGTAGATGGCAGCTTCATTGCTGTCTTCCCACCGTCTTCCCTAATCTTCACATGTCTGTGTCCTCGTCTCCTCTTATAAAGACATGAGTCGTGGATTAAGGCCCGCCCTCATGACCTTGTTTAACATCAGTTGCCTCTTTAAAGGCGTTAACTTCAAATGCAGTCATTTTCTGGGGTGCTGGGGGTTAAGGCTTCAACATAGGGATTTTGGGGAGGGGGACCCATGACAATCATCTCCAAGAGATTTATCCTTTGAGTTATGGGGACTAGTGACCATGACCGCCCTTCGGAATTTTTTTCATGTTCTTTAAACTGTATCCTGTCTGATTCCTTTCTCTTAGGTGAAAGGCCCTTTCCCTGCACGTGGCCAGACTGCCTTAAAAAGTTCTCCCGCTCAGACGAGCTGACGCGCCACTACCGGACCCACACTGGGGAAAAGCAGTTCCGCTGTCCGCTGTGTGAGAAGCGCTTCATGAGGAGTGACCACCTCACAAAGCACGCCCGGCGGCACACCGAGTTCCACCCCAGCATGATCAAGCGATCGAAAAAGGCGCTGGCCAGCGCTTTGTGAGGTGCTGCCCGTGGAAGCCAGGGAAGGATGGACCCCGAAAGGACAAAAGTACTCCCAGGAAGCAGACGCGTGAAAACTGAGCCCCGGAAGAGGCACACCGACGGCACAGGAAGTCACTGCTCTTTGATCAATATTCTGATTTTCCTCTCCCTGCATTGTTTTTAAAAAGCACATTGTAGCCTAAGATCAAAGTCAACAACACTTGGTCCCCTTGAAGAGGCAACTCTCTGAACCCGTCTCTGACTGTTGGAGGGAAGGCGAATGCTTTTGGGTTTTTTGGTTTTGTTTTTTTTTTTTTCTCCTTTTTATTTTTTTGGGGGGAGGGTAGGGGACGGGCGGGGGGGAGGGGGGTAAGGCCAAGACTGGGGTAGAATTTTAAAGATTCAACACTGGTGTACATATGTCCGACTGGGTGAGTTGACCTGTGGCCTCGCACAGTGATTCTGGGCCCTTATGCTTGCTGTCTCTCAGAATTGTTTTCTTACCTTTTAATGTAATGACAAGTGTGCTTCAGTTTGTTTAGCAAAACCACTCTCTTGAATCACGTTAACTTTTGAGATTAAAAAAAAAAACCGCCATAGCACAGCTGTCTTTATGCAAGCAAGAGCACATCTACTCCAGCATGATCTGTCATCTAAAGACTTGAAAACAAAAATCAGTTACTTATAGTCAATGGGTAAGCAGAGTCTGAATTTATATTAATCAAGACAAACCTTTGAAAGGTTACACTAAGTACAGAACTTTTAAACCTTGCTTTGTATGAGTTGTACTTTTTGAACATAAGCTGCACTTTTATTTTCTAATGCAGAGGATGAATAAGTTAAATACATGCTTTGAGGATAGAAGCAGACATTCTGTTTGGCACCACGTTATAATCTGCTTATTTTACAATATACACGTTTCCCTAAGAAATCGTGGCAGAGATGTGAGGGCAGAATACACACAACAGATGCTGAAGGAGAGGGAGGGTAGTGTTTCGCAAAAGAAAAAGAAAAGAACCAACAGAATTTTAACTCTATTAACTTTTCCAAATTTTCCTATGCTTTTAGTTAACATCATTATTGTATCCTAATGCCACTAGGGGAGAGAGCTTTTGACTCTGTTGGGTTTTATTTAAATGTGTGCATAATAGTAATGAGATCTGGAATTTTTTGGTGAAAAAGGTTTGTTGGTCTCCTTCCTGTGTTCCTACAAAACTCCCACTCTCAGGTGCAAGAGTTATGTAGAAGGAAAGGGAGCTGAAATAGGAACAGAAAAATCAACCCCTATAAGTCGTGAACGCCAAGGGAAAATACCACGATGATTTCAGAGGAGACTCTGCAAAATCGTCCCTTTTGGAGAACGTAGGCAACATGGAATACTACGAATGAAATCACATCACTGTATCTTTTACATCAATAGCCTCACCACTAATATGTCTTGTATCTAGGTGTCTATAATGGCTGAAACCACTACATCCATATATGCCATTTACCTGAAAACTTAACTGGGGCCTTTACGAGGCCAGAAAAGTGAACTAAGTTTTCATAGTTAAGAAAAGACCTCAAATGAGGGGAGTCAGCAGTGATCATGGGGGAAATGTTTACATTTTTTTTTTCTTCAGAAGTAACGCTTTCTGATGATTTTATCTGATATTTAAAACAGGGAGCTATGGTGCACTCTAGTTTATACTTGTGCTCTGAAATGTGTTGTGTAAACATAGGGTGCCTACCTATTTCACCTGACACATACTCGTTTCTGATTCAGAATCAGTGTGGGCTCCTGCAGTGGGCGCGGGTCACAGCTGACTCCAACTTCCAATACAACAGCCATCACTAGCACGGTGTTTTTTTGTTTAACCAACGTAGTTGTATTAGTAGTTCTATAAAGAGAACTGCTTTTAACATTAGGGACTGGGAGCAGTCCATGGGATAAAAAGGAAAGTGTTTTCTCACGAGAAAACATGTCAGGAAAAATAAAGAACACTTTCTACCTCTGTTTCAGATTTTTGAAACACTTATTTTAAACCAAATTTTAATTTTTGTGTCCAAAGTAAGTTTTAAGGGCATCTCTTCTTTCATATGAAATAGGTTAGGCTGCCTATTTCTTACTGAGCTCATGGAATGGTTCTGCTTATGATACTCTGCACGCTGCCTTTTAGTGAGTGAGGAGTTTGGGGTTGCTTAGCAACTTGCTAACTTGTAAAAAGTCATCTTTCCCTCACAGAAAGAAACGAAAGAAAACAAAGCAAAGTCAGTGAAAGACAATCTTTATAGTTTCAGGAGTAAATCTATATGTGGCTTTTGTCAAGCACTTAGATGGATATAAATGCAGCAACTTGTTTTTAAAAAATGCACAATTTGCTTCCCTAAAACATTGTTACTTGCCTTTTCAAGTTGTTGGCAAACACACATTTGATATTCTCCTATATGTTATAGTAATGTAACGTATAAACTCAATACTTTTTATTCTTTGTGAGTACATCCTGTTTTAAAAATGTCACAAAACAGGAACCAGCATTCTAATTAGATTTACTATATCGAGATATGGTTCAAATAGGACTACTAGAGTTCGTTGAACACTAAAACTATGAAACAATTACTTTTTATATTAAAAAGACCATGGATTTAACTTATGAAAATCCAAATGCAGGATAGTAATTTTTGTTTACTTTTTTAACCAAACTGAATTTTTGAAAGACTATTGCAGGTGTTTAAAACGAAAGAAAAGCTGTTTTATCTAATACTGTAAGTAGTTGTCATTTTCTGGAAAATTTAATAGTTTTAGAGTTAAGATATCTCCTCTCCTTGGTTAGGGAAGAAGAAAGCCCTTCACCATTGTGGAATGATGCCCTGGCTTTAAGGTTTAGCTCCACATCATGCTTCTTTTGAGAATTCTATTTGGTAGTTATAATTACAGAAACTGATTAGTTTGTCAGTTTGCAGATAGATTTAGCACAGTACTCATCACTCTGGATAGATTGAGATGTTCTTTCACAACAGATGATCTGTAACACTGTAAGATACTGATCTTTACAACTGTTTAATCAGTTTTATTTTTGTACAGTATTAGTGACCTAAGTTATTTTGCTGTCCCGTTTTTGTAAATCAAATGAAATTATAAAAGAGGATTCTGACACTAGGTATTTGGTACATATGTATATATGTTGTCCAAATAAAAATAATAAATGATAAAGACTGAATTGTTCCAGCCATTATGTGTTGTAAAAGGGGGCTATTTCACCATAATGAAAGTTACTTCTTTAACCTGTGTTCACAGGATTTTGGGATGAGTGCAAAGATGATTTTACCCTGTACCTCTTAACACTCGCAATATTTATATAGACTTGTGTGTATATACAAGACCTCTGAGGAAGTAGATGGAATAGAGGTCACTTGAAACCATTATGTTATGCTGGAGGGGAATATTTATATTTTGGGAGATAAATCACTTTAAGAGGCTTTTAGAGCTCATAATTGTGCAGGGTATACTAGGAACTGGTCAGAGAAAGTTGTAAACTCAGATTGTCCTCCTGAGATATGATATTAATAAGAACACACAAGTTGAGGTTTCATTGGCTCAACAGTAGAAACTAAGACCAAGCAAAGACAAGCATCAAAGTGTGTATGTGTGTGCGTGTGTGTTTGTGATTTATGCAGATATGTACTAGCTATTACGTATTAAGCTTTTATTGTAAACTAGTCATGGTGTTGGGTGTTTAGGTTTTTCTCGTTTAATCCTTATAGCAGCTCTGTATAGTAGGTAATTATTATTACGTACCTATTTCTGATGAGGAAATTGAGGATTGGATAACTTACCAAGAGGCACATCTAATAAGTGGCACTAACAGTGTTTAAATTTGGATCTGCTGAATCCAACCCTCCATCTTTCTTTGCCTGCATCACAGCAGCAAGGGATTTACTGGAGTGTACCATTCATTTGACCCATTTTATTGAGCATACCTATTCATGCCAGGCACTGTTGTCACTGTGGATACAAAGGTGAAAAAACAGACAAGGTCCCTGTGTTCAGGGAGCTTCTGTTAGTAGAGGGAAATACATAGCAAGTAAACAGATTATCCATGTACTCTCAGGGATAAGCATAATGGCGAGAATAGAATCGGGTGATGTGATTGTGACTTGGAGGGTGGGGAGAGGGTACTACAGATTGAGGAGGCAGGGAAGACCTCCCTGAGGGTCTTCACATTTAAGCTGGGACCTAGATGACAAGAAGGAGCTAGCCTCAGAAAATGTGTAGGGAGTGTGGAAGGAGTTTGACAGGAATGCGACCAGCATTTGGAGGAACAGGATGACAGTGGGGTGGCTGCAATATAAACTGGACGAGAAGAGAAGGGAAGTGCTGGGGCCCAGTTTGCAAGGGCCATGTATTGCAGGTTGTAACACGGTGTTTGCTTTTGATTCTAAGGGGAGGGGCAATCTGTTGGAAGTTTTAAAGCAGAAGAATGCTACGATCCCACTTGTATTTCAGCAAGCTCTTTCTGAGTGCTAAGGAAAATGGATTTTAGAGGGACAAGAGTGGAAGCTGGGAAACTAGCCAGGAGACTTCTGTTTGTCCAGGCAAAAGATAATGGTTTTCCAGACCAGGCAGTTAGCAATGGAGGTGGAAAGAAATGAAGGATTTCAAGAAATACATCAGAGGCAGAGTCATTTGGACTTAGTTATGTTAGGATGTAATGACCCTCAAGTCTATGGCCTGAGCAACAAGTAGATGTTACTGCAGAGTGGTGAGGGTGGAGGAAAGGGGGAAAAAGTGGGTGGATGAGGGAAAGGGCATGGGTTCATCTTTGGACATGTTGAGGTTCCAGTGCCTGTCAACTGGGAATGTCAAGAGAACGATTGTATGTATTAGTTCAGATCTCAAAAGAAGTGGACTGGACTGGAAATTTGGATGTCGTAGTCATATTTGACAGTAATTGGAGCCAAAGAAGTGGATGAGATCACCTGGGAGAAGAAGTAGTTAGAGCCTAGAACCAAAGAGGAGGAGAAGGAGGAGGCAGAAAGGTAGCTCAGGAAATAACAGGACAAACAAAACCCAGAAAATTGCAGGGCTGTTGAGTAAGGGATGGGGTGGGCTAGTCAATTGTGCTGCATGGCATTGAGGAGTATAGTAAGATCAGTGCTGAAAAGCGTCCCCTGAATTTAGGAATCTGAGGTTATTGGTGACTGATTAGTGCCATTTTATTAGAATGACAGAAATAAACAGCTGGTTGAGGAGGGGGAGGAGTAATCTCGAGGTGAAAATTATAAATAGAAAGTATAGTCAATTCTTGCATAGCTTGCAGAAAACAAAAGCAGACTTATTTATAAACAGCAAAAGACAGGAAAAAGAGGAGGCACAAGAAAAAGACAAAACAAGACGAAGGAAAATAGAATGCACATGCCACTTAAACCTCCTTACTAAAAGTTAGATTCTCAATTTGGATCAAAAGCAAAGTCACAGCACCTCAAGAGGCTGAGGCAGAAGGATGGCTTGAACTCAGGAGTTCAAGGCTGCAATGAGCTGTGATCATGCATTGCACTCCAGCCTGAGTGACAGAGAGAGACACTGTCTCTAAAAAAAGACTGCATTTTTTATCACTAGACAATAAAGTGAGCAATTAATAACAAAAGGATAATTTTGAAAGACTAAAAATAGTAGAGATTAAAATACTGTCAAAATTTTTAGATCAACACAGAAAATACAAATTATAATCAGTTTAAAACAATAGAAAAAAAACAATATATCTATAATATACCCTATACCCTAAAGCAGTACTTACAGAAAAATTCAGAGCCCCCATATGCTTCATTATCATCTATGAAAAAATAAAAATAAGCCAAGTGATCAATTTATGTTTGAAAATGAATGTATCTAGGAAAAGCATGAGAAAATAATAAAATGAAATTAACATAGAAACCCAAGCAGTGGATCTTTGAAAAGAACGATAAAATAGACACACTTTTGATAAAGCCAAACAAAAAAGAGAAAATCTAAATATGTATTATGAAAGAGAAGAGAGGTGTAACTATAGATAAAATCAACTAATAATTTTGGCCATCTTGATAAAATGTGTTAGAAAACTTTTCATGGGTGGCACAGTTGTATAGACTGAAAACTACTTTTCTAACTGACAAGAGTTTTGATGGGTGGTACAGTTGTATAGACTAAGAACTAATTTTTTGATTGACAAATATCAGAGAACTTCAGCACCCAGATTATATAGACAACATCTTTCAAGCCTTTAAGGAACCAATAATTTCTCTAAACGATCAGAGGCCAGATGCAGTGGCTCACACCTGTAACCCCAGCATTTTGGGAGGCTGAGGTGGGAGGATCGCTTGAGGCTGGGAGTTTTAAACTAGCCAACAAAGTGGGATCCTTTCTCTACAAAAAATAAAATAAAATATTAGCTGGGCATATGACTGTATTTCCATCTACTTGAGAGGCTGAGATAGGAGGATCACTTGAGTCTAGGAGCTGGAGGCTATAGTGAGATGTGATCATGTGACTGCACTCCAGCCTGGGCGACAGAGCAAGACTTCATTTCTAAAAATTTATATAAGTAAATTAAAAAAAAAAAAACTGACCATAGAAAATAATGGAAAACATCTTGATTCATCCAAATAATGGAAAACCTTCTTAATTCATAGTTTAACTCTTGACCTACAAGAATAGTCAAGAATATTTTACAAAGGAAAAGTAACTTAGGGGATGTGCCTTACCAGAAATGATAGTCTATTTTGAAGACATAAGAATGTATAATAATTGGCGGGGCACAGTGGCTCACGCCTGTAATCCCAGCACTTTGGGAGATTGAGGCAGGCGGATCACAAGGTCAGGAGTTCAAGACCAGCCTGGCTAACATGGTGAAACCCCATCTCTACTAAAAATACAAAAATTAGCTGGGTGTGGTGGTACGTGCCTGTAGTCTCAGCTACTCAGGAGGCTGAGGCAGGAGAACCCAGGAGGTGGAGGTTGCAGTGAGCCAAGATTGTGCCAAAGAACTCCAGCTTGGGCAACAGAGTGAGACTTCACGTCAGAAAAAAAAAAAAGTATAAAAATTTAATATATTTTGTAAGGGTGGTCGTCAGGTGCAGGGCCCATGCCTGTACTCCCAGCACTTTGGGAGGCTGAGATAGGAGGATGGCTTGAAGCCAGGAGTTCGAGACCAGTCTAGGCAGCAAAGTGGGCTTGGTGGTGTGCGCTTGTAATCCTAGCTGCTCAGGAGGCTGAGGTGGGAGGATAATTTAAACTCAGGAGTATGAGGCTGCAGTGAGCTATAATAGAGCTACTATACTCCAACCTGGGCAACAGAGTGAGACTCTATCTAAAGAAAAAAAAAGTGCCATCATAAATCAGTGGGGAAATACATGTATTATCTACTAAATTTTGTTTAGACAAAATATTATCCAGGAATAATTCAACTTATATCACACTGTATATCAAAAAAATCCTATATACATTAAAGATGTAAGTAAAATTATAAAAGCATTTAAAATATAGGTGAAGATTAATAAATCATGATTCATAAATCATGATTTGCACAAAACTAAAGGCAGAAACTATTAAAGATGTAAAACTAGTATAAATGAAAAATTAGCCTAAACAAAGTTAAAAAGTATGGATATGGATATGGAAAAATTCACATTAATAGGATTAATATCTTTACAACTTACAAGTCAATATGAAAAAATGAATGCATATTTAGAAAAATCTGGCAAATGATATAAACTGACATTTTATAAAATAAGAAATAAAAACAGCCAATAAACTTTTCTTAAATATTTGCTATGCTTTCAAAGAAATGTATTATAAAATAGTGAGGTACAGTTCTCTGGCTATGCTGGTACAGATTAAAAAATATAAAATACCCTTTTGGTTAAGAACTGGGAGAAAAGGACATATTGCTAGTGGGGATCCAAACTGGCACAATTTTTCTAGGAGATAATTGGGCCATAAGAATTTAAAAACTACGCAAATGTTCATGTACTTTTCAAAGCAATTGCATGCCCAAGGAATTATCATGAAAGTTTGCAAAGATTTAGCTGCCAAAAAAAAAAATGTACATGGTAGCATTTTTTGTAATAGTGAAAATTTGAAAACAATATCAATGTTCAGTTCTCATGGATGGTTTAAATAACAGTAGGGGCCAGGCGCGGTGGCTCACTCATGTAATCCCAGCACTTTGGGAGGCCCAGGCGGGTGGATCACCTGAGGTCAGGAGTTTGAGACCAGCCTGGCCAACATGGCAAAACCCCGTCTCTACTAAAAATACAAAAAGTAGCTGGGCATGGTGGCATGCGCCTGTAATCCCAGCTACTCAGGAAGCCGAGGCAGGAGAATCGCTTGAACCCGGGAGGTGGAGGTTGCAGTGAGCTGAGATCCCCGCACTGCACTCCAGCCTCGGTGACAGAGCGAGGCCCTGTCTCAAATAAATACATAAATAAATACCAGTAGAATAGTATGCATCCATTACAAATTGAGGTAGAATAGCTTCTCACCAAGGATATTCTGTAGTACATTAATTTTGTAAATGTTACCTTATAGGAGGATCCTATGATTAGATAAGTGTGGGATAGCCAGGTGAGGTGAACCAAGTTTCTCTACTGAATTTCTTTGCAGAGTTTTTGTTGTGATCCAGTATGCATCATTCATATCCCAGGGGCTGATGCATCTTGCAGAATTGCACAAACTTATTTGACTATGGTCATTTTGCCCTACTTTGTTTGTTTTTAGAGACATTATGAAAATCAGACTTTGAGAAATGACATAGAAATATGTTCACAATATATTTCTATAAAAAGCAGCTTACCCAAAATAGTCTCATTTTAAAACATGTGTATGTGCTCAGAAAAAAAAAGGCTAGAAGGATTTAAAGGATACTATACAAGAATGTTAACCATGATTATCTTGACACATAAGAGTAGGGATAATTTTAAATTTATACTCCTTATCTATATTACGCTAAGGTTTCTACAAAAAGAATATATATTACACTTGTAAAAAGAGGGAAGAAAAAAGGAAATGCCCATAAGTCAGTGTAAATGTGATATTTTATTCACTTATTTATTCTGCAATACCAATGCAGTCATGCATAAATGCCATATTTTAGAACAGCAACATGAAGCCCCTAGCTCTTGCATGAGGGTTAACTTGCCCAACTATGGGGTCACAACCAGAAGTCGGTTTGGGTTGATTTGGGGTGGCCTCTGTGGCTGTTGCCCTGGCAGAGCAGTGAATTCTTGGTATCTCTCATCTGTTCTCTAGTTCATGTGGCCTTTGTTCACCCTGGCAATGAGACAGTTGCTTCTTGAGTTTCAACTCAAGTAAAGAATTGAATGCAGTTTTTACTCCTGGTTTTCACTACAAACTCAATTCTTCCTAAGTCAAATGGTATCATTTAGGGTTTTCTCAAAAGACCAACCTGTGTTAGGCCGTTCTCACATTGCATTGCTATAAAGAAATACCTGAGACTGGGTGATTTATAAAGAAGAGGTATAATTGGCTCATGGTCTGCAGGCTATGCAGGAAGCACGGTGCTGGCATCTGCTTAGAAACTTTTTTTTTTTTTTTTTTGAGATGAGTCTTGATCTATCGCCCAGGCTGGAGTACAGTGGCACGATCTCAGCTCACTGCCACCTCCACCTCCTGGGTGCAAGCAATTCTCCTGTCTCAGCCTCCCAACAACTGGGTTACAGGCGCCCACCACTACACCCGGCTAATTTTTGTATTTTTTAGTAGAGACAGAGTTTCGCCACGTTGGCTAGGCTGGTCTCGAGCTCCTGACCTCAAGTGACACTCCTGCCTTGGCCTCCCAAAGTGCTGGGATTACAGATGTGAGCCACCATGGCTGGCCAGAAAATTTTCAATCATGGTGGAAGGCAAAGGGGGAGCAGCCACATCACATGGCCAGAGTAGGCACCAGAGAGAGGGGAGAGGTGCTACACTTTTTTTTTTTTTTTTTTTTTTGAGGAGGAGTTTCGCTCTTGTCACCCAGGCTGGAGGGCAATGGCATGGTCTTGACTTACTGCAACTTCCACTTCCCAGGTTCAAGTGATTCTCCTGCCTCAGCCTCCTGAGTAGCTGAGATTACAGGCATCCACCACTATGCCCAGCTACTTTTTGTATTTTTAGTAGGGATGGGGTTCTGCTATGTTGCGTCATTAGTCTCAAGCTCCTGACCTCAGGTGTGGTCCTCCCACCTCGGCCTCCCAAAGTCCTGAGAATACAGGCATGAGCCACCATGCCTGGCCAACTACACACTTTTAAACAACCAGATCTCATGAGAACTCACCATCACGAGAACACCATGCAGCAGATGGTGCTAAACTATTCTTGAGGGATCAACTCCTGTGATCCAGTCACTTCCCACCAGGCCCCACCTCCCACACTGGGAATTACAATTCAACATGAGATTTGGGTGGGGACACAGATCCAAATCATACCATGACCCATGTTCAAATCCTAGCTGGGTACCAGGTCCAAGCAAGTTATTTACTTTCTCTGAGACTCAGTTTGTGTGGATGTGTGTGTAATATCCCATAGCATCCTTGTGAAGAATAAATCAATAAAATATGTAAACTGTTAGCTCAATGCCCCTACACAAGGCTAACAGTTTTGAAACACTAGGTTTCCAACAAATATTTGTTCTTCTCATTTCTCGCATTCAGAGTGAATATGGCCCTCAGTGAATAATAACAGTTTCAACCCATTTTCTCTTTCTTGAGTGGGTCCAGTTTTCTTACATCAGCCTTTGCTTATACAAATGAGTGTTGGTGTCGGCAGACTACAGCCCCAAGTGAAATCTGGCCTACAGTCTGTTTTTTTAGGGTTAGTGAACTAAGAATGTTTTTTACATTTTTAAATGGTTGAAGAAATAAAAATATTTTTTAAATAAAAAGGTATTTTATGTATTTGTCAAATACATAAAGATTATGTGAAATTCAAATGTCAGCATTCATGAATAAAGTTCTATTGGAATGCAGCTCTTCTTATACACTTATTGCCTGTGGCTGCAGTCACACACACTAGGTTTTGGCCCTCAAAGTCTAAAACATTTACTCTCTGGTCCTTTGCAGAAAACAAACAACAACAAAACACAAGAAAAGCTAACTTCAGCTCTCGGCAATCTATTACATAAGTGTTTCTTGAAGGCCAGCATTAAAAAGAAGAAAGTTTCTGCTTCTCAGAAATGAAAACAAAGATAAGAAAGATGTTGCTCATTGGATTGCATTTTTTTTTAAAGTACACAAAATAATATTTTTTGAAGGCTTAATTTTTGAAATCTCAGCCGGGCACGGTGACTCACACCTGTAATCCCAGCACTTTGGGAGGCTGAGGTGAGAGGATCAGTTGAGCCCAGGAGTTCAAAACCTGCCTGGGCAACAGAGCGAGACCCCTGTCTCAATAAAAATAAATAAATCTCCATTTCCATCACATTTCTTCAACTCCTATGAATTCTGTGATAGGTTTGGGTTCACAAACCTTGGCACAGCTAAGATTGCATGTTTCCTTCTGTATTCTCTGCCTGCCCATTGGTTAGGAGCCACCACATTGACGGTTAAAATGTTTTTACGGTTAAGCTTTTAGGTTGGTTATCTCCATTTTAAAATAATTTCTTATTTGCTTATCAGTTCTAAGTTCCGATTTATTTTTGTTTTTGTTTTTGTATTTGCTTCTGTACTGATTAATATTTAATCAGCAGTACTGTAGGAATTTTTTTTTTTTTTTTTTGTCATTAGCCTCCCCTATTTAGTGATTTATAGACAAACACCTGAGAAGACCCTGTGATTCTTTTGTAATGCGAGGATTCTGGTGAAGTGTGGCCGGCTTCACCTTCTCATTTACCTGTAGGTAGGTAAGATGGTCCATTCTAATGGCAGGTATTCTGTTTAACACAGTAAAAGGCATCCCTAGGAACAAGGATGTAGAGTCCCTTAGGCAGAGCCTCTGTAGGAAGATTACTTTTTTCTCCTTTCCCCTATGGTAATGAGTATTTTGGTAGAGACTCTGCAACCGCGCCCAGCTGCATAAATCAGGCTTATGCTGAGTTTAAATAATTGGAGGGCAAATCTAGCACACCATTTATTTCATTATGCTTTTTCTACAAAAGTAAAAAATCTTTCTTTTTTTCTCCCCGCGAGACAGAGTCTC
>NW_012116110.1:1895285-1896769 GCF_000951035.1 Colobus angolensis palliatus | reverse complement strand
CGCCCATCTCGGCCTCCCAAAGTGCTGGGATTACAGGCTTGAGCCACCGCGCCCGGCCTTTTTTGTATTTTTAGTAGAGATAGGGTTTCACCATGTTGTTCAGGCTGGTCTCCAACTGCTGACCCCAAGTGATCTGCCGACCTTGGCTTCCCAAAGTGCTGGATTACAGGTGTGAGCCACCGAGCCCGGCCAGTAAAAAAGTCTTTATTAAACGCAACTAACTCTAAACAAAGCAGTACACATGAAAAGAGGACATAAGGAGCTACAGCCACTAAAGTACAAGTGGTACCACTCTACTGTGTTTTGAGTGCTGATAATCACCACCAAATCCAACTTGATTGGCTTATTTTGAGCGAGACCTTTATGTCGTTTTCGGGCTGTCTCAGGCAGAAAAACCACACTCCTTGGAGTCTCAGATATGCAGGTTTTCTTCTGATGCCAGCTCTAAACAGTCATATTTCCCCACTGTTAGAGCTAACTTCCTTTCTGTTCATCCCAGGAAAAGCCTTACAGTCTTGTATATTTGCATTTTTACTAGCTGTCATCTAGCCAATGTTGCAGAATTTCCGTTTTCCTAAAGCAGCCGGATTCCAGCCCTTCCTAACTCATTGCAGCCGCTCCAGTTATGGAGCCTCTTCTCTGGAGGAGTCTTTTTCCTTAACTGCTCCCAGGGATTTTATACCCCTGCCTAGGCCACTCTTCACTGTTTTGCATATTTAAATCCATTTGACAAATCGGAACCGTTCTAAAATAGACAGGAAACTTCTCATAGAGGAAGTGCTAAATTGTTTGTAGTTTCTTCAAGCTCTTTTGCTTTGTTTTGTTTCCTAGGATGTATTTAGTAATTTCATTATATCGTGTTCTATGCTGTCCAAGATTCCAACTACCCTCCACATATTTAGAGGAGCCACAGATAAGTGCATGTTAAATGACTCGTTTCTCCATCTTTCTGAGTTGAGATCCACATTGATATGCAATTTGTTGTTCCTAAGTGGCTAAGATAATGGCTAAAAATATGTTTTCTTTTTCTATAGAAATCAAAGTAACTTTAAAAGCTTGCAATCACCTTCTGTGTTTCTATGTTGGTGTTAAGGCAATCGGCTTTGGGCATACTAAAAAATCGTTTTCTGTTATCACCATCCATTGAAATGTCAATTGGCCTCCAAGGAATTTACCTGAACAAACCAACTTTTATGCATGTTTCATTTGTGTTTATTTTTATTATAAAAATTTATCATTTGTATTTGCTTCACTTCAGAATCCTATGATGGAATGTCTCAACATTTAAATACTTGCTTTTTAAGTGATATTTTTATATGTACTCCAAAAGGCATTTCTCAATGAGACTGCCTAAAGTTTACTTTTGAAACTGGCATTTATTGAACTTTCCTAGTGCTTTTGCTTTCCTTCACTCTGACCCCACTCCAATACAATTTGCAAAAAAAAAATTTTTTAGATCCAGAATAGAGAGCAAAAACAATTTG
>NW_012116110.1:1892519-1894905 GCF_000951035.1 Colobus angolensis palliatus | reverse complement strand
GATCTCGGCTCACAGAAACCTCCGCCTCCTGGGTTCAAGCGATTCTCCTGCCTCAGCCTCCCAAGCTGGGACTACAGGTGCCTGCCACCATGCCCAACTACTTTTTGTTGTTTTGTATTTTTAGTAGAGACAGGGTTTCACCATGTTGGACAGGCTGGTCTTGAACTCCTGACCTCAAGTGATCCACCCGCCTTGGCCTCCCAAAGTGCTGGGATTACAGGCATGAGCTACTGTGCCCTACCACAACATTTTCATTGTTTAACATTTTAATCTGTTTTCAAGTAGATTGCCTAAGAGCCAACTGGTAAGAAAAAAACCAGTCAATATTTCCTACAATTAATTCACATATTGATAACATCTGTTCACTTCTACAGATTTCCATTTTTTTTTTCTTGCTCTGCCACCCAGGCTGGAGTGCAGTGGCACAATCACAGCTCACTTCAGCCTCAGCCTCCCAGCCTCCTGTGCTCAAGATCTTCCCACCTCAGCATCCTGATAGCTGGGACTACAGGCGTGTGCCACCATGTCTGGCTAATTTTTTTTTTCTTTTTTTTGTAGATAGGGGATCTCACTATGTTGCCCAGGCTGGTCTTCAACTCCTGCGCTCAAGTGATTCTCCTGCTTCGGCCTCCCAAAGCTCTGGGATTACAGGCATGAGCCAACGCACCCAACATACAAGTCAAAAAAAAAAACATTTTTTTTAAAGCAGACACTTTCTTGTCTAAGTTACTTAATATTTTTTTCACTCACAGATGCTACTTTATCTATCAATACTTCCATTTTCTTTCTCTCTCTCTTTCTTCCTTTGTTTTTCCCTTCCTTTTTTTTTCTTTTTCTTTTCTTGAGACGGGAGTCTCGTTCTGTCACGCAGGCTGGAGTGCAATGGTGCTATCTCGGCTCACTGCAATCCTTGCCATCAGGGTTCAAATGATTTTCCTGCCTCAGCCTCCTGAGAAGCTGGGATTACAGGCATGTGCCACCATGCCTGGCCAATTCTTGTATTTTTAGTAGAGACAGGTTTCACTGTGTTGGCCAGTCTGGTCAACACTTATGTATTCATTGTCTCTTAATGTCAAATGACTATATATATATTTTCTACTCAATATAATTCATAAATTCACACAACATGACTATATTCTAAGTCTCAAAGCATGGCATTACTTTTTGGATGTACACACAAAATTTATGCCTCCAGCAATCAATCCCAATCCCAGTTTTTCAACAGTTTATAATTTTCTGTGCATCTCACAGGTTGCCACAGTATTCTCACTTTAAATTCCTAATATTTTGTTTCTGAAAAATCACACATTTGGCATTGAGGAGCAAGGAAGAGAATGTGAAGAGAATATCACAACATGAAAAGAGGAATGGTGCGCCATGATTCCAGATTAATGCAAAGAGCAGTCAGCCAGCAAAGTCCGCGGGAACAATTGTGCCTTTGGGGTCCACTTCTGCCCTCGGACGAGTTCATCTGACTTTTGTTGTGCTCACTGAGACAGAACTCAGCTCTCTCTTTATTCTCCTCCACTGTGTTCACTTCTACCCAAATCTCACATATATTGTACTCCATGGTAATACAACCTCTCTATACCGAGCTTTTATCCATTTGGAGTCTATGGCACAGGCTGGAGGCAGGAGGACAGATAACAAACAGAATCTCTCCACCTGGGCCCCCTGAGTTCAAAGGTTTCAGGCTTATTTTTGTAAACTGAATCGAGTCTTATACAGAGTAGATTTATATTTCCACATTCTGATAAGAAAGACAAAAAGAAACAGAATTAACTTTCTGATCTCCATCAGGAGACACATGGTAATTAATTCATTAATCTCAGCATTCTCCTTCCCTGGTTTATATAGTCAGAGAGGAATGATTTGTAAGACTAGACGTGGGCTCTAAACTCACAACAAGTATGGGTTATGATCAGCTGAGAAATTGTTCTTCTCCCTCTACAATGATGACAAATGACTCATTTAGAATTTTAAAGGCGAGGACATTTTCTAGAGGATTTTTGGGCCTGGGTTTTTGCTTGCTCTATATTAAAAGAGCCTTATGGTGACTCCCAGGAAGTAGTATCAACAAGAGATACTCTGTATGATATGTTAACCCAAACTTTCCTCTTTAGTTCCAAGAACCATAATGAAGATTTATCATTGTCATCATGGGTATGCAACCATGCAGTCACACAAGGCCCAGCACAGGCTTTTCTGAACATGAAACCCTGTTTCTACTAAAAATACAAAATTAGCTGGGGGTGGTGGCAGGTGCCTGTAATCCTAGTTACTCGGGAGGCTGAGGCAGGAGAATTGCTTGAGCCCGGGAGACAGAGGTTGCAGTGAGCCGAGATGGTGCCACTGCACTCCAGCCTGCGCGACAGAGCAAGACTCC
>NW_012116110.1:1887208-1891530 GCF_000951035.1 Colobus angolensis palliatus | reverse complement strand
GATCTCCTGACCTCGTGATCCGCCCGTCTCGGCCTCCCAAAGTGCTGGGATTACAGGCTTGAGCCACCGCGCCCGGCCTCTTCGGTGAATTTTTTGTTGAAAATTTTGCTCATTTAAAAATTGTGTTATTTTCTAAATTATTGAGTTTTGAGAGTACTTTATATATTCTGGATACAGTCATATGCTTTGAAACTATTTTCTACCAGTCTGTAGTTTTTTTTATTATTATTATTCTTAATAGTGTCTTTCGATGAGCAGAAGTTTATTTAATTTTGACGAAATACAATTGAACAATCTATTTTATGAATTGTGCTTTTGACATCACATCTAAGAAATCTTGCAAAGCCAAAGTCACAAAAACTTTCCCCTGTTTCCTTCTAAGAGTTTTATAGTTTGGTTTCTACATTTAGGTCTATGATCTGAATTATTATTATTGCTTAGAGATGGGATCTTACTATGTTGCCCAGGCTGGACTGCAGTGGCTATTCACAGGCATAATCATAATGCAAGATAGCTTCAAACTCCTGAGCTCAAGCCATCCTCCTGCCTCAGACTCCCAAGTAGCTGGGAATATAGGCACCTGTCACCATGCCTGGCCTTGAGTTAGTTTACATATGTTGCAAAATTTGAATTGAAGCTCATTTTTTTTACATATGGATATCCAGTTGTTCCAGATGAAAAGACTGTCATTTCTCCACTAAATTGTTTTGGCAGTTTATTTGAAAATTAGTTGCTTATAGGAGTGTGTATCTGTTTCTGGACTCTTTTTTTTTTTTTTAAAGACAGTGTCTTGATCAGTTGTCCAGGCTGCAGTGCAGTGGCATGATTTAAGCTCACTGCAACCTCTGCTCACTGCCTCCTCCTCCCAGGATCAAGCAATCCTACTTGCTCAGTTTCACGAGTAACTGGGACCACAGGCATGTGCCACCATGTCTGGCTAATTCTTGTAGCTTTTGGTAGAGACAGGGTTTTGCCATATTGCCCAGGCTGATCTTGAACTTCTGGACTCAAGTGATTCACCAGCCTTGGCCTCCCATAGTACTGGTATTACAGGCATGAGCCACCACGCCTGGCCTGGACTGTTGGTTCTGTTCTATTAATTTATCTACTTTTATTCCAATACCCTCGATATATGGATTACTTGAGTTTTTAATAATAATTCTTGAAATCTGATAGTGTTAGTCCTCCAACGTTGTTTTCTTTTTCAAAGTTGTTTTGAATACTCTAGGACTTTTGAATTGCCATATCAATTTTGGAATCAGCTTGTTGATTTCTACAACAATGCAAGCTAGGATTTTGATTGGATTACATTGAATCTAGAGATCATTTTGAGAGAATTGATATCTTAACAGTATTGAATTTCTGATTTATGAGCAAGGTGTCTCTCTCCATTTACTTTGGTCTTTAATTTCTCTCACTGTTTTGTAGGTTTCAGTGTATAAGTTTTTCCTATCTTTTGTTAGGTTTTTTCCTAATAATTTCATGTTTTTTAGGCCATTGCAAATAATATTGTTTTTTATGTTCAATTTCTGATTATTTATTGCTAGTCTATAGACATACAGTTAATACTTGTATGTTGATCTTGTGTCCCACAAACTCAGTAAACTCATTGGTTCTAGTAAGGTTTTTATAGGTTTCATCAGATTTTCTACATGAGTTGTTATTAGATTTTTACTACCTTATTTAATCGAATTGATAAGGTATACTAGAGCATACCATTAAAAAAAAAAACCCTACAACTCACTCATATTTACTTAGGTCTTTAAAAATTTCTCTCATGTCATTCAAAAAAAAGATAGCTTTATTCTTTCTTTTCCTGATATGAATTTTTTTTTCCTCTTGCCTGACACACTGCCTAGAATTTTCATCATTGAAAGTGAGCATCTTTGTCTTTTTCCTGATTTTAGGAACAAAAATTTGAAATTTTCACAATTAAGTGTGATGGTACCTGTAGGATTTCATGAATGGACTACTGGGAATGAGCTCATGTGAGTTAGTTTTAGTTTTTTTATGGTATGCTCCAGTGTACACTATCAATTCAGTAAAATAAATCAGTGAACAACTAATAATCTGTGGTTGGTTTAGTCTGTGGTTAGTTGAATCCCCAGTTGCAGAACTCATAGACACAGAGGACCAACTGGATCTCCATCGTCAAGGACATGGAGGGCAGAAGTGAGGCCAGCTGGACTTCCTGGGGCCAGTGGGGACTTGGGGAACTTTCCCATCTTACAAGAGGCTTGTAAAACATACCAATCAGGAACTTTCCAGTCTTACAAGAGGTTTGTAAAATGCACCAATCAGCACTCCGTAAAATGCACCAATCAGCGCTCTACAAAATGCACCAGTCAGTGCTCTGTAAAACGCATCCATCAGTGCTCTGTAAAATGCACCAGTCAGCAGGATTCTAAAAGTAGCCAATCATGGGGAGGATTGAAAAAAGGGCATTCTGATAGGACAGAAACAGAACATGGGAGGGGACACATAAGGGAATAAAAGCAGGCCACTTCAGCCAGCAGCTGCAACCTGCTCGGGTTGCCTTCCACCCTGTGGGAACTTTGTTCCTTCACTCTTCACAATAAACCTTGCTACCGCTCACGTGTTGGGTCCGCGCCATCTTTTAAGATCTGTAACGCTCACCTTTAAGAGCTGTGACACTCATCGCGAAGGTCCACGGCTTCATTCTTGAAGTCAGCGAGACCATGAACCCACCGGCAGGAACCAACTGCGGACACACAGCTACCTCCTTCATTGCGTGTCGTACAGTGTCACCTTATAGGGGATATCATATACATCTCTTAAAACTCAGCCTCAAAAAGTCCCTAGTAGAAAACAGTGGGCACAGAACATTAATAGGCACTTGATAGAAGAAACACAATTGATCAAGAAACATAAATACAGGCTCAACCTTACTAAAAGCAAAAATAAAGTACCTTTTTTTTTTTTTAATCAGAGTATGACAATGAAAAAGGTTGGTAATATCCGACAAATGGGAGCATATTAATTACAATATTTCTGCACTACTATAACAGAGAACAAATAAGAAAGTGGCTTAAAAACAATGCTCATTTCTCTTCTTTTTAATACTGCCATTGTGACTAGTCCAGATCAATTTGGACAGTTTTGCAAGCGGGTAACTTGTCCTGGGCCCCATGACTCAGTGCCCCCTCCTTTACAGGCTTTGTGCTCTGTATCAGGCAGTCCTCCAGGGGTGACCTGGCTGCCTCCTTCTAGGGCTTTGGAGACTTTCGCTGCACAATGCCAATGGGCTCTATCAATTGATGGTCCTATCTTACCTCTGATCGTGTGGCCACATCGTGTCCTCCCAGGCCAGCCTTAAGTCGTGCCAACAACGGGGCTGCCACTCTGACTTTGCCCCTGGGCTCCTGGTTTATCCTTCTTTCTCCTGACAGTATGTGTAAGGTAGCGGGGTGGTCAACAGTGATTATGGCTTAAAGAACTCAAGAGAAGGTGCTGTTGGAAAATGCGTTGTTCCACCTTTATGTGATAAAATTTCAAATGGCAAATTTAACATCACTAGAAAATGAATTAGGGTTCATATCTTCCTGCATACTCTGGTTAAGACTTGCATTTGTCTTCATCATCAATGAAGCACGGTAACAATCTTTGACAGTGTCATTGGAAGTCACTGTATGATGTACAGTCAGGAGTAATAACGTAACCAGCATTAAATAATTAGCACTAGGGAACTGCATAGCCAAGATAACCTGTATTGTTTCAACACAAACAAATTCCCAAGAGTTATGGCATTTAAAGTAGTAACAATGTTGCTTCTTTTTTCTCAGGGTGGGATATGATATTAGCCAGAAAGGATGCATTGAGAATTCATGGACCTGAGCAGGAAAATATGGTGCACTTATTGAACAATAAGCAAATATGTAAGTACTTCTCTACTTATTATTCTAAAGCTTCATCAATAAATCACTATACTTTACAGGGGCTGATGAATGCTGTACTATGTTTTAAAATTAAATTGTTTACTTTGAAATAAAAAAATGAAGATTTTTTGAAAGACCAGGAAGAATTATACCAAAGTTAAATTGTGTCTGAGTGTTGGTTTCATATGAGAGTTTGTTTCTTTTCATATGTTCTATAACATGGTCACATTAAGCTAGAAAATAACTTGGCCATGGTCAATTAGCCGGGTGTAGTGGCACATGCCTGTAATCCCAGCTACTTGGGAGGCTGAGGCAGGAGAATCCCTTGAACTCGGGAGGCAGAGGTTGCAGTGAGCTGAGATCACGCCGTTGCACTCCAGCCTGGGCAAAAAGAGCAAAACACCGTCATAATAATAATAATAATAA
>NW_012116110.1:1820941-1885093 GCF_000951035.1 Colobus angolensis palliatus | reverse complement strand
GTTATCCCAGCTACTTGAGAGGCTGAGGCAGGAGAATCGCTTGAATCCGGGAGGTGGAGGTTGCAGTGAGTCAAGATTTTATCACTGCACTCCAGTCTGGGCAACAGAGCAATTCTTCTCAAAAACAAAAACAAAAACAAAACAAAACTCTAAAGCTAAGAGGAAATTCTGTACCTTGTCCTCCATTACCTAGCCCCACCCTAGGGGCTACTTACCTTCCTAAGTATTATTATTATTTTTTTACTACTGCCTTTAGCCATTGTTATAAAACCATTAAAATATTCCAGCATAAGAAGCCTGATATTACACGCTAGGTTAAATTACTAGTGTAGTCAGTTGCCCTAATTAGTAGTTCACGTAAAGCCCATACTAGAGTGGTAGCTATCATAAGTGCTGCTAATATTGATTAATAGCACACAGCAGGTTTGTTAATTAGCACCATGAATATCAGAAATTGGTTTTTTATTAAATTGATAGTTGTAATAAGCATGAAGAATGTTAAAAATGGGTTCTGAGAAATTAGATGTTTTCAAGATATGTATTAATAGAGTGGTTAAAATGTTCAGACAGTCCCCATTATTTCCTGATCTGGGTTTAAGAATCCAGGAAGGCCAATATCCCCCACATCCTTAGGGATGATTTCCAAAGCCTAAACACCTGAGAGTCCTATGATCAGACAATAGGTCTAAGGATTTCTAGTTGTTTCAAGCTCATTTAAAGGAGGCTGAGGCGGGCGGATCACGAGGTCAGGAGAGGGAGACCATCCTGGCGAACACGGTGAAACCTCGTCTCTATTAAAAAATTACAAAAAATTAGCTGGGCATTATGGCACGCGCCTGTAATCTCAGCAACTCAGGAGGCTGGGGCAGGAGAATCACTTGAACCCGGGAGGCAGAGGTTGCAGTGAGCCAAGATCGTGCCATTGCACTCCAGCCTGGGCAACAAGAGCAAAATTCCGTCTTAAAAAAAAAAAATAAATAATAATAATAATAAAATAAAATAAATAAAAATAAAAAATGAAGGATAACCAGCCTCAGGAATGTCATCACATTTGGTATAAGTGAACCTTTCATGTGTGATCAAATTACCCCAAATGATAAAGAGCTAGAATTCTACCATGCTTACAAAACAAGTTATAATGAACAGTTTTGTGCTTGCTTGTAATAGATGTTTAACAAATGTCTGTATGCGTCACAGAATTTGACCTAAGACGTACTTTTATTGTAACCTGCTAACATGGTTGTGGAGAAATAGTTAACTCTCATCTGCATTAGACTTGGTTAGTCTTTTACCAACAAAACCCTGAGTTGCCCATGACCAAATTATCAGTTGACTGTTTATTTTTTAACCTTTCTACTTCCTATAAAGCACCCTATGACAGCCTGCCTGCATGCTGTTTCCCTCTTTCACTGTGAATACTCACATTCTATAACTTCAGGAAGTCTTCCAGATGTCAGGTAGATCCCAATCCCTCTCAATTCCAGTGGTGTTCAATCTGTTACTTACAGCACTTCGAAATTTGTCTTGTATCTTTGTGATCCACTTTATAGCACTTGCTAGATTTTCTTCAGACTGGAATAACATGCAGACCATATTTTTCATTCCTCAAACTATGTAGTATAGTGCTTTGCTTACCGTACAGATAAATAAGGATTAAATGAATAATGGAATATGCTCAAACCATTGTCGGTGTTGGGAGAAAGAGCATTCATTCTTTCATGCTACAGTTACTGAGTCCTTACTATGTGCTCAGCATTTTTCTAGGCTCTGGGCTGGAAGCAATCAACACAACCAAGTCTCTGCCTTCAGAGAACTTATATTTTAATGGGGAAGACAAAATATATCATGGTAGGTAGTGACAAAGGTTATGAAGAAAAAGAATGCATAGTAAGACAGTCGAGTGGGGCAGGCGTGCTACTTCAGAAGGGGCAGACAGGGTTAATAAGTAGGAACCTTGAAGGCTGTGATGACTCTGGATTTTTATGTGTGATGGAAAAGCTACCAGGTCCTTGCTTTGCATACATTCTCAGTAGGCCACAGGGTAACTACTTATTTCTTAGGTCTTGTGGCAGACTCCTGAGCGTCCTCCAATATTCACCCTCCCCGTATTAACAGGGTGGCTGGAGTTTATGTATACACATAGCCATATAGCTACAGGTGACATATTCAATTCTCTCTTGCAGCTAGCTCAGGCTATGTAGCTAAGTTCTGGACAAGAGCAAAAGTAATGTGTGCCTCTTGCAGATCATGCTCTTAAAAGAAGTGATCACAGTCTCCCCTTGTCCCTCTCTCTTTTTTTTTTTTTAAGAGACATCGTCTTGCCATCTTGCTCAGGCTGGTCTTGAATTCCTGGCCTCGTGATCCTCCTACCTCAGCCTCCAGAATAGCTGGGATTACAGGCATGAGCTACAGTGCCAGCTCTTTATTCCTTTAGATGGTCTGGATACAGATATGCTGGCAAGAACTAAAGCAGCCGTCTTGGACTATGAGAGGGAACACACAGGTTCCTGAGGAGAGCAGAGCAACCAACAGAAGTTGAGAGAGGAGTCGGCGTATCAGCCCCAGCATGCTTATGCTCTGTTAAGAATAAACTTCTATCTTGTATACATTATATTTTGGTCTTTGTTACAGTAGAAGAAATCTGTACCCTGATTTGGGGGCATATTGGAGAAGCAGTATCTTACCCACAAGGAAGTTAATTACAAAAGTAGGGACTGCTTATGTAATAATTCCAACAACTCAAAAAGCCAAAGTAGTTTGATATTTGATAGCAAGGCATGATGGCATTTTCTAAGAGAAAAAAAAAAACCGTTGGACCTGTTTCTTCAGTCTCACCTCTGCCATTTACCAACAGTAAGAACTTGAGGCCGGGTGTGGTGACTCAGGCTTGTAATATCAGTACTTTGGGAGACTGAGGCAGGAGAATAACTTGAGGCCAGGAGTTTGAGGCTAGCTCGGGCAACCAAAGCAATAAACAGTCTTAAAGAAAAAGAATAAAAAAAGAACTTGAAAGACTCAACATTGTTAAGTCCCTTTTTCTCCATCAACAGTACAGAGTTGTTATATATGACAATGTAGATTTAAATACTTATAAAAAAAAAATCTTTAGGGGCTGGGTGCAGTGGCTCACGCCTGTAATCCTGGCACTTTGGGAGGACGAGGCAGGCAGATCACCTGAGGTCAGGAGTTCAAGACCAGCCTGGCAAACATAGTGAAACCCCGTCTCTACTAAAAATACAAAAATTTAGCTGGGCGTGGTGGTGTGCACCTGTAATCCCAGCTACTTGGGAGGCTGAGGTAGGCGAACTGCTTGAACCCAGGAGGAGTTTGCAGTGAACCGAGATTGCACCACTGCACTCCAGCTTGGGCAACAAGAGCAAGACTCTGTCTCAGACAGACAAAAAACTTTTCAAGTAACTTCTTTCCATGATTTCTGACTGAAAAGACGGGGATGGCCTAAATCACTCAGAAGGTCCCTCCTAAATCTAACAACTAATCTTTGATGGTACAGAATTTCACAATGTCAGAGATCACTGGGACTAAAATTCTAGGCTGGGTGCAGTGGCTCACACTTGTAATCCCAGCACTTTGGGAGGCTGAGAGAGGATTGCTTGAGGCTGGTTTGAGACAAGCCTCAGCAATATACCAAGACCTCATCTCTTTTTTAGAAGAAATTCTAAATAATATGAAAGGAATGTAAAATTTACCATTCTATCACAACATTAATTGGGCAGCTTGTCCCAAATCTTTCCTTCACTGGAATTCTTTTAACCCACTCCTTAAATTTGGCAGAAATGGTCAAGTGACCCTCTTGACACCCTGTCACCTCAACCTTCACTCTAAATGCATGGCCCTGAATGCCAAGAGCGTGTAACAACATGCTCCTCAGGCAAAAGGAAATGGAAGTTTACTAACAAAAGCATGGTCAGACAGGTAAGGTACTATTTGTGGAAGGAGAACATCTTTCAGGTGTTTCTGACCTACCTAAAAATAACTAACCTACGTTGCAGCCTCTCTGATAAAGGCAGGGCCAGGGCCAGAGCTGTTTTTAGGGTGCCCTCAGCTTCACCAAGTCCTCTTAGCAGAGCTTACAATGAAGCTAACCAGAGGAGCCCTGCTCTCTCTCTTTGGGATTATACAAAGCTGGTTTTTTTGAAAATATCTGAATCTTCCAGCCAATCACCATTTATTTTGCAGCAATAAACAGTTATAATTCAACATTAAAAAATAAATAAAATCCTCCATACCTAAGCTTTTCGGTGAAAATAAAAAGCCCAAATTGTCAACATAGTCAAATCTCCCAAATGTGCAAATTCTATTAATTATAAATTTTCCAAAGTATGTATCAATATAAAATAATGAGATGGAATGTCTTTAAAGAAGCTCATTTGACTAACTTCTATTTGAATTTAACAAGGTAACAAGATCTATAAAAATACAGACTCTTTGAGCACTCTCCAGTGCTCAAAGTCTGTTGGTATTGGCATCCTTTGAACTATTTATCAATAGACTACAAAATAGTTAATCTCTACATTCACTTTATTTAGAATTCTCAGACCTGGGTGTATAAAATTCACAGTACATTTTTCTAGGTTTAAAATATGAGAAGATACATAAACATTAATAATGTACTCACTATAATGCTATGTGCCCCAATAGGCCCCGATCTCATTTGCTCCTCTCAACAACTCTGTGAATTAGGTATGATTCTCATTTCACCAATGATGAGACTATCAAGTAACTTGTAAGTGAAAAAGTCTGCCTGACTCAAAAATATATTTCAAAAAGATTACTTTATATAGTAGCTTAATGTAAGGAGTAATAAGTGAAAATTGGCTATTGGGCATGTTGTTAGCAAACTTAGTGTTTAAACCTAAAAACAGCTAACCTATGTTGCAGCCTCTCTGATGAATACTTGGCCCTGTAACTTGACTTCTTTAAATTGTTTAAACCTTTTTTTCATAAGTGTTTATTGCTTCTATTAGACTGTGATTTCATTGCAGGCAGACAAGGGACTAAAATTTCTACCCTTTTGAACACTAATAGACTGCTGAACACTATTTTGTAAATGTGGGTTACTCAACAGACTTTTTTTTAGTAAATCTGAAAACCAAAATGACTCTTAATAAGGTTCAGAGTATAAAAAATAGTTCTCACTTAAAATAACATACACCAAAAGAATATGAAAATATTGATTTATTACCAACAAAGTAGGATTTCCCACAAAGTTTTTTTCAATTACACACACACACACAAACAGCAGAATGAAATTACATTTTTCATATCTAAAGGTTTATACCCCAAAGAAAACAGGCCTGTGTCCAAGAGACAATTAGAAAGCAAGAAGTCTTTCCTTTTACTTTGAATATGGAAAACCTTTTAACAGAAACTCTTCCAAGGCAAACCAATGAAGATTTAGGCATAGAAAATGGTTGTCACCTTAAGGTTTTTAAATATCAGTGTATTCGCCAAATCAAGTTTTTACTAGACGGTTTTACAATTTTTATGTAATTAAAAATCAACTTTTGGCCAGGTGCAGTGGCTCACGCCTATAATCCCAGCACTTTGGGAGGCCGAGGTGGATCACGAGGTCAGGAGTTCGAGACCAGCCTGGCCAATACACTGAAACCCCGTCTCTACCAAAAGTATAAAAAATTAGCCGGGTGTGGTGGCACATGCCTGTTGTCCCAGTTACTTGGGAGGCTGAGGCAGGAGAATCGCTGGAACCCAGGAAGCGGAGGTTGCAGTGAGCTGAGATCACGTCACTGCACTCCAGCCTGGGCAACAGAGCGAGACTCCATCTCAAAACAAACAAACAAACAAAAAACAACTTTTGCAGAAAATAAAGTTTTAAGTGGCTGAGACTATGTGCTAGACTTACTACTGTTTAATATGCTAAAATGATACATAATTTATTCTTCACAGCTCAAAATTCAACGTAAAGCCAAATATTAATTTTGCCCAGTAGAGAAACTAAATGTTTACAAACAAAGTATGGAACAGTTGTTGGTCTATGTAAATTGAAATGTAATTGACCATTTTATTTTCAAGCATGCTTAATCTTGACGCTTCTTTTTCACATTGATACTCATTTTGCAGAAATAAGATGACTGGCACTAATTTAGACAATAAACAAACTACACCAAGCACATTTTAGTAAAGATATTTTGGTGGAAAGCAAAGTAATTAACAATGAAAACATTTGGTAATATCCATTTACTAATATGTTACCAAGTTCTTCAATGTTTACATGACTTGCTCATATTACTAAAAATGTCATTTTAAAATATTTTCATACTTCATGCACTGGAGTTAGTTTAAGAAGGGAAGGCTATTTTAAAATTATTATAAAAAAGAAAACACTTTTTTGAAGAGAAAATGTCTAAGTGAGAACACATAAACTTATGGTTCACCATTTTTTGACCTAATAAGAATATAAGTTTCAATGGCTACTTAAGAATATACAAAACCCAAACTGAAAGCAATTCTTCAATTTATTCAGGCAAGTAAAAAAAATAATTTTGTCATTACTGGCACAGATCCAATCCACTGTTCAAAGACATGACCGTGGACTGTCTATTTTCTTATAAGATTTATTTTTTAAAAGAAGAGAATTTGTTTGGCTCTACTAATTAGTATAACTTAAACAAATGATTTTCCCATTTAATTCTTTTGCGCTGAAAGAAAACAGTTTAAACTAGATTTTCTAAAATAGGTACATCAACATTGTAAGGAAGGCCCTATAAGCTTCAGCTCTAAAAACATTATGGTTTTAAAGAAATCAATGCTTTTCTGTCACTCTTTACATAACACTGAGAAATTTCAAATATAAATTGTAGAAACCAGTATACGAAATTTTAAGAAAAATCTTACTAAAAATAATTATAAAAATGCTTTTAGAAATTTAAGATGTAAAATACAATTGACTTTAAATAAAATTAAAAAAAGCAACCCCTGTCCCCACACTTCACAAGGTTATTCTTTAAAAACGCTTGTCACCTAATTTTATTCTCTGTCAAAATTTTGGTTGTATTTTGCATCATCTAGTGGCCATCCTGTAGCATTTCAAAGCAGTTCTACTACGATTTTTGAACCCAGTGTTTTTTTCCCCTTCAAATACCAATAAAATTATAGCATCAACTTTCATAAAACTTTCTTTTAAAGGCCCATAAAATTCCATTTCCTACTGGAGATAAGGTAATCTTTTTTAATAGGAAGGAATAGATCTGTCATAAATTATTACTATACATTAGACATTTTCATATCAATTTTTAAAAATTAAATATAACACTGGGAGAAACTAGGACTTAGGCTCTAGAGTCATCTTTAGGCTCTAAAAGTAATTAAAGTTACTCTGCAATTAAAGCTCAGGGCTACCATATAAGTAACTTCTTGTGATTAACCCCTCTTCCACTGTACCTTTGATTTGTAATATTAAGTATCTTTTAACATGAGAACTCAATGACTCATGGTCAGAATGCCAAGGACTCAAGTTCAACCAACACTGAAGAAGACTTAACTTTTACTACCAGATGATATAAAAGGTCATTAAGGTTTCCATTATCAACCTATTTGTATTTAAAAGCAGGTTTCCAAAAATAACTGCTTTTCGTTTTAATCAATCTCCTAACTTTTATTCAGTTGAGCCATACTTATAAACAGAATTTAACAAAAAAAATTCCCAAGTTCCCTCTCTTTACTTTTATTGAGAAGGTTGAGTGAATGTAATACGGCGCCGCCGCCTTTGGAAAGCCTTTAAATTCCATCTGTTTGGTTCCAGCATATGAGGGCCATTGTAGACAAACAAAACTGTCATCTTTTCAGAATAAGGAAGATTTTGCAGGAGCTGTAAGTATTAAAACAAATTGTCATATAAGCTACATACTGAGAAGTATAGTTTTCCAACCTTACATGAGTACAGTATGATTTTATTTGTAATATTAATAAAACTTTTTTTTCCCACCCTGTCGCCCAGGCCGGAGTACAGAGGTGTGATCTCAGCTCGCTGCAACCTCCACCACCCAGATTCAAGAGATTCTCGTGCCTCTCAGCCAGCCTCCAGAGTAGCTGGGATTACAGGCACGCACCACCTGGCCCAGCTAGTTTTTTGTATTTTCAGTAGAGACGGGGTTTCACCATGTTGGCCAGGCTGGTCTCGAACTCCTGACCTCAGGTGATCCACCCGCCTTGGTCTCCCAAAGTGCTGGGATTACAGGTGTGAGCCACTACGCCCAGTCAATAAGGGCCTTAAGAAGCTCTTAAACACCTCAATATAAACCTTGCCAGACTGTAATCCTTACCTAAATTAGCATACCTGTAGCCTGGCCTAAGGAACAATCAAAATAAGGAATAATTGAGCCCTCTAGATTCACAAGATAATTGGGATTATTCAACTTCCTTGGCAGACCTTGGAAAAGAGTATGTCCTCCATAATTTTCCTAGGGTAGATACTTTTACTTTTTATTTATAAACACTTCTCAAGCAACTTCTTTGATAGCCTGGTATCCTGAAAAGTGTGTAAGAGGGACATTTGTAGGCTATTTGGCAAGCAGTAGAGTATTAACAGATGTGACTATTCCACAAGACTATCTGCTGAAAAAAAAAAATACAGATGACACTGTTTAATAAAAATCTGAATGTAGGATGGGTAAAAACAATTTTTTTTTTTTGGGGGGTGGACAAGGTCTCATTCTGTCACCCAGGCTGCAGTGCAGTGGTGTGATCTCGGCTCACTGAAACCTCCGCCTCCCAGGCTCAAGCGATCTTCGTGCCTTAGCCTCCCATGTAGCTGGGGCTATAGGCGCATGCTGCCGTGCCCAGCTAATTTTTGCATTTTTTTTTTGTAGAGATGGGGTTTTGCCATGCTGCCCAGGCTGGTCTTGAACTCCTGGGCTCAAGCGATCCACCTGCCTTGGCCTCAAAACAGTAGTGGGATTACAGGTGTGAGCCACTGCACGTGGCCAAAATTTTTCAAGAATACTTAAAAAGGAAAAAATCTGATTACATTAATAAACACATCTTTGAATATATATGCTTTGTAATTTACTCACAGCACTAGATTTAACAAAAGAAAATTTCCCATTGTAATGGTTCTAGATTATGAAAAATTATCTACAAACATAATTCTGTTTTTATCAGAATTAACCTGTGAGCAGAAGATGTTGGGATACTTAAACTTCCCCTGGGCCAGCATAGTGTTAGTGGCAAATAAAGAGGAAGGGCAGTATATGACAAGAGAGGCTTTTTTGGGAAAATGAAGAGCCAGAGTCTTAGCAGTTGTATTCCCCAGTCATCTTTTAGTGCTGAAAGAGTACCTTTTCTAGAAGAGGAATGAGAAAATCTCAATTTTAGAACATAATAATATGTCTCCTACACTTCTTCCTCTGATTAAGCATGACACTGGAACTTGTCCCTTTAATAATGTAGATATTACTGTTAACCTTTTAAATTCCTTTTATGGGAGTGTTCCTGTTAATACGAACATATTGGGACAAAAACTCTATGATTAAGTCACAGGGAATTTCTGAGTATATGACCACTTTTAGGTTATTTTTTACCTACCTTTGGTGTTATGAAAAAGTATTGAGATGTATTTTCTTTACAGGCAGTATTTACAACCATTTCAAACACTCTCCGTTCATTGATTGGGTCCATTCCCTAAACAATGGCAATAATAATGATTATATTTATTTCTATTATAGGATATAAGAAGATCCAAGTAACAGAACAATCACCATACCTGATTGATTTCATCAACTACTCTGAATGGACACCTATTTAGCTCCTGGAGTGCCATCAAGTATAACATGGTAGAAACACTTCTTTCACCTCCACTTTGATGATGAGGAGTTAATTCATGCAGTTGAGTACTACTGCGAAATTTGACTCTAATTCGAATTCCATATTTATCATAATCTTCCTATAAAACATTTAAAAAGTTGATGAAAAATGAGTTTCCTCTGGTAATGTCATTCTATTATTTGAAAATGGATTGAATTAACTAAGAGTAAAGAATTCAATATTTAGTGACACTAGTTTACATAACAATAAATATATATATTTTTAAAAATAATATTAAGCAAACAGTTACTATATAAAAGCTCTAAGGGTTTTCAAGGATCTATTCAGATAAGGAAAATATTCAGATTAAATTAACATTTTCCTCCTCTATACCATTCTATTCAAGTTTAGTAGGCTTCCCCAAGAGTTTTTAGAAATTACTGAGTGAGGAACTCTGTCCTGGAAAGGCACTATCTATTCTAGTTCCAAAGTGCTAGGTTCTTAAACTGCAGGTGAAAGCAATTAGAACGTAATGGAGTGTCATGCTCTCTTGTGCTAGAGAAGCGGCTGTGTATGATAACTGCAGAGGGCCAAGAATCCCCCTAACTTCTTCAGTTGGTTAAGAAGGAAAAAACAAGGTAGGAATTACACATATACTTTGAAAACTTAAGTCATACATACACACAATACTCAGCAAAAAGCAAGCCTGGCACATAATAGGTGCTCAATAAATATTTGTTGTAATGAGTACATTAGTGTTTTATAAATGTTGCCAAAACTGAGGATGCTCTAAGTTTTATTTACTATTCTTATTGATGGCATTTCTATGTCAGGTTCAGATTACCTTAAAAATGAGATACATAACTTACTAATTAGGCTGGGTGCGGTGGCTCATGCCTGTAATCCCAGCAATTTGGGAGGCTGAGGGGGGTGGATCACTTGAGGTCAGGAGTTTGAGACCAGCCTGGCCAACATGGTGAAACCCCGTCTTTCTCAAAAGTCTAAAATTAGCCGGGCGTGGTGGTGGGCGTCTGTAATCCCAGCTACTTAGGAGTCTGAGGCAGAAGAATAGCTTGAACCCAGGAGGTGGATGGAGGTTGCAGTGAGCCAAGATCGTGCCACTGCACTCCAGCCTGGGTGACACAGCAAGACTTTGTCTCAAAAAAACCAAAACAAAAAACATGAAACTTACTAATTAAAGGTTACCTATTAATTGAATAGAGCTTTAAGGTCTAAGATAGTACTGACCAAGAGAAAGATACAATGCAACCCACATATGTAATTTTCAATTTTCTAGTAGTTACTTTTGTTTTGAGACAGAGTCTCTGTCTCACTCTGTTGCCCAGGCTGGTCTCAAACGCCTGAATTCAAGTGATCCTCCTGCCTTGGCCTGCCAAAGCGGGAATAGGCACGAGCCACAGCACCTGGCCTTTGCCTGTCTTAATGAAAAATTAACTTTAGCCCAAATTGCAATGCATAAACTTATAGTACAAGAAATTAGTAGCAAATTTCCCAATATTTTCTTTCTCATGAATTCTTAAATTCTTTTTTTTTTTTTGAGACAAGGTCTGGTTTTGTTGCCCAGGCTGGAGTGCAGTGGCACCATTTTGGCTCACTGGAACCTCCACCTTCCAGGCTCAAGCCATCCTTGCACCTCAGCCTTCAGAGTAGCTGGGACCACAGGTGCATACCACCACACCCAGCTAATTCTTGTATTTTTAGAGAGATGGGGTTTTGCCATGTTGCCCAGGCTGGTCTCAAACCCTTCAGCTCAAGCTATCTGCCTGCCTCGGCCTCACAAAGTGCTGGGATTACAGGTGTGAGCCACCACACCCAACCATGAATTCTTAAATTATTAAAAAAAAAAAAAGACACTGATATATACTATATTTCAAACTAATCTGTTTATGAGTCTTCTAACTCCAGCTGTGGTAGCTTTATAAAGTAACGTATTTATTCAATACGACTGAATAACCATTACTCAGATTGTATAAAAAGAGTTACAAGGTATTAGTTACTAATTCCAAACATCACCTCCCACCAAAAAAAGTGACCCTAATGGAATCCCATAGGTGGTTTTCTCCTTTCTTTCAACATTTTGGTAAACAAAACTTTTCACAGATATAACTCTAAAGTAAATAAATCATTTATATGTACTTTAAGCATATAATTAAAATTACTTGCCAGAAATATATTTCAAATGCAATTTTACCTCATTTTCTGTATGGAGATCAACTTCACCAGCACACTGCATGGAACTAAAAAAATTGCTGAATTTTTCATTAATTTTTTCTACCAGCTCTTTTAAAGGATTAAGCCATCTTTCTTTTACCTACAAATAAAGGCAATATAAAAACACAATTTAAAAGCAGTATTACTATATTGTGACACAAAATTTCACGTAAATTTTATATCAGTATCAGGCTGGGCATAACACACTTCTCTTAAGCATGTCATCTCATTTTCCATTATTCTACATTCCCATTTCATTAATAATCACATGATAAAAAGTAAAGATTAAAAACTAAAAAAATTACCTGTGAAATGTTTTCCCTGTATTGATCTAGTTCAACTTTCTTTCCCTTTAGTTCCTCAGTTAACTGCTCTATTTCTTCTTCTCTTTTTGTATACTCCTGAACAATCTGGCAGGGGGAAAAAAAAACTTCTTTAAGGTAAATCTACCAAAGTATAAAAGTATATACAATTCTGCATTGATTAAAACATTAACTGAAAATGCCAATTGTGCTGCATTGTTTGTATGCAAATAATTGATGTTCTTATTACATACTGAAAGTGACATTTTTTATCCTTGAAAAAATAGACATTGCACTATTTCAGGTTAGCCCGACTATTCTTTTTATAAAGAAAAGGCACAGAACATTGTGTTCCTTAGGAAGAATCTATTTAAAATTCTAATAGATTCAGAATCTGGCATTTAAAGCACATTGTTCCTGCTGTCTAGCTTATCATTACCAAGAGCTCTAGTACAGAGTGGGAGGCAAGTACTGGAGGGAACTCTGTGTGTGTATGTGTGTGTATGAGGAGGGTGGTGGTGGTGGTGGCTGGATGCAGAATGGGAGTAGAGAAACAGGCATACTGTAGGATTCAGTCCCGTGAAGCAGGAAGCTCTTGATCTTTCTTCAGTTAATAAAGCATCAATTTCATCCAATGTGTTTGGAAGGTCTTGGAAAACCTAAAGAAAAAAATTGTCCATCATTATAGATACAATGAAAACAGTTCCATTCAAATAGTTAAAAGAAAAATAATCTGCTGAATAAGTTATCTACTATCTGTTCAACAGCATGCTGGTACACAAGGATACAAAGAAATAATAAACAGGGTGATTTGCCTTCGAAAGCTTGTATTTTAAAGAAAACAAAATGTATGTACTGGATAAGACCTTAAGGCAACGTACTGATGTTGAGTATTCAAACAAGCAGTACGTATCTTATAGGCTAGGGAATTCAGAGAAAAGAAGTATCAGTTCATGCTATAGCAGAGTTAAGAGAATCCAAAGGCCTAGAATTCATCTCTGGGCCTTAAAGCAAATGGCTAGGGAGGAGCAAGGCAGAGGGAAGACAGGAGCTTGGGAAAAAAGAATGAGTACTGCATACCATGGGGAGTGAGGAGTTGTGTCCATTTGGAATGGTGGGTACTTGCTGAATTGGTAGAATGGGTCCAGAATATGTGGGGCATTGAAAGAGAGCAAGAAGTTAGAACTTTATACTGCACTTACGAAGAACTAAAAAAGCATCCTTAGTATCTAATTACTTTGACAGTTGAATTTCACCATGGTACTATCTTCTGAGTCCATGCCATGGGGACAAATTAGAACAGACACTTTTTTTTTTGAGGAGAGGCAATCAGTACATTGTTTGGCTTAGCACAACCTGCAAAGGCTGTATACTACATGGTACAAAATGAATCCTGAAACCCTGAAAATTATCTTGACATATTAATCTAATATCTTCAGCTTATTATTTTAACCTCTTAGAAAGCAGTTCAACTTCTATAGACATTCAAATATTCCTTTGTTGAATCTCTGACTTACTCACTGAGATTTAAGCTCATGTGTTCAACATTTATTTTATCGATATCCTCACTTGACTCTAACAGGCATCTTAAATTTAAGATGGTGAAACAGAATCTGGATTTCATCCACCTTACCTACCACTTTAAGCAATCCTGTTTCTCCTTTGATTTTCTCCATTCCAATAAATGGCACCGTAATTTGTTCGGGTGAAAAATTTAGGGGTTCTCTCTCTTATCTCTCTCTTATCCTTCATTTAGGGGTCAAATCCATCAGCAAGTCTTAAGATATCTAAGATCTGTCCACTTCTCCCTCTCTCTCTTCAGTGCTATCACCCTAATTCATGCCATTATATATCTCTTGCGTGGTCCAAAGACATGACCTTCTAAATGGTTTCATTGCTTCCATTCTTGTATCCCTACTTTATCCTCCATCTAGAAGAACAGAAGTTAGAATGCTCTTTCATAAAAGTAGTAATGTCACTTTTCTGTTTAAGATCCTCCACTGGAGTCCATCCCAAAAGAATACAACCTTAATTCCTCGTATGGTCTACAAGCCCCACACAATCTTGGCTTCTGCCTTCTCTGCTTGGATAATTTTTAACCCCAATGAGATTCCCTTTATTCTGAAACGTCCCAAATATACTTCTGTTCTGGGCTTTGTCTAAGTTGTTTTCTCTGTCTGGAATACTTTTCCCTCACATCTTCACTTGACTGATCTGTTCTCTTCATTCAGGACTGTTATAAAATGGTATCTTTTCAAAGGAGGCTTCCCTGACCAAGTTCCCATCCATGTCACTCCATCTCCTCACCCTGTTTTATTTTTCTTAGCATTTCTTGTTATCTGACATTATCTGATTTTTGATTTGTGTTTTCCTCTACCTAATTAATCTTCCAGACTAGAATATAAGTTTCAGCTGAGAAGGAAGTATGTCTGTCTTGTTCAATGCTTGCCATATAGGAGGTAATTAATACATTTTAATGATTAATCATCTTCTAATTGTGATTCAAAAACAGTATGACTTATCAAGAACAGAATCATGCTTTTTCTGAAAGAAAAAATTAGTACAGATGGTACTTATATTTATTTTATAACAACACAATGTATTCTGAAGATATTCTACTGTTTTTTTTGTTTTTTTTGTTTTTTTTTTGAGACGGAGTCTCGCTCTGCCGCCCGGGCTGGAGTGCAGTGGCCGGATCTCAGCTCACTGCAAGCTCCGCCTCCCGGGTTCACGCCATTCTCCTGCCTCAGCCTCCCAAGTAGCTGGGACTACAGGCGCCCGCCACCTCGCCCGGCTAGTTTTTTGTATTTTTAGTAGGGACGGGGTTTCAGAAACAAGCTTCTCAATTTGTTTTAAAGATATCTACTGAGTTCCTAGTATGTATCCAAATAGTCGAATCCATTCTCTGTGATTCTGTGTCTGATATCATAAAATAAATCAGTTGAGGATTTGAAAATTATAATCCATTAATTTTTTTCCAGTTCTTTATATCTTTAGTAGTCATTTCATTATCTATTGAAATAGATAACATTTGAAATTAAGAATTTTAAAAAGACACACCAATACTAGATATTTTAAAATTTATTTTCTAATTTCATTTTGACATTATTCTGAATAGGTATGCAGGCAAAGTATCATCCCCACTTATCACAGAGGTATGTAAATTAACAGTGGGATGTGACTAAAGGGCAGCATCTCCTAATTTTACTGAGTGGTATGTCAGCATAAAACATATAATGGAAGAAAGACCTCTTTTTTCCTTTTCTTATTGGCAGATGTTAGTCCTAAATATTCAGCTCCCATTGAACCCTAATTAAACACCCCAATTTCCGGGGAAACATTTTCCCTTTATTTTTAAAATATCCTATTTGTTATTTCTGATATACCAATTACTGGCACAATGTTTCCATGAAAAACTGTATGTTCCAACTGTACCCATTAAAAGGCATTTGTATTGGAAGAATAAATGTTATAGTACCAGTAGCATTGATCTGTTAAGCAACATTATTTTATATATCTATTCAGTTTTAAAATGTGGCAAACTCCCTATTTTTTATGACACATCATATTTTTCATGGCCTGTTACAATGCTTAAGATCCTATAATCTTAAAAATATGTTAAATATGGCAATTGTAGCATTATATACTTTTTATACTTACTGTCTGGTATTCTTGAGGAAGAGTCTGCTCTGCACCCAGGTTGCATACTTGCCTAGCTCTCTTCATAAGTTCCTTGCATTTCTGCAATAATCTCTGTCTGTTTTCATCCAACTCAATGAAATGTTGCTATTAAAAAAATTTATTTCAAAAATTTGAATGTTACTGTTAAAGCAGAGGGCTGTTTTATTAAACTACCACATATTAAATACATTGCTGAATTCTGATTATAATGATAATCAAATTATCTGAAACCATCTCTCAAATAATGACTCTTTTTATTATAAAGGTTAAATTTGAACTTAAACTTTAAAATACATCAGCACATCAATAACCTGGCATTTCTCTAATCCATAAGAGGTGTAAAATTTAAATTTTACTGCCTTTTTCTGAAAGTTTAGCTTAGCTCCAGGTAATTGTATTTATTTATTTACTTATTTATTTATTTTTTTGAGACAGTCTTGCTCTGTCACCCAGGCTGGAGTGCAGTGACGTGATCTCAGTTCACTGCAACCTCCGCCTCCCAGATTCAAGTGATTATCACGTCCCAGCCTCCCGAGCAGCTGAGATTACAGATGTGCACCACCATGCCTGGCTAATTTTTGTGTTTTTAGTAGAGACAAGGTTTCACCATGTTGGCCAGGCTGGTCTCCAACTCCTGGCCTCAAGTGATTCATCTGCCTTGGCCTCTCAAAGTGCTGAGATTACAGGAGTGAGCCACCAGGCACAGTCATGTAATTATATTATAATCAGATTTAAGTTACACAGTACACAGGCTTCATATCAGAAAACTCAGCACTCAAATGTAGTTAGAACCTTTAAATCATGCTTGATAGTGTTCCAAGTACCTTCCATGTGGTTATTTATTCATGGACCTATTCATTCCTTCACCAAATAATTACCGAGAACCTATTAAATGCCAGTATTATAATCTGCATTGGTCACAGAAAGGTGAGTAAGGAGAAAGAGACACACGATCATTATCATAACAGAAACACGTACTCTTTACTGAATGCTTATGTGCTAGGCCCTTGGCTAGGTGCTTTGCATACATTATTCCCTTTATTTCTCACAAGCACTGCACAGTAATATTATCCTCATTTAGTGCATTAAAAAAAAAAAAAGAGAGAGAGAGACAGATTGAAAGGAATTAAGGAACTTGCCCAAGCCCACACATTTAGAGACTGTCATGATTCAGATCCCTGTCTGCTTACAGGACACATGCTCTTTTCATTACAGCATGGCACCTCTCAGCAGGAGCAGATTGGACAGAGTATGTATATAGGGAAGGTCAGAGTGGTCACAGAAGCTATGACAACTTAACAGCCTTAAATGACATGAAATAAGGAACAGCAGCAGATGACCGTTCCAAGGATAGGTGATTATGAATTTTAAGGCATATGAGCCTCAAACACCTGCTTATTTTAAGAAACAAGTAATCTAATGTGGTTGGAGGAGAGGAATTTGTAAGGATGTAAAAGATCAGAGTTGGTAAAATGGACAAGGGCCAGACTGCAAGAATTTCACATGTTATAGGGAAGGTATCTCATTTACTAAATGTCTTCTATAGGTCAAGCACTGTTACAACCACTATCCTGTTAATTGTTCAAATCCCAATTATGATCTTAAAGAAAAGTGTTATCTCTATTTGTAGATGTGGCTCAGACACATTAAGAAACTTGCCCAAGGTTATGGAACTAGCAGATTTCTGAGAAATAAAACAGGTCTGGTTTGCTCTTTTCACTAACCCTCAAACTCTGGTTGGCACAAAAAACACTTGGGGGTGGGGGATCTGGAATGGCCTAAGCACATTCCAGATCTATTTGATTAATATCTCTGGGGCTGAGGTCTGGACACCTGTATTAATAAGGGGGCCTTCAGGTGACTTTTATGCACACATGTTTGATAGCAAATAAACTAAACCAAGACAATAGTTGTGAAAAGTAAAAGGATATATACTGGACCAAACTGAAAATACAAGCAATCCTTTATACTAACCACTTAGTACTATGGTTTCCTTGAATAAATTCCTCAGTCCCTATAGCTTGAGAGAAATAAAAGAAAATTTTTTTTTTTTTTTTTTGAGACGGAGTCTCGCTCTGCCGCCCAGGCTGGAGTGCAGTGGCCGGATCTCAGCTCACTGCAAGCTCCGCCTCCTAGGTTTATGCCATTCTCCTGCTTCAGCCTCCCAAGTAGCTGGGACTACAGGCGCCCGCCAAATCACCCGGCTAGTTTTTTGTATTTTTTAGTAGAGACGGGGTTTCACCGTGTTAGCCAGGATGGTCTCGATCTCCTGACCTCGTGATCCGCCCGTCTCGGCCTCCCAAAGTGCTGGGATTACAGGCTTGAGCCACCACGCCCGGCCAAGAAAATGTTAAAGACTCCCAATCACCCCTACTCTGCTAAGGACCATTGTACTCAGGCAAATGCAAAACAAGGTACAGCTGGATAGAAACTAAATACTCCTAATTTCTTTTATTCCTGATTCTTGTTTCTCTGGACTTTGCTAAAAATAAAGTATTAGAACATTACGGAAAAGAAATATCAATGAGTTGATAATTTGAAGCTCCGGACTTAGAAAGATAAAACCTCATTTAATAGTTTCTGTTTGGTGGCATATGTGCAATAAAATATTTATATGAGAGAATATTCTTTCTATACATACGTGTTTGTGACACAGATCTTCCTATAGCACCTGTTTTGCTTTTTGTTTTTAAAACCACAATTCTTGCTGAGCTTTTTAAGAGTGGAAGTGGGAAGGCATATATAATTATATCAGATAATGCTGTAAAGTCAGACTAGTGAAAAGGCTTTATCTACATTTCTGCTTAGAGTCTAGCCTTTAATAGTTAATAGAGAATAGAAAATACTCCATAGGTTTAAGATGTAAGAGAAGAAATGAATGAAATGTACAAAATATCCCCCACTAACATCTCAAAAAAGATTACTTTGTAGTTATATACCCTAGAAAAAATTTGTAAGTGTTATCTTTTTTTCTTAAATTCTTTTTGTGAAAGTTCATTTGTCATGGAAATTGTAAAGAAATACCTCGACATTAAACAAGAAAAAGCTTTCGAAGAAGGCCCTCTTGTGGAAGAAGTAAGAATTATTCACAGAATTTCTTATGAAAACTATATACATTAAAACTGTTATTTTAGTAACAGTTCATTACAATAAGAATCAAATAAAATGAAAACCATTTTCTATATGAGTAAAATTAAGTCACAGGTATCATCAACTGTTACTAAAACATTAGCTGTAAATTAACACATTTCTTCCTTTAATAAAATTTCATTCCAAGTTAGTTGATTTCAAATTCAAATGCTAACCATTTGTTTCAGTTACCAGAAAGAATACACATTTAAAAATATAAAACTCATTCATTTTTTAAAAAAGTCAACTTTAAATTTTAATCTAATACTTGAAATTTAGAAAATAATAATCTTAACTTTTAATACACAAGACCATAAATTCTACTTAAACTAATTTAATCATAAACAATAAAATAATGGGAATAATACTATTTCCTTGTAAAATGTTTTCTTCAAAATTATACACATCTCATTTAAGTGAAAAAAAAAAATGTCTCCTCTGAAATTCAGTTCTTTTTTGAGGGAGTGGCAAGCAGGTAGCCTGAAGGGAGGTCGTATGAAAAGCACAGAACTCCTAAATTTGGTATTAGTATAAGCAAATAAATGTAACAACTTTCCATTTTTATAACTAATATTAATTCTGATGTAAATCTATACTTTTAAAGGAAACACTGGCTTCATGCTAAGCACCACACTAGGCACCTTGATGTATATTAATTATTAAACTGAGTATCATAATATCCCTCCAAATTAGATAGGTATCATACTTATGGCTGCAGATAATGATTAAGCTTGGAGTGGTTAGGAAACCTGCCCATGGTCAAAAATACAATAACAGAAATTTTTACCAACCTCTGTATTTGGATTTACACACAGCTTACTAACTTGTACTAAAAATAGTCCATAAGATAGTGACATTACCAAAGAGAGGCTTCCAACCATTTGCCTTTCTCAGGGGATGTTTTATAGGTCTGTTGCCCTATTTATCTTCCAAAAATCTGAAAAAGTATCAAACTCCATGGTAGTTAGTTACCTCTAAGTCCCCTCATGAATACAATCTCTACTGAAATTTTGTCAATCTTCTTTTGTGAATTTATTTTCATGACAGAAAAAAGGACAAAACCAAATGGTAGCAATAGTTCCTCAGAGCAACCTGCCATGTGTTCAAAGGGACAAGTAGTAAAAAAAATTTCTCTTTAGTTCAAATGAAGCTGCATAGCAGGAACAGATAAGACAGATAAAATCATGTGCAGGTAAATGGCAGCAAACACGAGAAGAAAACAAGAGTAGGTAAAAGGGAAAGTGAAGTACCATACACGTATTCTACTACATACTTTTAGTCATCATTCTTGACTCTTTCAAATGTGTGGCAAATGACTACGATCAGACAGCAACAAACATGTATTAAGTATGCACAACAAGAAATGAAAGAACCTTACAAAAGGGCTGGTAAAGTATTTATAAATGAAAAGCATTTACAATTTTTATTTTTTATTTTTTTAGAGATAAGGTCTTACAATGTTGCCCAGGCTGGACTTGAACTCCTGGACTCAAGTGATCCTCCTATCTCAGCCTCTGAAGTAGTCGGGACTATAGGTACACTCAGATCATTTAAGAACTTTCAAATCAACATATGAATAAGAAAAACAGAGTGGTATAAAATATTGCTGAGGAAATGCAAAATAAAGTCAGAGGTAGTGTTAAGTAAGGTTACTTATGTGTGTCAAGGAAGAGTTCTGGTTTTAAAAGCAGCAATGGACTCAGAATGACAAAGGTGAACAATCGATACAGGAAAGACACAGAGGTTATAAACAATGGTAGGAACATTGGAACAGCCAACCAAGGTAAAAAAGGCTAGAAGTTGGAAGTAGACATTAGAAGACTACTGTAAAGCTTTGGATCATGTATAACATTATAAAGCTGTAGATTTCTGCAGCAGAATATAAAAATGAGTACAATTTTTTTTCCAGGCAGTTAAATGAGTACAAAATTAGTAAAAAGCGAGGCCACAGCTATTAGGACTTAATGCCTAGACAGGGCAGTAGCCGTGATAGTTAGATAGGAATGTGGTAATGGCTAAATTGGGCAAAGGACAAGGAAAAGGAACAAGAACAAAAAGAATCAAAAAGTGCTAAGTTTCTCTAGTTAACTTTAAAATTATGCACATGGCTGGGTATGGTGGCACATGCCAGTACTTTGGGAGGCTGAGGTGGGAAGATTGCTTGAGGTTAGGAGTTTGAGACCAGCCAGGGCAACATAGTGAGAACTATCTCTACAAATAAAAAATAATTAGCCAGGTGTGTGGCATGCACCTGTAGTCCTAGATACCTGGAAAGGCTGAGGCAGGAGGACTGCTTGAGCCCAGGATTTCCAGGCTGCAGCAAGCTGTTGACCGTGCCACCGCACTTCAGCCTGGGTGAGAGAGTAAGACCCTGTTCTCAAGGAAACAAAACAAAACAGCAAATGTGTTGAGAAATTACACATCATTAAAATATAATCAAAATAATACATAATAAGTTATGTTGGCTATTTGTGCTTTCTGAATAACCAAAATGCATTCAACTACAGGAATTTTAACTTTAACTTTGAAAGTGGCTGTCTTTGTAAAAAAAAAAAAAAAAAAAATTAGTAATTCACTGATTAAAAACAAAACCCCCTCCCCAAAAAACTTTCCTACTTTCCAGAAACACAGCAGTCAGCTCTACTCAAAACAGTATTTCTTGGCCAGGTGTGGTGGCTCACACCTGTAATCCCAGGACTCTGGGAGGCCAAGGTGGGTGGATCATTTCATGTCAGGAGTTTGAGGCCAGGCATGGTGAAACACCATCTCCATTAAAAATGCAAACATTAGCTGATTAGCCGGGTGTGGTAGCGCTCGCCTGTAGTCCCAGCTACTTGGGAGGCTGAAGCAGGTGAATCACCTGAACCCAGGGGACTGAGGTTGCAGTGAGCTGAGATTGTGCTACTGCACTCCAGCCTGGGCAACAGAGTGAGATTGTCTCCAGAAAAAAAAAAACAAAAAAACCCCCAAACACAGCATTTATCCTATTTACTAACAAAATGGATCAGAAGAGAACACCATGCCAATCTGTACTAATCTCAGCCCCTCTATAAGGGCTATTGGAAGAGTATCTCTCACTGTGTCAAGAGTGGGTTAAAGTTTAGGAGCGTACTTACTCCAAAGCCATTGATTTCATACTTCTGTAAACATGACGCAAACAAATCATTTTCTTCTCGTTAATACTGAGGTAAAAGTATAACTTCAGGCACCAGAATCAAATATTGTATTGTTGATACGGTTTGGCTGTGTCCCCACCCAAATTTCATCTTGAATTCTCACGTATTGTGGGAGGGACCTGGTGGGAGGCAACGGAATCATGGGGGCAGGTCCTTCCCATGCTGTTCTCATGATAGTTAAGTCTCATGAGATCTGATGGTTCTATAAGGGGGAGCTTCCCTGTACAAGCTCTGTCTTTGCCTGCCACCATCCATGTAAGATGTGACTTGCTCCTCCTTGTCTTCCACCATGATTGTGAGGCCTCCCCAGCCATATGGAGCTGTAAGTCCATTAAACCTCTTTCTTTTGTAAACTGCCCAGTCTCGGGTATGTCTTTACCAGCAGCATGAAAACGGACTAATACAACTGTGTTATTGGATTTAAAGCTATACATATTAATAGTATCTGCCTGATGGGTCAACTTCTTCATGAAACCTCTTTTATAACAACATTTCCTATATGGAACAACCACATTCATAAGCTCAATCAATGAAGTAACTTCAGCATGGACTCTACAATTACTTACCAATAGAACAGATGAATAAGTAGCAGATGACATTCCCCACATGCCCAGGAAATAAGCCCTGATGAGGCTCTCCTCTGGTAGCTAGTTCATTTTCTTCACTCCCCACTCCCATTTAGGACTTACCTTTGATTGCTTTTTGCTGGACACCGACTACCTATTTAGAATACTACTGCTATTCATTCTGCCATGCTTTCCTTCCTTTGTTCTTGGTGAAGGTGGGGAGTGGGGGAGAGGACTTTCCTGTTTTTCACATCTGTGGCTTTTGCCCAGTCCTAGCATATCAAACCTAATCTTCAGCTTTGTTTGGTTATGTGTGTTTGTGCCTGCATACTCCTAGTTGCTTATCTGCTAGCAAAATTGTTTTTCTTAAGTCAAAGAGTCTGAAGAGGTTGGCTTCAGAATAATAAAGCTGCTACTTTACTCTGATTTAATCTTTCCATTCACCTGTGCAGTCCTATGTCTACACTTCCTAAAATCTACCCTTTATGGATGCTTTCCACAAAAAGCCACCCCTATATAATTCACATTTATGTAACAAATACATTTATTACATTTAAATTAAGTGTACAGTGAATCACGTACATAACCCTGCCGAAGAGTGCCAGACTCTGGGGAAGTAGAATACATGGGGAAGGGTAAAAAGAGACTCTGAATATGTGAATAGGTTTAAACATCTACAACAAATATGGCAAGGGTTAACATTTGTTAAAGAGGGGTAGTGGACACATGGATGTTATGTTACTCTTCATAATCTTGTATATGTTTAAAATGATATAATAAAAATACTAATAAAAAGACAAGTGAAATAAATGATAAAACTCTAACTTAATTTTTTTTGTAACTCATTTCAGTTTTCCTCCCTAACTTTTGGGGTGTAACCAAGGAATCATAAACTGCAATATTTAAAGGAGACAACTTGATGAATTCTGACAAACATACACATCTGTAAAGCTATTACCATCAAGATAATAAACATATCTATTACCCTCAAAAGCTTTGAAATTATATAGTGCATGCTCTCTTTTGGTCTGGTTTCTTCCACTCAGCTTCACTGAGATTCATTCATGTGTGTATCAGTAATTCATTTCCTTTTGTGGCAGAGTAATATTCCATATGCCATAATTTGTTTAATCATTCAGGTGTTGCTGGGCATTAACCTCCATTTTTGTTGTTGTTGTTGTTTCTTTGTTTTGAGACAGGGTCTTGTTCTACTGCCTAGGCTAGAGTGCAGTGACATGATCACAGTTCACTGCAGCCTCAACCTCCCAGGCTCAAGTGATTCTCCAACCTCAGCCTCCCGAGTAGCTGGGACTACAGGCATTCACCATCATGCCAGGCAAATTTTTAATTTTTTGTAGAAACAGTCTTGCTATGTTGCCCAGGATGGTCTCAAACTCCTGGGCATGATTCTCCTGCCTTGGCCTCCTAAAGTGCTGGGATTATAGGTATGAGCCACTGCACCTGGTCTTATTTCCAGTTTTTAGCTATTACAAAGACAGCTGTTACATATTAGTGTACCAGTCTTTCATAGACACACCCTTTCATTTCATATGTCAGGTATATATTTAGCGCTTAAACTCCCAAATGATTTTCCACAGTGATTATATACATTTTAAATTCCCACCAGCAGTATATGACAGTTACAGCTGCTCCAAATTCTCAGCAATTTAGTATGATCAGTCTTTTAAAATTTTAGCGAGTCTAGTGAGTTTATGGTGTAACTCATGCCTTTAATATAAACTTCCCTACTGACTAATAAGGTTGGGCATCTTTTCTTTTATAAATATATATATACTTTTTCTTTTCTACCTAAGACCAGTAAAGTCAGGTTGGGAATTTTTTCACGTGCTTATTTACTATTCATATACTTCCTTTAGTATGGTGAAGTTCTTTGCCCATTTTTTGACTGGGTTGGTCTTCTTTGTATTGATAGTTGAAATTATTTTTATAGCATCCATCAGGGGTCAGCAAACTTTAAATGCCAATAAGGAAATTAGGCTTTGAGAGCCACATGAGGGCCATATAAAGTCTCTGTCACATTACACACACACACACACACACACACACACACACACGCGCGCGCTCTCTCTCTCAAACATATGAAAACTATTCTTAGCTCACAGGGACTTGACAAAAACAAGACCTTGGGCTAGGTTTGGCCCACAGGCATAGTCCTTTTGGTCTACATACAAGTCCTCTGTGAGGTGTATTGCAAATATATTCTCCCAGTTTGTAGCTTGCCTTTTTGTAACAGCATCTACGGAAAAGCAAAAGTTGTTCATTTTGATGAATGCAATGATTCTTTTTCTCTTATAATTTGTGCTTTTTCTATTTTATCGGAGAAATCCTTGCCAAAACCAAGGTCACTACGATTTTCTCTTACATTTTCTTCAAGAAGTTTTATAATTTTAGCTCTTACATTTAAGTCTGTGACTCATTGTATATGATACAAGGTAAAGGTATGGTTCATTTTTTACATATGACTATGCAATTGTTCCAGCACTACTTGTTACAAAGATTACTCTTTCCCCATTGAAATCCCTGGGCATCTTTGTCAAAAAAAAAAAAAAAAAAAACTGACCATAAATATATGGATGTATTTCTAGATTCTCTATTCTGTTTCACTGATCTATATCTACTTTAATACAGATACAATGTCTTGATTGTTGTAACATCATAATAAATTTTAAAATTAGTGGGAGTCCTGCAACTTATTTTTCAAAGTTGTTTTTGCTCTTCTAAGTCCATTGCATTTTAGAATAAGTCAATTTCTATAATCTGGCTGGGAATTTTATTAAATTTTATGTGGATGTATTTCTAGATTCTCTATTCTGTTCCATTGATCCATATATATCTACTTTAATACAATGTCTTGACTGTTGTAACATCATAATAAATTTTAAAATTAGTGGGAGTCCTGCAACTTACTTTTCAAAGTTGTTTTTGCTCTTCTAAGTCCACTGTATTTTAGAATAAGTCAATTTCTATAATCTGGCTGGGAATTTTATTGAATTTATAGATTTGGAAGAGAAATGACATTTTAAGAAATCCTGAATTTTTGATTCACAATGTATTTAGTTTCTCTCAGAAAAGTTTTCTCTCATCAAAGTTTCGCAGTTTTCAGGATACAAGTCTTGTAAATATATACCTAGTATTTTTTTCCTTTCTTTTTTTTGGGACAGAGTCTTACTCTGTCACACAGGCTAGAGTGTAGTGACATGATCTTGGCTCCCTGCAACCTCTGCCTTCTGGGTTCAAGTGATCCTCCTGAATCAGCCTCCCGAGTAGCTGGGATTACAGGCGTGTGCCACCATGCCCAGCTAATTTTTGTATTTTTAGTAAAGATGGGGTTTCGCCATGTTGGCCAGGCTGGTCTCGAACTCCTGACCTCTGATTATCTGGCTATCTCGGCCTCCCAAAGTCTTTCTTTTTAATGACAGGGTTTCACTCCCTTGTCCAGGCTGAAGTGCAGTGGTAAAATCACAGCTTGTGGCAGCCTTGACCTTCCAAGCTCAAGTCATCCTCCAGCCTCGGCCTCTCAAAGTGCTAGAATTATAGGTTTGAGCCACCATGCCCAGTCAGGTATTTCATTTTTGATGCTATTGTAAATAGTACTGTTTAAAATTGCAATTGCCAATTGTTCATTGTAGGTGGGGCCGCAATGAACTTCTATATATTGAATTTATCTCCTACAATCTTCCTAATGTTCATTGATGGTTCTAGTAGCATTTTTGTAGATTCCTTAAGATTTTCCACAGAGATGATCATGTTTGGAGGGTTTTTTTTTAACATTTAATACATTTAATTTTTCTAGCCTTACTGCACTGACTAGAACTTCCAGTACAATGTGGACTAGAAGTGGTGAGGGTGGGCATTTTCCTCGTCCCCAATCATAAGGGGACAGTTTACAGTTTTCCACTAAGATTGATATGAGCTATTGGTTTTCAGATATCCTTTATCAGAATGATGAAGTCTCCTTCGATTGCTAGCTATAAAAAGTTTTTATAAGGAAGGGATGCTGAATTTTGACATTTTTTCTGTATATATTGAAATGATCTAGTTTTTCAGTTTTAGTCTGTTAATATGGTGAATTATACTGATGAATATCCAAATATTAAACCAACCTTCTATCTCTGAGATAAAACTTAATTGGTTACGATGTATTACTTTTTATATATTGTTGGATTTGACCTGCCAACATTTTATTAAGAATTTTCAGGTCTATGTTCATGATAGGTATTAGTCTTTAGTTCTCCTGTCTTTAGTATCAGGTAATGCTGGCCTCATATAATGCTTCAAGAAGTATTCCCTCCTCTTCACCTTCTGGAAAATCTTAAGTAGAACTGGTATTTTTTTTTTGAGACAGGGTCTTATTCTGTCGCACAGGTTGAAGTACAGCAGTCCAATCATACCTTAGTGCAGCCTTGACCTCCCAGGCTAAAGTGAGCCTCCCACCTCAGCCTCCTGAGTAGCTAGCTGAGATTACAGGTACATTCCACCATGCCTGGATAATTTTTGTATTTTTTTGTAGAGACGAGGGTTTTGCCACATTGCCCAGACTGGTCTTGAACTCTTGACTCAAAGGTTCCACCTGCCTCGGCCTCCCAAAGTGCTGGGATTACAGTGTCAGCCATTACACCCAGCCGGGATTAATTCTTTTACAAATGCTTGGTAGAATTCACCAGTGAAGATTTTGGGACTGAAGTTCTCTTTGTGGTAAACTTTTTTTTTTTTTTTTTGAGACAGAGTCTCGCTCTGTCACCCAGGCTGGAGTGCGGTGGCTGGATCTCGGCTCACTGCAAGCTCCGCCTCCCGGGTTTACGCCATTCTCCTGCCTCAGCCTCCCGAGTAGCTGGGACTACAGGCACCAGCCAATTTGCCCGGCTAGTTTTTTTGTATTTTTTAGTAGAGATGGGGTTTCACCGTGTTAGCCAGGATGGTCTCGATCTCCTGACCTCGTGATCCGCCCGTCTTGGCCTCCCAAAGTGCTGGGATTACAGGCTTGAGCCACCGTGCCTGGCCTTGTGGTAAACTTTTTAATAAGAAACTCAATTTTTAAAATAAATATAAAGCTAGTCTAGTTACCTATTATCTTCTCGAGTGACCTTTGGTAGTTCTGTGTCTTTTAAGAAATGTGTCCATTTCATCAAAGTTGTCAAATTTATTGGCATAAGGTTTTTAATCATATTCTCTTAATATCCTTTAATGTCTATAGGATCTGTAGTGCTATTCTGTCACGCTCCTTGCATTGTGGTGTGGAAACTCTTTCCAAGCAGTAAGATGAGGCAATCATAGGGCTCACTGTGCTTTTTACCCCTTCTCTCAAGGATCACTGTCCTGTGCTGCCTGTTGTCCAATGTCTAAAAACCTCTATTTGACATAGTTTGCCACATCTTTTAGTGGGTTCAAGTGAGACAGGAAATATGGTTCCTGTTACTTCATCACTGCCAAGAATGGAAGCTTTACTTTTTGTAATGAAAAATTTCAAACATACACAAAAGTAGAGAGAATGGTATAAACCTTCACATACCTATTATCCAGCTTCAACAATTATCAACTCATAACCAATATTGTTTCATGTATACTCCCATCCTAAATGGCCCTCTCTCTGGAATATTTTGAAGCAATCCCAGACAGCCTATCATTTCCTTCATAAATATTGTGGCAATATATCTTTAAAAGACAGACTTAAAAAAAAAAAAACCCATAACCATAACACTATTATCAAACCTAAAAATATTATCAATAAATTCTATTATCAAGTACTGAGTCAGTATTCAAATCTCCCTATTTTTTTCTACCTTTAAAAGGTAGTTGATTTGTTTAAATCAGAATGAAAATAAGGTGTACACATTATATTTGGTTAATACATTTCTTAAGTCCTTTTAAACTTTTAGGTTTCCCCTTCCATTTTTCCTTGAAATATATTTCAGAAACTGTCCTGCCCAATAAAATAGAAACTAGTCACGTGTGGCTATAAAGCACTAAAATGTGGCTAAATCGACTGAGAAACTGAATTTTAAATTTGAATTTAAATTTAAAATTAAAAACTGATACTTGTTCCTAGCTATTGGAAAATGGAACAGCTTGGGTATGTGAACCTAACTTTTTCAACTATCAGTTTTAGAAAATCAAAATATAGATCAAGTATTTCTGATGAAAATTTACTGACTTGAGATGTGTTTTAAGTATAAAGTATTTTGAAGACAATATGAGATACAAAATAGCTTATTAGTAAATTTTCAATATTGCTTATAAGTTGAAATGACAATATTTTGGATATACTGGGTAAAATATATTATTGTAATTCATTTAACACATTTCTTTTTGCTTTGTAAAATCTGGCTACTACAAAGTTACATGTAGGCTGGGTGTGGTGGCTCATGCCAGAAACCCAGGCTTTGGGAGGCTGAGGTGGGTGGATAACCTGAGGTCAGGAGTTTGAAACCAGCCTGGCCAACATAGTGAAACACCATCTCTACCAAAAATACAAAAAAATTGGCAGGGCATGGTGGTAACGCCTGTAGTCCCAGCTCCTTGGGAGGCTGAGGCAGGAAAATCGCCTGAACCCAGAAGGCGGAGGTTGCAGTGAGCCGAGACTGCACTCCAGCCTGGGCGACGGAGTGAAGATTCTGCCTCAAAAAAAAAAAAAAAAAAAGTTACATGTAGAGCTTACACTGTATTTCTATTGAAGAGTGCTAAAGTAAATTATTTGCCCTACAGAGTTCCTTATATTCTAGGTTTTGCTGACTGTATTCCTCAGTGTCATCTAATATATTTCTTGCTCTCCTGTATTTATTGTAACCTGGTAGTTTTAGACCAGCGGTTCTGAACCAGAGGTACTTTTGCTCCCCAGGGGGCAAATGTCTGGAGACATTTTTGATTGTAACAACTGGGGTGAGGTGTGTGTGTGTGTGTGTGTACTACTGACATCTAACAGGCAGAGGCTAGGGATGCTGCTAAACATTCTAAAAAACACAAAAAAATTTAACCACTCTAAAATGTCAATAATGCTCAGATGAGAAACTCTGTTTTAGTGACTTACACTGCAATTTGATTTTTTTCATAAGACTGTTTGGCTCTGTGTCCCAATCCAAATCTCATGTCGAACCACAATCCCCAATGTTGGGGGAGGAATCTAGTGGGAGGTGATTGGCTCATGAGGGTGGATTTCCTCCTTGCTGATCTCATGATACTGAGTTCTCACAAGATCTGGTTGTTTAAAAGTGTGCAGCACTTTCCCCATTCACTCTCTCTCTCTCTCTCGCCGTCATGGTAAGACACGCTTCATTCCTCTTCACCTTCCCTATGATTTTAAGTTTCCTGACGCCTCCCAGCCATGCATCTTGTACAGCCTGAAAAACTGTGATTCAAATAAACCTTTTCTTTATAAATTACCCAGTCTCAGGTAGTTCCTTATAGAAGTGTGACAATGTACTAATACAGAAAATTGATACAAGAGAAGTGGGGCACTGCTATAAAGATATCTGAAAATGTGGAAACAACTTTGGAACTGGGTAATAAGCAGAGGCTGGAACAGTTTGGAAGGCTCGGAAGATAGGAAGATGAGGGAAAGTTTGGAACTTCGAAACTTGTTGAGTGGTTGTGACCAAAATGCTGACAAGGATAGGGACAGTGAAGTCCATGTTGAGGTGGTCTCAGATGGAGATGAGGAACTTACTGGAAACTGGAGTAAAGGGCACTCTTGGTATGTTTTTGCAAAGAGACTGGCAGCACTGTGCCCCTGCTCAAGAGATCTGTGGAACTCTGAACTTGAGAGATGATTTAGGGCATCTGGTGGAACAAATTTCTAAGCAGCAAAGCACTCAAGATGTGGCCTGGCTGCTTCTAACAGCCTATGCTCATTTGCATAAACAAAAACGACCTGAAACTAGAACTTTAAAAGGAAAGCAGAGCATGAAAGTTTGGAAAACTTGCAGCCCGACCATGCAGTAGAAAAGAAAAACCCATTTCCTGGGGAAGGAATTAAAGGCTGCAGAAACTTGCAGAAGTAAATTAGAGCCAAATGTTAACAGCCAAGACAATGAAGAAAATGCCTCCAGGGCATGTCAGAAGCAGCCCCTCCTATCACAGGCCTGGCGGTCTAGGAGGGAAAACTTGTTTCCTGGGCCAGGTCCAGGGCCCTGTTGTTCTGTACAGCCCTGTGGCGTGGTGCCCTACATCCCATCCACTCCAGGTGTGGCTAAAAGGGGCCAAGATACAGCTCGGGCCATTACTTCAGGGGGTGCAAGCCCCAAGCCTTGGCAGTTTCCACGAGGTGTTGGTCCTGTGGGTGTGCAGAAGGCAAGAGTTGAGGTTTGAAGGAGACACTACTTAGGTTTCAAAGGATGTATGGAAATGCCTGGATGTCCAGGCAGAAGTCTGCTGCAGGGGCAAAGCCCTCATGGAGAACCTCTACTAGGGCAGTGTGCAAAAGAAATGAGGGGTTGGAGCCCCCACACAGAGTCCCCACTGGGACACTGCCTAGTGGAGCTGTGAGATGAGGGCCACTGTCCTCCAGACCCCAGAATAGTAGATCCACTGACAGCTTGCACTGCATGCCTGGAAAAGTTGCATGCATTCAATGTCAGCCCATGAAAGCAGCATGGGAGCTGTACCCTGCAAAGCCACAGGGGTGGAGCTGCCCAAAGACTTGGGAGCCCATTCCTTGCATCAGTGTGGCCTTGATGTGAGACATGGAGTCAAAGGAGATTTTTTTGGGGCATTAAGACTTAAATGTTTGCCCTGCAGGGTTTCAGACATGTGTGGGGCCCGTAGCTCCTTCGTTTTGGCTGATTTCTCCCTTTTTGAAAGTGGGTATTTACCTAATGCCTGTGCCCCCATTATATCTTATAAGCAACTAGCTTGTTTTTGATTTTACAGGTTCATAGATGGAAGGGGCTTGCTTTGTCTCTGATAAAACTTGTACTTAGACTTTTGAGTTAATGCTAGAACGAGTTAAGACTTTGGGGGACTGCTGGGAGGGCATGATTGTGTTCTGAAATGTGAAAAGGACACGAGATTTGGGAAGGGCAAGGGGCAGAATGATATGGTTGGCTCTGTGTTCCTGTCCAAATCAGATGTTGAATTGTAATTCCCAATGTTGAGGGAGGATCTTGGTGGGAGGTGACTGGATAATGGGGGCAGATTCCCCCTGTAGTTCTTGTGATAGTGAGTGAGCTCTCACAAGATCCAGTTGTTTAAAAGTGTGTAACATTTACCCCTCATCCTCTGCCATGGTAAGACGTGCTTGCTTCCCCTTCACCTTATACCTGATTGTTAAGTGTCCTGAGGCCTCCCAGCCACGCTTCCTATACAGCCTGTGGAAATGAGTCAACTAAACCTCTTCATAAACTACCCAGTCTCAGGTAGTTCTTTTTAGCAGTGTGAGAAGAGATACCCTATTCCATATTGGTGGTGTGTCCTTTCATGAGGATACACATAAATATGTGGTTATCTTTTTGTGATGCTGAAAACTAATGTAATCTGATTCATTAGCAGCTGCAAAGTAGTAACAGCCTAATTCCTTTCTTGTTTATAAATTACTTCTTTAAAGAGAAATTTCTCATCATTTATTTATTTTCAGGATAAATGCAAAATTCTCTAACCATTTTTCAAATTCACGAGTCAGTTCCCAAGTATCCTCCCAAGTGACCAATATTATTTTATTTTAGCATCATTATATAAACTTGTACATTTAGACATTTTTTATAAGTTTCCATCTATTATCTCTTCATGCATGGCAGGTAAAAGATTCTTCATGTAGACTCCTGGGTCCTGTTGATAACCAAGTCATCTCTGATAATTTCTTTGATTTTTGTTATGACAAGATGATCATGGCTAATCTTATATAAACATTTCTTCTCCTGGACCTGAAATCAGCCATTTTTCCAATGGGCCACTTTAGTGAAAAATAGTATTGAGAGGTCATAATCTAGGTCTTTTTAGTAGACAAAGCTAGAAAATGTTTGTTTTTTTGAGAAAATACATTGAGTTCATTCTGATATTTACATTCAAATTAAAAGCTTTAAGGTTTTATTACTACTTCTATATCTGAATCCCTTTTCTCTTATGCTAAAAACATTAACTACATTAATGTAACTACTTATTTGTTTTAAAAACTCTATAATATTTTCAGAATATTACAAATATTAACATTATGATTACTGAAAAGAGTACATGATTTTTTTTTGCAATTTTTTTTTGCCCTTAGAATCATTACAGTGTTTTATAGTCATTTGGAATAACTTTTCTCTGTTAGGCTATGTTGCTAACAAAACAAAGTTAGATGCATTTGTTTCACTGTGCTTTTACTAAGCTTGTCTTTTTGGAAAATTTCATTTAGTTTTGTTGGCAGATGGTTCCAAAATGGAAAAAATACAAGATCTACTTAGATGAGTGTAGCTTTTAACCTTGTCATTTCCCACCCCCAGTTAAAAAAAAAAAAAAAAAAGATTGTGGTTTATCACTGTAACTTTTAAAAAAGCCAACATAAAGGCATAGTAATCACTTTCCCTGATCCTTTCTTTGATAGTAACATACTATAAAGTTTTCTCTCCTTTCTTTTTTAGACCTAAGAATATATATATCACTCCATAGCAGCATATTGAGATATTTAAGCTTTTTAAAATTTGTATTTCCATTTGCCTGGTATACCTTTGCTCCTCCATTTATTTAAGTTTTCATGAGGTAAAATTTACATACCATAAAATTCACTCATTTGAAGTGTACAATTCAGTGACTGTTAGTAAATTTACAGAGCTAGGTAAACATCACCACAGTCCAATTTCACATTTCCATCACCCGAAAAGATCCCTTGCACCCATTCATCCTTTTATTTTAAAGCTTTCTCAAACTCTTTTAGATGTAACTCTCACATTCTGCCCAGTGTTGGAATTTATTTCCAAAAAATATTTTCATAGGTGAATTATATCCATTTGTATTTAATAATATGACTGATGTTTGGCCTTAGCTCTGCCACTGTTTTATGTTGTATTTGTTTTTATGTCTCTTACATCTGTAAATAAAATATCTAGTCTTTAGTTATGTGATCTTTTTGCCCTGCCAGTCTCTTGTCTTTGTATATTTTTTTGGTATTTAGGAAGGCTTTTATTTTTATTCCAAAGGTTATTATTCTGCAAATATCTTACATAATATCCTTACGTCCTTAATAATTTTGGGGGATACTATCTATTGGCTCCCCACTATAAATAATTTTGAAATTCTCCCTTATTTTCCTCTCCCAAAACATCTAATTTGAAGTAATTACTTTTTATTTCCTGAAAATATCTATAGGACAATCAGTAAATATATTCTATTTTACTTGCATTATTTCCCTTCTTACATTTTCAGAGAAACGTGCTTTAGTTACACTGTCAGACTTATAACCATAGAATATATATTTTATGATCTCCTTTATCATGTAGCTCTAGTTCTCTTCAGTAAGTTTTGTTCTGCAAAGGAGTTTCAGTTAGTTTGAGAGTTCACAAGGCTAGATCACCCCAGCACTATCCAGACTTCCTGAAGTCTATAAAGTTGCCTCCCAGTTTTAGCTGCTCTCAAATTGGTCTCTAAGCGTTCTACAACTAATGGGACCTTTAGATATGATCGGGATGCTGGCAATCTGATATTTAGATTCTCTGAGCCCTCCCTTGCTGATACCATGCTTGATATCTTGATGCTGCTGCTGATTTATTTTATCCACTTGTATTCTGGAGTTCACAGGTGTTGTATAATAAAGAATGTGACTGGGCTTTGTTGCTGGTTCCTCTAAAGTTCTTGGAATTGAGCAATAGGAAAGTCTGTAATACTCATGAGCCCCTTGGATCACTCCTGAGTTAATGCTAAGAATAAGACTCAGGATAAGGGTAGAAAATGCCACAAAGATCAACTGCATGATTTGAGCAATATACATGTCTTTGAGCCACATGATTTCAGCCCAACTTCCCAAACTCCAGGGAAGGGGGCTGATGATCAAGCTCAACCACATGGCCAATGATTCAATCAACCATGTCTACATAATGAAACCCCAATAAGAAAACCAAGTACTGAAGCTTGGTAGAGCCTCCTGGCTGATGAACCAGGAGATGTGTGAGGAGGGTGATGCACCCTAATTGCACAAGAAAAGAGTAAAGAAACTTTCGAGTTTAGGACCCTCCAAGATGTTGGTTGCCCTGTGTCTCTTAATTTTGCTAGTCTTGATTGTATCTTTTATAATAAAATTATAATCATTAAGAAGTGTTTTCTCGAATTCTGAGTTGTTTCATCAAATTATTGAATCTGAGTGGGGGTCATAGGAACTCTTGAATTTGTAGCTAGTTGGTCAGAAATACAAGTGACCTGGGGACCCCTAAACTTGAAGATGGTGTCTGAAGTAAGGGTGGTCTTTTTGGGAACTGTGCCCTTATGGTATACAGTTTGATAGTGACTCAGGATGGTTAGCGTCAGAATAGTACTGCAGTACACCCATATGGATACCTTTAAACTTAGTTTTGTTACACGTGTTGTCTATAGGTTTGCTGTTATATTATTCTAGCTGCTCTTCTATTTTTGGGAAGGGATTTTGGAGATTCAAAAACTATGCCACTGTCATTACCATCTTATTGCCAGCTCTCCTTTAGGTTTTAAGTTAATGTGGTATATCACATGTTCTCCCCTCCACCCAGTATTTCTGTGTTTATCATTTCACAGTCAGATATTAACAAAAGATTAAATTGCTGAAGTTACTCAACCTGTCTTAAGTATTTTAAGTATTGCTTCCTCATCAACATGATGCATTAAATTTGTAAGTTAAATAGAATAAAACAACGAACTATATATTGCTAGTGATGACACATGATACATATTTTCAAACTAGTCTGAGGTTAGAACCTCCAAATAAAAAGTAAAGGCAAACATTTTACCTCTGTAAGACGGAGTTGTGAAGACGCGGCCATATAATCTGATTCTAATTTGTTTTTCTCAGAGATCACTGTAGTATTTTGGAGAATTAAATCTACTTTTTGTATATGCAAAGAAGTACAAATCTAGGAACAAAAACCCCTAAGAGTTAATTTTTATGTTACCTATGTTTTAGAAATAAAAAAGTTTTGTAAAACAAAATTATAAACCATGAAAAAATAATTTTCCTATTATGCCTGACATCTCACTCAAACAGTTCAGTTCTTATAACAATTTTTTAGAAAGTATTTTCCTTTGTTTTTAAGGGAGTCATCTGGTATAAACACATTTAGCTTAATGAGTGTTTTTATCCTATTTATTACCTCTAAAGAAAATGTCAAGCAACTAAGCAAGCTGAAACTGATCTCTTGCTTATATAACTAAAATGTCAAAAACCTTAATCAAAACCTTCCCTCCCTCTAAAGGTTTTACTATCTTATCTACCCGCTATTTTCTGTAAAAAAATGACTAAAATTAAAACAATACCTTACCTTTATTAGGTTTGTTAATTCAGTAACAAGTTTTGCTTTTTGAACATTTATTTCTTTGATTTTAGTACTTGCTTTTCGCTCTTCCTCTTCAAGGTTGCAAGTATCCTGTTCCATCAGTTTTAAACTGTATGACACATATAATGATGAAGAAATCAGGGTTAAACACAAGCACTGAGCCCAAATTCTTTGGTCTCCTGCAGTTTTCTGGGATATATTTAGCAATACTTTTCAGATATATGAACTGCTAGTTCCTAGATTAAACAATCATTTTGTGTGATCAGTCAGGATTAAAAAATACCTGTTGAGATATATTATGTGCCCCAGCATAGTCCAGGTAGTGCCTGTGTTAATTGTTTAGGATCTGGAGTCAGAAAGATGGCTTTGTTTCCTCTTTGCCATTCTCTAACGAGCAGTTTAACTCTGGACAAGTTACTCTTCTGAGCCTCAGTTTCCTCATCTATAAATTATAGATAATAATAGTACTTCCTCCATAGGGCTGTGGTGAAGCTTAAAAAAGGTAATACATTGTTTCCTTATGTATGGGTGGGGGGTAACACATGTAACACACTAAATATAGTGCCTGGCCCATAACTGATCAATCAATATAGGTTGTTTCTGTTGCTATTGTTTACAAAACTGTCGCTTCCTTAAGGAGCTTAAGTGGGGAGAGTTAATAGCTAAAAAACAGAAACAAAAAATAAAACACAACACAATAATCCTAAAAGTTAATAGTATGTTCTCAATTTTAAGATGAAGAAACTAAGGCTCAGGTAAGTGAAGTAAATTGCCTAAAATCACAGATACTAAGTGTTAAGATGTGTTTGGTACCAAAGTTCATGTTCTTTCCACTACATCATGTTGCCTCCAAGGGAAAAGAACAAAGGATGGAAGCAATAATAAATAAGTTCAGTGGGTGCTGTAGAGAGTGGCCAGAATGGTACAAGGAAGGGTATGTTGGGGAGGGGAGGGAGATAACTTGGAATGGGTAGAGCAAAACAAGATTTTGAATAATCATAAAAGCTTGCCTAAAGGAGAGTAGTGTTTAATTAAATTTTATGTAGTAACTGTAGAAAGCCATAATGAATTTTTTTTTTTTTTTTTTGAGATAGGAGTCTTACTCTGTTGCCTAGGCTGGAGTGCAGTGGCACAATCTCAGCTCACTGCAACTTCCACTTCCCAGCTCAAGTAATTCTCCTGCCTCAGCCTTCCAAGTAACTGGGATTACAGGCGCCCACCACCATGCCCAGATAATTTTTGTATTTTTAGTAGAGACAGGGTTTCACCATGCTGGCCAGGCTGGTCTAAAACTCCTGACCTTAAGTGATCCACCCGCCTGGGCCTCCCAAAGTGCTGGGATTACAGGCGTGAGCCACAGCACCCGGCCTCATAATGAATATTCTTGAATGGGGTAGGAACATGCAAAGAAAATACATTTTACAACAGTCTTTTGGATGAATTAAATACAGAAGTGACCAGTCAGGCAGAGTCCACTAACTAGGTCACCAATGCAGTAGTCTAAAGTGAATATAAGTAGGAGATAGTAGGCTAGTAACAGGTATGAAAAGTCATCTCACTGTGAAAAATCAACATTACTTTATGAGGAGAAAGTTTAGTTTTAGACAATGGGTTCAATACTGCAGTTGCACAGTAGAAGTTGAGCGTTTTGCAGAAGATTGAATAGGAATGAAGGAAAGCATTAAAAGTTTTTTAAAAAAAGGTTTAAAGTTGAAACAAATTCTGGGAAGCTAGACTAAATAGATATATCTTGCTTTAAACAACTAAGGCACATTACCAATTTTAAAAATAGAAGTTAATGGGCAATTGTTTGCTTTAAAAAAACATAAACAACAAAGAACAAATCTTCCTAATACATTTCAAATATGATTCAATTTTTAAATGTGTTTAGGAATACAAACTATATTAAGTCAAGGTAAACAAACCTTATTCAAGATGAGCTGTTACTTATTATTAAATATTATGTCACTAATATCTACCTTTAGTCTATAGACAAGAAGTCAGAACAACAACAAAAAGCTGTGGGCTGTGTTACGGTAGGATATGGAAAAAACCTTGAAACTAGAAACCATGTGCCTTTTCCCCAGACTTGATACCCTAATAGCTTTTATCCTACCTTATATATTCTGGTTTCTACAAAAGATCTAAAAGTTACAATCGTTCTGAGAATGGGTGACTGGGCTTTCACAACAAGCCAGTAGTTTTCCATTTAGAAAAGACTTTTGGCTGGGTGTGGTGGCTCATGCCTGTAAACCTAGCACTTTGGGAGGCCGAGGTGGGAGGATTGATTGAGGTCTGGTGTTCGAGACCAGCCCCAGCAACATAGCAAGATCCCATCTCTACAAAAAAGCTGGGCATAGTGGTGCACACCTGTGGTCCCAGCTACTCAGGAGGCTGAGGCGTGAGGATTGCTTGAGCCCTCAAAGCTGCAGTGAGCTGTGACCATGCCACTGCATTCCAGCCTGGGTAGCAGAGCAAGACCCTGTCTCAAAAAAAAAAAAAAAAAGAGACATTCGACAATATTATATTCACATTTTGCACAGAATTCTGTGACCCATTAAGGTCAAGCAGACATAATTGTCACAAGGAAGACTGCAACTAAATGAGTGAGATAAACCCTCAGGTGCCAAATCTATTCTGTAAAAATCAATATAACCTTCTCTTTCCCTATTACTCTCTTTCAGAACTAGAGAGAAAATAGCCAATTTGACAATTTTTCTGCCTACACCTTCCGCTCCCCTCTCCTACCATTCAGAACTCAATGAACATAGTGTTTTGGATAATCATGTAGGGCAGTGGTTTGCAAAAGTGTGGTCCACAGACTCCTGGGGATTCCTGAAACTATTTCAGGAGTCTGTGAGTTAGAAACTGTTTTCATGGTAATAACAGGGCATCATTTGCCTTTCTCACCATGCTGACATTTGCACTGATGGTGTAAAAGCAATGGAGAGTAAAAATGCTAGTGCTTTAGAATAAATCAAGGTAGTCTACCAAAACTAGTGCACCAAAGTATACTAGTCTTTAGATTCTTCACTGCCATGCACTTGAAATTTTTAAAAATGCCAAATTCCCTTAATATCCTTGATGAAGCAGTAAAATTCATAAATTTTATTAAACCTCAAAATCTCAAGTATATATATTTTTAATATTCAATGTCATGACATAGGAAGTGCATAATATAGTTGTCCCCCAGTATCCATCAGAGATTGGTTTCAGGACTCCATAAGGATTCCAAAATCCATAGACGCTTAAGTCCCTTACGTAAAATGATGTAGTATTTGCATATGGCCTATGCACACCCTCCCATATATTTTATATTATCTCTATATTACTTATAATACCTAATACAACATAAATGCTATATAAATAGTTGTTACATTGTATTGCTTAAGGAATAATGACAAGAAAAAAAGTCTGTACATGTTCCATACAGACATAACCATCCAATTTTGTCACCCTGAATATTTTTCTTTCTTCCCTCCTCCCTGCCCTGCCTGAATAGATGAGGTCTTGCCATGTTGCCCAGGCTGGTCTCAAACTCCTGGACTCAAGTGATCCTTCTGCCTTGGCCTCACAAAGTGTTGGGATTATAAGTATGAGACACTGCACCTGGCCTTCTGAATATTTTTGATCTGTGGTTGGTTGAATCCATGGATGTGGAACCCACGAATATGGAGGGCAGACTGTACTTATTACACATCTGTAGAATATTCAAAAGTATAAATGTTGTTTCAAGGAAAAGCACTTGTGTGATTAAGTTTGGAGTTATACTAGACACTTTTTTCATGGAATACCATTTTTACTTAAAAAATGACAAACTATAATTGTTTGGACTTGGTTATTTGGTCATTTTTCTTTTTCCAAAAAGGAATTAAGGGAGCTTGTCATTTCAAGGAAAATAACTGACAACATTTGTTGCCAATGATAAAGTTCATTTGAAATATCTATGTGACTTGATGAACCAGTATTTTCCAAATGACCAATGCATGCTATAACTAAATCATTCATGAGTAAAAGCGCCATCTAACGTGCAATGGATTTTAATGTAACAGAGTACGCAAGATAACTGACATGGTTTCAGACTCTACTCTGCAATTAAACTTTAATAAACTACACTTTGGCAAGTTTTGATGTAGTATTAAAGAAGAATATCCACAATTATCTGAAGTCTAAAATACTCCTCCCTTTTCCAACTGTATATTTATGGGAAGCTGGATTTCCTTCATATACTTCAACTCAAACATTTCACTACAAACTCAATACAGAATTAAGTAGGGAAAAACCTACTGACTTCAACTAAAGAAATCTGCAAAAATGTTAAACAATGCCACTCTTCTCACTAAATGTATTCTGTCTGGAAAACAGTTATTTTTATTTTTTTTTTGAGACGGAGTCTGGCTCTGTTGCCCAGGCTGGAGTGCAGTGGCCTGATCTCAGCTCACTGCAAGCTCCGCCTCCTGGGTTTATGCCATTCTCCTGCCTCAGTCTCCCAAGAAGCTGGGACTACAGGCACCCGCCATCACGCCCAGCTAGTTTTTTGTATTTTTTTAGTAAAGACGGGATTTCACCGTGTTAGCCAAGACGGTCTCGATCTCCTGACCTCGTGATCCGCCTGTCTCGGCCTCCTGAAGTGCTGGGATTATAGGCTTGAGCCACCGCGCCCGGCCAGAAAACAGTTATTTTAAATACATTTTTATGTTAACATACAATGGGCTTGTTATTTTTAAAATAAATTACTGTCTCATCTCTACCTAAAAAAATAAATTAATGAATATTTTAAACATTCTCAGTCTTATTTTCTAATATGGTAAATATCAATAAATACAATCCAGGTAAACAAAACCTCTTCAAGGTCCTCATTAATTTTTAAGCATATAAAGGAGTTCAGAGATTGGAATAACAGCTCAAAGAACAGAAGAATTTGTAACACTCAACATTCATCTCCTTTTGCCCTATGGACTAAAATTGTGTTTTATGTAGTAAGATTAAAGATTAAAGAGAAATTACTACAAAGCGTGCTTGTGGAAATGGTGTTGTTATTACAGTGTATAATTAATATTCTCCCATACAGTAATTTGTGCCTCCCCCCTAAACAGGCTAAAAGATACCTTCCTAGTTTGGAACTGATTTTCTGTTCCAGTTGTCTTTTCTTGGTTTTTCTCTCAAGAAGCTCCTTCTTCTTTTGTCTAAGTTCATTGTCTTTGTGCTCCAGATGTTTGCTTGTTTCACGTAAGGCAATCAACCTTGAATCCACTGCTTGCAATTTTCTACTAATTTCCTATAAAATATTTAAAAATTGTTAACATATTTAAAAAACTGTTCCAGTGAAAGTATTAGAAATCCAGTTAATATTTTCTAATATTCGGATCAAATTAACCAACCTTTAGCTGTTCTTCTAAGTGTCTTCTTTGTTCTAGGTCCACAGTGACAGTGAGAAACTGGGCTACTTTTAGAGATGTGTTACTAGAAATAATTTTGTTTGAATAAAAAGAAGTTTTCACCACATACTTTTCTTCTGCTGTATAAATTTGTTTTAATCGGGTTTCTTGTATTACCTATAATGTAAAACAATAATTAGTGCACATCTAATATAAATTATATGTTTTAAAGTACTAAATAATTAGAAATACAGACCAACTGAATTTTGGAGGATCAAAATACAGTAGATATACCCCCTTTTTTTTTTTGAGACAGGGTCTCATTCTGTCACCCAGGCTGGAATGCAGTGGCACGATCTCAGCTTACTCCAGCCTCAACCTCCCAGGCTCAAGTGATCCTCCCACCTCAGCCTCCTGAGTAGCTGGGACTAGAGGCATGTGCCACCATGCCCGGTTAATTAAAAACAATTTTTTTAGGAATGGAGTTTTTCCATGCTTCCTATGGGGGCTAGTCTTGAATTCCTGCCTCTGAGATTCTCCCGCCTCAGTATTCCAAAGTGCCGGGATTACAGGTGTGAGCCACTGAGTCTAGTAATTTTTTTTTAACCTATCCAACAAAATTTCAAAAAAGGTGGCCCATACAACTAGCAAAGTCAGCTATACTTCTATGCTACTATATGACTCTCCCAAGTAGTTTTGGAGCTTTGTTACATCTAAAGAAGAGATACCAGGAGAGAAGGGTGCTCAGTACATTGAACTATGTTATCTTGGTTAAGTCATTTACTCTCCCCTCCTCTCAGTTATACTGTTCGAAGATATATAATCTTATGTTTAGTTCCTGTGTATTTGAGAATAATCATCAAATGAAACATTTTTCATAGATTTCAAAGCCTTTTCTTATTTTTAAAGTTTTTTTAGAACTTTTCTCTCAAGAATTTATACATGGATTTCATAAACTAAAATATATTATAAATACCATAAGTATACCATTATTTGATCTATTTCTGTATATTTATAGAGTAGGCTGCTGCAATGCAGAGCATTTTTAGAGGTTGTTTCCAATCCCTAAAAACCTTTAGATACTATTGTAATACTACTGTGGCTTGTTTCCTTCCAGTTTATAGTCTAAGTGAAGAGGTAAGACATATTTAAGCACACTAGGTCAACAAGCGCAAATCCTAAATTCCGACTAATCTGAAATAAAGGGATAGACTGGATGACTTTAGCCTATCCAAGTCTCCTAAAAATGAGTTTTAAACTGGATTTGAACTGACAGAGTTAGTGAAGGAAGGGCACTTCCCATAAAAGTGACACCTCAAGCTAAATAAGTCAGCAGACAATTTAACCAAAGGGAGAATCTTCGAAATTAATGAGAGAACAATTCCGTAAATAGGGTATACTGTTAGAGAATGTAAAATGTTAAGAGTTAATAATAAAGGAAAACATAAAGAATATATTTTTATCCTGAGGAAGAGATACAGCCATTATTGCCATTATCTAGCCATTATTGTCTCAAACAGAAGGACTGCGGATATAAAGGTAGTAAATTTCCTCAATAAAGGTTTTCATCTTCTGAAAGATAGCTAAGATAATCTTTACTAGGTGCTTGAAACACTTTCTAACTTGGTTTTCTTGTACATACACATGTCTGAAAAGTATATCATCATAAATTATATACAACATAGAACTGAGTTAGGCATTGGGACAATAAGGTATTTGATGTGTTTGAGAATTTAAAAAATACAGTATGTAACACCAAAGAGATTAAGATTAATGAAAACACCTGAAAAAGAAATGGGAAGAAACAATTTCACTTTTAATATAAACAATATGAATTCCAAAGCTATTTCTCTAGTACAAACAGCAGTGTCAAAGCTCCCTAGGTGACTTAAAATGTTAAAAGTAAAAGTACACGAAAATAACTCAACTTGAAGCAATGTTCAAAAAGGAAAATAAATTTCCAAAAAAAGTAATTGCTCCTTTCTGCCCCAAAGTGAAGTTTAAAAGTCCTTATCAACCTTTTTATTGTCTCTCTGCGTTAGTAAAAAAGTCCTACTAATCTTACTTTCAGAGAGAGCCCCATTTACCTTTAAAACTTTGACAAAAATTGGTTTGGTCTATGCATATGGTCTTGTCCTCTTTTCTAAACCTCAATGAATTAAGAAAAAAAAGTAGTATATCCACATAGAGACTTCTACTTTTGGTTTTCACGAATGATTACCATAATATGATACAATTCTAATCAAAGGCAGGCAACTTACTGTAAGTGACTTGTTTTTGCAAAATGAGTTGGTAATGATATCTTCTGTTAATGAAGTATAGATAGCCCCCAAATGAATCATCTTAGGAATATTTATATACTGGTTGTTAGAAATTTAAAACATATTTTTTAATAAATTAAATATTATAAGTAGTAGTTAGGTCTATAATTGGTTATTAGATGCTTATAAGCAGTATTAATACAGCAACTTGGTATTAATACTGGAAAAGCCTGTTCCAGGAGAGATTTCCTTTCTGTTTCTGCCTGTGATAAAAGTCATATGGTTTGGAGTCACAGAGATTGTAAAGAATAAAATTCCAAACAGTACTAGCAGAATACAGAAACCAGGAGTTTCTGTGGCTGTATGTACTAGTCAAACAAATCCTATGAGGAGTGGTCATTCATACATGAGATAATCTTAATTATAAGTTTTAAGAAAAGGAAGGTTGACCAAAAACAGTTTAATACCCCAGCCTGCCATTCTAAAGTATAATTTGTCTTAAAAATAATCTCACATATAATAATTTAAAAGACTAAACTACTAATATAATGCTTTAACATAGGTTTACCAAGCAAGGCAGAATCAGGTTAGTGTACAAGGTATCTCTTTTCAGGTTTTAACTTTACTGAATTACCCTAAATGTATTAAGTATTTATTCTAGTTAACTCCACATCACTCCTCTCATAATGTATTAGTTAACAGTCAATGTTTTATGTCACATGGAAAATAATACAAAGATAATTTCTGCATGGTTAAAAACAACAGACTTACTTAAATTCTGACACATTTTGCTTGCCTTTAGCTAAGAAGTTTTAACAAAACTACATTTTTGGTACATGATTCAGTACATGATTCACTACTTCCTTACCCGTTCAATTCTTTCTCTGGTCTTTTCAGTTCCTACAGGAACTTCGTGAATATGATACTGACAGCAAAGGTAACTCATTACAGGATCAGGTGCATCAAATAATTCTCTCAAATAAGAGAAAAATCCGTATTGTCTGAAAGGAAAAGTATTGATTAGATTTTTCTTCTTAAAATATCGTTAAAAAAACAGAGTTGATAAACCACCAAAAAACAATAAGTAAAACACACATTATTTCAACAATGACACAGGAAAAGTCTTTTTTCTTTTTTTTTATATTTTAAAATCACTTATGACTTATTCGCTTACCAGAAAAGCTTAAGCTTTTTATGATTACAAACTACTCTTTTTAAATTTCTTCTATTATGTTTAGAATGCTTATTTATATTCCAAGTTAAGATATTTACTTATAATTATTTTATAATTAAAGTTTTTTACATTTAGTCCTTTTGGAAATTATTTCTGCATTATGAAGTGATAATTTATCATTTCATTTTTCCCAATAACTAACCAACTACTTTAGCATCTTTTATTAAACAGTTTAGTATTGTTCTGCAGATTTGAAACATCATATCGCATCATACTCGCTGTATGCTAACTATATCATGGTCTTGTGCCTGAATTTTTCCTTATATTCAACTTAAGCGATCTTAAAAGGAAATAATACAGCTTGTAATAGCTTATTTATGTAACAATAAATGTTGAATAATTCAATATTTAAATAAATCTTAATATTTTCAAGACTTACTTAAGTTCATTTAAAGATCTTGAAGGTGCTTTGTCTGCATACGAACTCCTGGGAGCAATAACAGCATTTACTCTTAATTTTTTGTTGTCACGAACCTGAATATAGGGAAAAGAAAGTATTATTTTAATTACCATATATTCTCTACTGAAATGATTTATAGTTACCATATTCCTACTGACATTTGTGGGACGGATAAGAAACTCAAACATGGCATATTAGATGTTAGTATAAAGTTTTTTACTGTGATAATACTATAGTTATGTGTATTCATAAAGAGTCCACTTCTTTCAGAGATACATACCAAAATATTTACAGGTGAAATAGAATGTCTGGGAATTACTTCAAAATAATACAGAAGGGAGATAGTTATGCTTACATTATTGGTAGATTATCTTGTATTGGACTAACTTTTCTACAATGATTGTAAACTCTGGCCAAAATCTTAAAAACAATTATTTTAAGGCACTGGAGATGGACAAAAGAAAGAAGTTGGAAAGGAGTTGACATCTGAAAGAATAGCACTAGGTGAGATTTGTGTTTATGTGGCTTGTGGCTTGTGGCTTGGGGGCATTCCCCAATCTGGAGCATCAGGAGTGGGGAAAGAATTCCAGTAGAAAGCTGCAGTCTTTCTGGCTCGAGGAATCATAGGATGGAAGGATGGAGTTTGGGGTGACTAGAATGACTGTAAACTGAGAGGGTAAATTCTTGGAAGGGACCTGCAAAGTGAGAAGCCTCAAAATCTGCCTATAAACGCCCATCTAAATCCTTGGCTACCCCATGAACTATGAGTGCAAAAATTCCAGGGGATTGAAGGAAAGCAACAAGTGGGAGGCTAAAACTAAAACAACAACAACAACAACAATCATCTCCACTGACCGGAGATTTCAGTTGCTGTCCATTGCTTGACAGAGTTTGGAGTTTAAATCCAGCTAAGTTAACTACCTTCTAGTCTCTTTGGAAGAAGACAATTGAATCCAGTCTCTACTGTGTTATTACCTATGATTCCAGAATATAATAAAAAATTACTGGCCAGGCACGGTAGCTCACACCTGTAACCCCAGCACTTTGGCAGACTGAGGCGGGTGGATCAACTGAGGTCAGGAGTTCAAGATCAGCCTGACCAACATGGTGAAACCCTGTCTCTACTGAAAATACAAAAAAATTAGCTGGGTGTGGTATGGGGCGCCGGTAATCTCAGCGACTTGGGAGGGTGAGGCAGGAGAATTGCTTGAACCCAGGAGGAAGTGGTTGCAGTGAGCCGAGATCACGCCATTACACTCCAGCCTGGGCAACAAGAGCGAAACTCTGTCTCAAAACAAAAACAAAAACAAAACAAAAAACCCCAACTACTAAGCATAAGAATAAAATGCCACCATAGTCAAGAGAAAAAGCAACTAAGGGGAACTGATTCCACAAAGACCTAGATGTTAGAACTAGCAAAGAAGTTTAATGTAGCTATTATATATATACACACACATGTTCAAGAAAACTATGGTTTATTATCATCAACAGGTGGAGAATCTCAGCAGACAGAATAAAGAGAATTAAATGAAAATTCTAGAACTAAAATATGCAAAAGCTGAAATGAAAAATTCACTGATGAAAGATCCTAAAACATTAAAAAGATAATATCATGAAAAACTTCATGCCAAAAACATGAATAACTTAGATGAATTGGAAAAAAATTCTTAAAAACACATTTTGCCAAATTTAAAGATAAAAAAAAAGCTGAAACAGCCTTTACATGTATTAGAGAAACTCAATTTGCTATAAAAATTCTAACGAAGAAAAAGTCTATACTAAGATGTTTTCACTGATAAATTTGATAAAACAGTTAAGGAAGCAATAATACCAAGACTCTGCAGAAAACAGAAGGATGAAACACTTCCCAAGTCATTTTATGTACCAACATAACTCTTATGCCAAACTCTTGACAAAAACATTACAAAAAAGTCTATAAACCAATATCCCTCAGGAATACAAAAGCAAAAATCCTTTGTAAAATACTGGTAAACAGAATCCAGCAATGTATGAACAGTATACATTGACCAAGCGGAGTTTATGCCAGGAATGCCAGACTGATGTAACAGTCAAAAATCAACCAATCTAATTTATCATATTAACAAAATAAAATGCAAAAGCCATATGATCATCTTAGCAGGTGCAGGAAACCATCTGACAAAACTTGACATCCATTTATAATAAAAATTCTCAGTAAAACAGGTAGACAAGGGAACTTTCTCAACCTAACAAAGAGCATTTGTGGAAAATCTACAACAAACCTCATACCTAATGATGAAATACTAAGTGCTTTCCTCCTAAGTCTGGAAACAAGTAAGGGTGTCTAATCTTGTCATTTGATATAGTTTGGCTCTGTGTTCCCATCCAAATCTCATTCCAAAATACAATCTCACATGCTGAGGGAGGGACCTGGTGGGAGGTGATTGGATCATGGGGACAGTTTCCCCCACGCTGTTCTCGTGATTGTGAGTTCTCACACAATCTGATGGTTTAAAAGTCTGTTGCAGTTCCCTGCCCACACTCTTTCTCCTGCTGCCATGTAAGATGTGCCTTACTTCTTCTTTGCTTTCCACCATGATTGTAAGCTTCCTGAGGCCTCCTCAACCATGCAGAACTGTGAGTCAACTAAACCTCTTTTGTTTATAAATTACCCAGTCTCAGGCAGTTCTTTTTTTTTTTTTTTTTGAGATACTGTCTTCACTCTGTCACCCAGGCTGGACTGCAGTAGCACAATCTCAGCTCGCTGCAACCTCTGCCTCCCAGGTTCAAGTGATTCTCCTGTCTCAGCCTCTTGCGTAGCTGGGATTACAGGTGTCCGCCACTGTGCCCGGCTAATACAGGCAGTTCTTTGTAGCAGTGTGAAAATGGACTAATACATCATTTCTCCTCAACACTGTCCTGGAGGTATGAGTAAATGTAATAATGCACAATAAAAAAATAAAAGATTAGAAAAAAAAGTAAAATGACCTATGTGCAAAAGACAGGACTTTCTACACAGAAAGTCCTATGGACTCTACAAAGCAACCATAGGCACACCTCATTTTATTGTGCTTTGCTTTACTGACCTTCAAAGATATCACGTTAAAAAAACATTTTTTTTGGCTGGTCCAATGGTAGTGGGTTATCAGAAGTTATTAACATAGTGTCATTAAAGTTGCTATACAACCTCCCACTGCTAAATTTGACTGGTTTAAAAAGTTTTTTATTTTATTTTATTTTTTTTTTAACACATTCAAGGTTTGCAGCAACCCTATGTCAAAAAAAGTCTATAATGCCATTTTTCCAACAGGATGTGCTCATCTTGTTGTGTCTCTGTGTCATATTCTGGTAATTCTCCCAACTTTTTTATTATTGTTGTATGTGTTATATAGTGATCTGTGATCTTTGATACTGCCATTGTAACTGGAATGCCACATACCACACCTAGGTAAGACAGTGAACTTAATCGATAAATGCTGTGTATGTTCTGATTGTTTCAATGACCATCTGTTCTCCAGTCCCTCTCCCTCTCCTTGGGTCTCCCTATTCCCTGACACACATTTCCCTGACTGAAATCAGACCAATTAATAACCCTACAATGGTCTCTAAGTGTTCAAGGGAAAAGAAGAGTCACATGTCTCTCACTTTAAATCAAAAGCTAAAAATAAAGCTTAGTGAGGAAGGTATGACAAAAGCTGAGCCAGGCTGAAAGCTAGCCAAGATGTGAATGCAAAGGAAGAGTTCTTGAAGGAAATTAGAAGTGCTACTCCAGTGTAAACACAAAAAAGAAAGCAAAATTGCCTTACTGCAGATCTGAAGAAAGTTTTAGTGGTCTGAATAGACGATCAAAGCAGTCACAACATCCCTTTAAGCCAAATCCTAATCCAGAGCAAGCCTGAACTCTTTTCAATTATTTGATGGCTGAAAAAGGTGAGAGAAGAAAAGCTTGAAGCTAGCAGAGGTTGGTTCATGACGTTTAAGGGAAGAAGCCATTTCCATAACATAAAAGTGTAAGCTGAAACAGCAAATGCTGATGTAGAAGCTGCAGCAAGTTATCCAGAAGATCTAGCTAAGATCACTGATGAAGGTGGCTACACTAAATGACAGATTTTCAATGTAGAACCAACAGCCTTCTATTGGAAGGGAATGCCATCTAGGACTTTTATAACTAGAGAAAAGAAATCAATGACTAGATTCAAAACTTCAAAGGAAAGCTGACTCTTGCTAGGGATGAATGTATCTACTGACTTTTAAGTTGAAGCCAATGCTTATTTAACCATTCCAAAAAATCCTAGGGCCCATTAGAATTATGCTAAATCTACTCTGCCTGTGCTCTGTAAGTTGAACAACAAAGCCTGGATGACAGCACATCTATTTACAGCATGGTTTACTGAGTATTTTAAGCCCACTGTTGAGACCTACTCCTCAGAAAAAAAAGACGCCTGTCCAAATATTACTGATCACTGACAATGTACCTAGTCACCCAAGAGGTCTGATGGAGATGTACATGTAGATTAATGTTGTTTTCATGTCTGCTAACACAACATCCAATCTGCAGCTCATGGATCAAGGAGTAATTACGACTTTCAAGTCTTATTAAGAAACACATTTCACAAGGCTACTTATGGCTGCCCCAGATAACGACTCCTCTAATGGATCTGGGCAAAGTAAATAAAAAACCTTCTAAAAAAGATTCATCGGCCGGGTGCGGTGGCTCACACCTGTAATCCCAGCACTTTGGGAGGCTGAGGTGGGCACATCACCTAAAGTCAGGAGTTTGAGACCAGCCTGACCAACATGGCAAAACCCCATCTCTACTAAAAAATGCAAAAATCAGCTGGGCGTGGTGGCGCACACCTGTAATCCCAGCTACTCAGGAAGCCGAGGCAGAATTGCTTGTACCCAGGAGGTGGAGGTGCAGGGAGCCAAGATTGTGACACTGCACTCCAGCCTGGGCAACAGAGCAAGACCCTGTCTCTAAAAAAAAAAAAGATTCATCATTCTAGATGCCATTAAGAACATGTTTGATTCATGGGAGGAGGTCTCAAGATATCAACATTAACAGAAGTTTGAAAGAAACTGATTCCAGCCTTCAGGGATGACACTGAGAGGTTCAAGACTTCTTTGGAAGAAGTAACAGCAGATGTGGTGGAAACAGCAAGAGAACTAGAATTAGCAGTGGAGCCCAAAGATGTAACTGAATTGCTGCAATCTCAGGATAAAATTTGAATGGAGGAGGAGTAGCTTCTTATGGATGAGCAAAGAAAATGGTTTTTTGAGATGGAAACTACTTCTGGTGAAGATGCTGGGAACACTGTTGAAATTACAACAAACGATTTAGAATATGTCATAAATTTAGGTGATAAAGTAGAGGCAGGGTCTGAAAGGATCAACTCCAATTCTGAAAGAAATTCTAGGCTGGGCGCAGTGGCTCATGCCTATAATTCCAGCACTTTGGGAGGCCATTCCACTCTAGTCTGCATGACAGAGGAAGACCCTGTCTCAAAAAAAAAAAAGGAAAAAAATTCTGCTATGGGTAAAATGCTATCGCATGCTACAGAGAAATCTTCTGTGAAAGGAAGAGTTGATCAATGTGGCAAACTTTATTGTTATCTTATTTAAGAAAATGCCACTGCCACTCCAAACTTCAGCAACCACCACCTTAATCAGTCAGCAGCTATCAATATGGAAGCAAAATCCTCCACTACCAACAAGATTAAACTCACTGAAGGCTCAGATGATTGTTAATATTTTTTAGCAAGAAAGTATTTTTAAAGTATGTACATTTTATAGACATAATGCTGTTCACACTTAATAGACACAAATAGTATAAACATAACTTTTATATATACTGGGAAGCCAAAAAGTTTGTTATGACTTGCTTTACAGCAATATTTGCTTTATAAATCTGTTATATCTCTTGTATGTCTGTACCAGAATTTAATGTAAATTCAACAGTGTCACAAGATATAAGGTCAATGTTTAAAAAAATCGATACGTCTACGTACTAGCAATGTAAAATTAGAAAATGCATTTTAGAAACCCATTTATGATAGTGTTAAAAAATGTATTTTAAAATTAGACAGTGAAATACACATTTAACAAGAGATGTGTAAAACATACAATGAAAAAGAAAAAATGTTGAGAGACATTAATAGAGGCATGTGGGATGGAGGAATTTCACGGTAGCACAGATTAGCAATTCTTGAACTATTTTCAGAGGATTCTAGGCTTGAACAAATTACTAAATACACTGATGGTAAGGGGAGCTATGTTTTTCACTAATACAGAAGAGAATTACAAATATGCAAAGGAGAAAGACTAGAAGGTACTCCAAAGTTGGACTGCAACTGAAAGCAGTAGCGTGAATTCATGGTGTACATATGGTATCTGGTCTCGAGATAAATATGGAAATAAATATAGACATAAAGGTTTGCATGTTAGGACTTAGAAGCAATGAGATATCAGCAGCAATGAAAACACCTAGTATCCAGAGCTCGGTGTCTAAAAGAAAATAGGATTTTTGGTTAAAGGACTGATTATAAGGCCCAAAAGGATACATTCAAGATGTGCCTGTAACATCTTACTATGGCAAAAAGAAAGAAATGCTCAAAATACAATGGCAACATATCAAAATGACACAGGAGTCAACCTGAAAATGGTCTCACTGGCCAAATATGGGGCAATTTGAGCATTAAAATAGTAATGAATTGGCCAGGCATGGTGGTTCATGTCTGTAATTCCAGCACTTTGGGAGGCCGAGGTGGGCAGATCACTTGAGGTCAGGAGTTCAAGGCCAGCCTGGACAACATGGCGAAACCCTGTCTCCACTAAAAATATAAAGAATTAGCTGGGCATGGTGGTGGATGCCTGTAATCCCAGCTACTCGAGATGCTGAGGCAGGATAATTGCTTGAACATGGGAAGCAGAAGTTGGAGTGAGCCAAGAGCATGCCATTGCACTCCAGCCTGGGCAACAAGAGCAAAACTCCATCTCAAAAAAAAAAAAAAAAGTAATGAATTAAAATACGTAAAACAATTCTATGAATCTATACTGATACAACAAACAAATAAATGGAAGAGAAGAAAAAGTTCTTTCTTATAGGTAGAATGCTAACTAATAAACACAGAAGGAATGACAGAGCTAGAATCACTAATGGCTCTTAAACCTACTAGGTAAGATTTCATGAGGAACAGAATATCTGCAATCTCAAAGTATCTCCACACAAAAAATTACAAAGGGAAAAAATAGTGCACACCACCCCACCTGGTTAATTTTCGTATTTGTAACAAAGACGAGATTTCACCACATTGGCCAGGCTGGTCTCGAACTCCTGACCTCAAGTGATCTGTCTGCCTTGGCCTCCTAAAGTGCTGGGATTAGAGGCATAAGCCAACACGCCGGGCCTATTATTTGTTTTTAACTTTGTAATGATGTATTTCCTTTTAGAAGATTTTGTTTGAGTAACAAAAAGTGAGGTGACTGAAAGAAAAACAAGAAATAAAACTATAGGTAGTACTCAGATTTGGCAAAAATTACGTTGCACATAATAGTATGTAGAAATGGCAAAAATCGTGAAGATGATTTGCAATTTACTGAAGGATGAGAAATGGTACTCTAGTATATACAATTACAGGAGAAGGTTATATAGAATAAATTTCACAATTTAAAATATACATGCAAATTATAGAAGAAAGTTCTGATTCTATCTGATAAGCAGCTATGGAAAACTGTTAAAATACAAGAAAAATGAATCCAGGTCAAATGATCAGGAATCTATATTGTATCATCAACGTATGTTTTAAATCCTTAGTGCAGAGGCAGAATGAGTTTTTGACACAAGGAAAAGTAACAGGCTAAGCGGGCCATTTGCAAAATAGAGATCATTTAATTACACCTGACTGCATGCACTTTACAATATATCATGTCTTAAAAGACATGCAACCCAAGCAACTTGACTTCTCCACTGAGCTCTTTCATCAGATTGATAAATCACTGGTTAGGCTTAAACAGCTCCAACATACACAAATTTTTAACTTTTTGGAGTCTATTTTATAATTTTATACAGCTAGCCTTTTTATCCAGTCACCTTTATGTTCACATAACTTGCCACTCCCAAACCAGAAGTAGGGTAATATGATAAAAGCTAAAGCAAGTCAAGACTCTTTCCAAGCACTTGTGTACCAGAGAAACACAGGACCACCTGAGCTGATTCAGAATCCTCTCCTCACTTAGACCAATTAACAAAATTGTTTAAACAAGATATACAAAAGAATCTAAACCTAACCTTTCTATATAAGCCTTTTAAAGAAATAGAAGACATGCAAAAGGAGTAGGAAGTCTTACAGACAATACAACATATAGCTAACCATATATATATAAGGATGTCATATATAGCTAACAAGATATTATACTACATGTTATGTGGATTATATAACATTATAATAATGATAAGAGTTAATAACTACTGCTATAAGTACCTTTACATTTATTAACTGACTTAATCCTTACAACCATCTCTTGAAGTAGATAATGTTATCCTTCATTTTACACACAAGGAAACTGAGGCATAAAACATTTAGGCAATTTACCCAAGTTAGAAGCAATCCCAGAATTCAAATCCTGGTAGCCCAGCTATGAAGTATACATTCTTAACTACTAGGCCTTACCGTCTTTCAGCGGCTTAGATTCTTGGTCAGTGGCCTTTCTCTAGACAGATACAGGGTTCTCATTCTTTTTAAAGAAGTTTTATTTATATTAATAAGCAACATTGTACTGATTTTCCTTTCAAAGTAAAACTGAGTTCATTACAGTACATTTTCAAAAAAAGGATGTCCAAGACCAAAGGTCCATTATGTTTTGTTTTCTTAAAACATGACAGAATTACTCTTCACATTAATTTCAAATGATAATTTCAAAACGTTACAGATGGAATATTATGGGCTGGTTTCCTTTTATAAAGCAAATCAATTGACCCACAATGCCAAAAATAGGAAAGAAATTAGCAAAACAGTGATTTTGCATGAGAGTGAACTGGTGGTAAAATTAGCTATCACATTTTGCTCTAGCGAAGTTAAAACTTCAGCGCTGAAAGGTAAGAGTCAAGTGAATCAAAGTGTTATGTTGGTTAGTACTTGCCTCTTTGAGGAAAACCTCCATATCTTCTTGACTTTCAAATACAAAGGCTCTTAAGTCATTTGATGGAATATGATTTTCAATATATTTGGCATTTTTATTATCTTTCATATTGATCTAAACAAACAAACAAAAGGTCGAATTTCATGAAACCCAACTGATCATTAAAACATGTTTATATTAAAATTGGATTTAATTAGATTGTAATACTTGAGAAAAGAGAAGATAAAAAAAAGAAGTTGGTATCAAAGAGTTATTTTAAAACATCTAATCCATTACTCAGAAACAATTAATACACTACATGGTTAAACAAAGGCCAAGATTTGAACAGTGCATATTGATTTTGATACCATCTAAGAAATAACTTTAGTTCCTTTCTAGTGAACACATTGAAAATATTTCAAACAGTCTTAGATTGTGACTTGAGTGTAAACATTTCTTATCGTTCCCTACACTTTTCATATTTTCTTAATCAAGAGTTATTCATAGATGGAATAACTGATAGGTACAAAAACACAAAGAACTTTAAACTTTATAAAACTAATGGGGAAAAAAAAAAACCTTGCTATGATTTATTTGTAACTATTACTGCCCTCAAGAGAAACTTGAATTTTACATCACCGGAACATAATCTTATTGATCTACTTTACTTTTTTCTTCATTTTTTTTTTACTTTTTTGAGACAGAGTCTTTCTCTGCCACCAAGGCTGGAATGCAATGGCATGATCTCAGCTCACTGAAACCTCTCCCTCCCGGGTTCAAGCAATTCCCGTGCCTTAGCCTCCCGAGTAGCTGGGACTACAGGCATACGTCACCATGCCCAGCTAATTTTTGTATTTTTAGTAGAGACAGGGTTTAATCATGTTGGCCAGGCTGGTCTCAAACTCCTGACCTCAAGTGATTGGCATGCCTTGGCCTCCCAAAGTGCTGGAATTACAGGCAGGAGCCACCGTGCCCGACCTATTGATCTATTTTAAAAACATCAACTGGGTCAGGCGTGGTAGCACTGATAACCCCAACACTTTGGGAGGCCAAGACAGGAGGATAACTAACACTGGAAGCCAGAGTTTGAGACCAGCCTAGGAAACAAAGTGAGACCCTGTCTCTAAAAAAAAATAAAAAAAATAAAAAAAATTAGCCAGGTGTGATGGCTCTACCTGAGAGGCTGAGGTGGGAAGATCGCATAAGCCCAGGAGTTTGAGGTTACAGTGAGGTATGATGGTGACACTGCACTCCATCCTGGGCGACAGAGGGAAACTGTCTCTAAAAAGTAAAATAAAGTAAAAATATGAATTAGACAATTCTGCATGTGAGGCTCAATGCTATGGAAGACACTAAGATAGGTTAGGGAAAAAGCTACTTCTGGAATTACATAATCTATTATTTATTGCAGATGAATAAGTATGTCAAAAGCAGAGCATGATAAAACTCCCATTAAGAGAAGCATATAAATATAAAAAGTACTATCTATGGAATTTTAGAGATTGATTATTTCCAAAACATGGAAATCAGCTTTCTTGAAAAAATAATAAAAGGGGAGGTATTTATGTACTATAATCTATTACAAAGCAAACTAGCTAAGAGTTTGGGCTCTGAGGTCAGACAGACATCCTTTCAAATCATATGCTTGATCTTGCTCAAGTACTACCTAAATCTCAAAAACGTTCATTACTTTCATCTGTAAGATGGACATAGTAAAACAGTTTACACCTCATAGAACTAAATATGGATTAAGAGAGAACATAATTAAAATAATAGTACAGTGCTTGTCACATAAATGTTGGCCAATAGTGCTATTTTAAATGACAGAGTATCAATAAGTATAGAAAAATGAGAGAACAGATACACACAAAAATTAAAACCACATGAAAACTATCATCCAGGCATAAACACTATAAACAACGAGCCTATTGTTTCACAATTTCAGGCGGGGGGCGGGAGGTACTAAATTACTTTATTGGAAGAAATGACACAAATAAAAGAAAATGTATGTGGATGTTTACGATAACTTATAGAAAGGGTAAAAGTAACTCCAAAATGACCACAGAAAGTCATCTTTTAAAAAAAAAAAAAAGCTATAAACAAGCCAGTCTAGGACTTAGCTCTCATGATCACATTCTCCCAGATTATATAGTTTTTTTTCTATTTTATTTTGAGACAGGGTCTCACTCTGTGTTGCCCAGGCTGAGTGCAGTGGTGTGATCACGGCTCATTGCAGCCTTGACCTCCTAGGCTCAAGCAATCCTCTCACCTCAGCCTCCTGAGTTGCTAGGACTATAGGTGCATGCCACCACGCTCAGCTAATTTTTATTTTTGTAGAGACAGGGTCTCACTATGTTGCCTAGGCTGGTATCAAACTCTTGGACTCAAGTGGTCCTCCTGCCTTGGCCTCCCAAAATGCTGGAATTATAGGCATGAGCCAACGCTTCTGGCCCCAAGGTATATTTATTAGAAATATTCTGCCACATCAGATTCCAAGGCCCCCAGCTTATATAAACTGGTTTACATGACAATCCAATTCTTTGACGGAATTTACCTGCTCAGGAAGACTCAAGGAAGTCACACAAGTGGGGTCATTTTGGTCACTGGCCAGTTTGTGTGGTTCCAGTAGTGACTTATTTACACTTTTTTCCAAGTGTAATACACAGTCTATTGCATTCACAGTTTGGAGGTTTCCCTGATATCCTTAAGGAAGATTTATTTGTTTGTTTGTTTGTTTATTTATTTTTATAAGATGGAGTCTCACCCTGTCACCCAGGCTGGTGTGCAGTGGCATGATCGTGGCTAACTGCAACCTCCGCCTCCCGGGTTCAAGCTATTCTCCTGCCTCGGCCTCCCAAGTAGCTGGGACTACAGGCACATGCCACCATGCCCAGCTAATTTTTATATTTTCTTTTTTCTTGAGACAGAGTCTAGCTGTCACCAGCCTGGATTGCAGTGGCGTGATCTCAGCTCACTGCAACCTCCAACTCCTTGGTTCAAGCGATTCTCCTGCCTCAGTCTCCCGAGTAGCTGGGATTACAGGCATGCACCACCATGCCCTACTAATTTTTGGATTTTTAGTAGAGATGGGGTTTCACCACGTTGGCCAGGATGGTCTCGATCTTCTGACCTCATGATCTGCCCCTTCAGTCTCTCAAAGTGCTGGGATTACAGGCGTGAGCCACCATGCCCGATCTATTTTTATATTTTCAGTAGAGATGAGGTTTCACCATGTTAGCCAGGCTGGTCTTGAACTCCTGACCTTAGGTGATCCGCCCACCTCGGCCTCCCAAAGTGCTGGATTACAGGCGTGAGCCATCGTGCCCGGCCCTTAAGGAAGATTTAGACATCTTGTTGGTTCTGCAGGTTCCAGTTTCTTGGGATGTTCCCTCGCTTCATGAGTTCAGTGAATAAAGTATTTGTCAAAGTTCTCCAAAGAATTTCACAGTCATATCACCACAATCAAAGTAGCAAGATAGAGATAGGTAGATATAGGAGATGCAGCACTCTGTGATGATCTGGTGGTTGATGGCAGCTTTCTGCTTTATGATTTTTTAAACAAAATTTTTCCATACATCCTATTCCATAACCTATTTTATGATCTACTAATATGTCACAAATTTATTTTTATATTAGTAAAAAGAGACCTACAGCAACATTTTAAGGGCTGCATAGTATTCCATTATAAGGATATAAAGTAATTTATTTAATCAGTATCTTCATAAATTTTCTTTTTTTCCTCCATCATTTTGCTATGATAACCACTACTGTGAGGAGTTCATATGTAAACCTTTGTACACTTCTCCAATTCTAGATTGGAATCGTTAAAAATAAATCATAGAAATAGACTGCTAAATAACCATTTATATGACTAAAATTTTAAGTTTGCATATTGCTCACTTGCGTATGATGGTAGTGGCATTTCAACTAGACCTAGAAAGGTGAGTAAACTGCATGGAAGATATGAATGCAGGAAGGTGGCAGGAAAGGTGAAAGGTTAGTTTGAAAAGGGTAAAAAGCAGAATATATCTCTTTATCTCAAAGATTCGAATGTAATTTAAAATGGAAATATATGCCAGCTAGTAATCTGACTTGGTGATATATGCTACTATTAGAAAATCAAATGACAAGAAGAGACAAATCTAATACAGTTCTGAAGTATTATTTTGACACTGGCATTTTAGTAAAAATGTTAACAATTACACCTGCATTATAACTTTTATAAGGGTCACGGTATTTTTTCTTACACTTTCTTTCAATCCTCATCAGACTAATCAAATGTCTGCTATTTTAGATGTCGCATCTAAAATAGAAATTCTCTTCTTGATCTAGCAAAAATATTCTAATATTCTAATAATACGTGAATAAGAGAGTGTTATGAATATTAACTTTGCCAATTTAAGATATGGTAAAAAATTGAAAACTATATAAAATGATTTTTAATAAAGTATAACACAAACATGAGTTACAGAGAATAGAATTTTTCAAGAATCCTGAAAGGATGTATTCTTTTCTAACGAAAAAAAACTCTCTAGCAAAAATAATCCTTATGTAATCTTAGGATAAGCTTTAAGTTTACTCTAACATATCATTACCAAAGAATGTTAGTTTTTTACTATTTCACCTTTTTATGTGTCCAAAACTTACTATTTTAAAGAGTCTGGATGGCAATCATCTTAGTAAATCCATGGTCACACTTCATTAGATGATTTATTAAACAGAGCTTCACCTATTCTTGATGACCCACAATCATCAATAAAAGCTATCAAATATTTTATGATGTCGATAAAGTACTGGTTTCATTTTCGAAATCCTAAGAATGCCCTTTCTTTGTAGCAGGTGATTTTCTTGCCTATCCTCTTAGATTTTTTCCTTTAATCAACATATTTACAGCAGCTTTCTACCTCTTCAGCAGGTTTTAATCTAATCCCTGCTATAATCTGATAACAAGTGCCTAAAGGAACCAGCTAACCATACTAATTTTCTACACGATTCTAGGTCAATAAGTTGCTGGTTTCATACCTCTTTCTAGAAAAACGCACAGGTTTTATGACAGTTATTACCCTCATTAATCAGGAAACCTTTAAAAAGCTCATGGATGGATTCAGCAGTATGCCAGATGCCACAAGTCAGATCATGTAAAACCAGGGTAATATTGGGACTAAATGTCTTAAAACAAAAATCTATAATGATTACAATAATACAACAAACACCACCAAGATGAACAAGGTTGCTTACCGTGAGCATTATGGGCTCACAGACTCTTTGTTTAAATTTGTCTCTGTTACTTCTTAGCCATAAAACAGCATCATACGTATCACGGAATCTCTGTCTTAGCTTATCTTCCTTCTGATTCATAAGATTGTCAAAACGTACAATATGATCATCCACACCTAAAATTGTAAAACAAAACAAAGTCTTGTTTCTCTGAAAATTTTAATTAGTGGAATAATCTAATAATAATACAAAAGAATACCCTAGATCTAAAGGTTACAAACACCATTCAGCAAGTACTTCACATAGTGGAAAAGATGTGACCTGAACAAATCATTCTATAATGTCCAAAAACCTGGGAAAACACAAAATCCTGAAACTATCAAATATAAAAAACAGGTAACCTACAAAAACAAACAAACAAACCCACAAGGAAAACACTACATTTCCTATCAAAAGACAAATAGCAATAGACCCTCAAAATTCTGGAAGAAAAATTAGTATTTTCATTCTAGAATTGTATATACAACAAAACTAAAAAAGGGGGATGATGAAATAAGAATATTTTAAAGGGTGAAAAGACTCTGAAGTTAATTCCCAAATATGTCTTCTTAGAAGGTTACTGAAAATGTACTCCAACAAAATAAGGCCATGATGTAAGAACATGGAATTCAGGAATAGGTTTATAACACAGAAAAGGCATGAGAGAAATTACAAATGATAAGCATGCAGGCCTCAAGATCAACCAGTTTAGATGCAAGGAGAAGGACAGAAGGCTACAGAACTCAAGAGAATGCCTGATAAGACAGCTTTTTTTTCCTCTCTTCCATTTAAGGAAATGCTAAAGCAAATTAAAAAAAAAAAATTAAAAGCTTTTTAAAAGCTATCAATGAAGGGAAATTTAATTATAACGCACTACTTGGTTCAACCATGAGCAAGTTTAATAAACAATACTTAGTATTTCTAAACTTCTAGAATTAACCCATAAATAAAGCACATAAAACACTAAATGTTTTCGGCCTTGAAAATATAAAAACCAGAGTATAAATGAGATAATTTAGAATGTCAGAAGGGAGGGAAGTAAGAAGCAAGGATGGGAGGGAGTATGTATAGCTTATGAAGGGTGGATTGAAGCAATACTGACAATTGTTAAATGACCAAAAAAAGATATGTATATTATTTATAATAATAAAAATCATTATTAACAATCCCATTTGAAGAACTGTAATAGAGATGTTTTATAAGGTAAAATCTACATCTAGAGTAAATACAAAAAGATAGTGTCTAAAGTTGATTAATCAAGCAATAGTGAAATAAGAACATGATATATATGGAAGGACTACTAGAAAAAATCTGCTTAAAGAGTTAAAAGTGCTTACTCTTGATTGGCTTTGGAGGTAAAAAAAAAAAGGGGCTGTGCCTCCCTTCTAATCCTTCTAGTTCTTCTTCTTCTTTTTTTTTTTGTTCGCCGTACACATCTAATACTTTGATAAACATATAAAAATGTTTTTTTTAAACTGATCTTTGTCATATATATTGAGCAGACAGAATATAAAATCCCTATCCAAATACCACAGATCTATTCACATGGTCTATAAAAAAGAAAACCAAAGATGAAATTGGACAGGTTTCAAGGAACTAAGCTAACAGAAGGTTACGAAGGCTAGAATAAAGAGCTTAAATTTGATATGAGTAATAGTGAGTGACTTTGTAAAGAAAATAAAGCTAGGCATTTATAGAGAATTAAATCAGCTGCCATAATCTGACAGAAGACAGTGGTCAGCTATCATGGCAAATTACAGTACACGATAGATATAGGTAATTAAGGTATGACGCTGGAAGAACTGAGTTGAGCTTCCTCAAGAAGGCAACTTGAACATTTTATAGAAATAATTACCAGCGGAAGAAGAAAGCCCATCAACAGAGATATATCTACATTTTATAAACATTTCATTCTAACTTTATAAAAACTTACTCTTTTTCTCCTTCTCTAGAGTTTCCCTCTCTCTTCGCTTATCAATTATCTCGCCTTCACATAACGCCTTTTCATCCTGAATCCGTCTCAGATCATTTGTAATGGCATCAATCTGGGGCTGAAGATTCTCGCAGTTTTCCGTGGTCTTTAGTTCATTTTGCAAATCCTCTATCATTTTGCGGGTATTACTTATTCTCCTCTGTCGGTCAAGCTCTTCATTTTGCTTTACTGTTAAAGCCTGCTGAATTTCCTCAATCTAATAAAACAAAAGTACGTTGTTAGTACTTGAGACTGTTTTTCTCTTAGTTTATAAGACTTTTGTAGTAATACAGCTTTTAAAATGCAAACAATCTAACATAGGTGTTTTCCTCACTAAAATGTGTCCTGTGAGAATTAGACTAGCACATTACCAGTTCTACCAGACTACCTGTATCTTTGTTTTACACATTCACTAATATATCTCAAATACTTCAAGTGGTGCTCAGTATATAATTAGCACTCATTAAATATTTCCTGAATAAACAAAAGATTTTAAAAGCCTAACGGATTTCTAAATATTTACAGGAAGTAGATACTACCTGCCGTAAGACCAAAATTAAAACAGTCATGTGGCATATGTGATACAGTTTCCATAAATAATAAAAATAATAAAGATTATAAGTCATCCCATTACAGGTTGAATATCCCTAATCCAAAAATCCCAAACCCAAAATTCTCCAAAATCTGAAATTTTTTTAGTGCTGACATGACACCACAAATTACCCAGAACACATTATTTTTTCACTATATTAGTTGTATGTCAGTTTTTACTGTTAAGTATTTATGTGTGAGTAAGTATTTAAAAATGATTGTTTATGAGTAGCATATAAATACAGAGTCAGGAATGACGGTGATGCCATCAACCACAGATCATCCACATGGGTGGCTGAAACAGCGATACCTTTATTTCCTGATGGTTCAGCATACACAAACTTTGGTTTATATACAAAATTAGTAAAAACATCATTCAAAATTACCTTCAGGCTATGTGTATAAGGTGTATGTGAAATATAAATGAATTTTGTGTTTAGACTTGGTTCGTATTCTCAAGATACCTCATTATGTATATGCAAACATTCCAAAATCTGAAAAAATCTGAAATCCAAACACTTCTGGTCCCAAGTATTTTGGATAAGAGATACTCAACCTGTAATTTGAAACAGAAATAAACTATTTTCTTCCAATGGAAATATTTCCTACCAATACTTCACACTAATATTGTGAGATTTTAATCATCAATCTATGTGTTTAGATTCCTTCACTTATATTCAGGGTAAATTATATTTTTAAAACCAGCTATGTAAGTTGCCACTTGATGTCAGTGAAATTTCTATCAAAACCATGGTCTACCTAAGACAGAGTAAAGATTTTCTTTAAGACTCACACATATACACTTATACACCCAATTTACATTTTACAACTACAATTTTGCATTAAAATAGATTAATTTAACACATCACGTAATCTGTTTTAGCCGGCTTTATTTCCAAGCCAGATTTACTCCCTCTCCTTCCTCATTATAAAAGTTATAATGCATTCATTACTGAAAATACAGAGACTTAACAACAAATAAAAATAACTTATAATCTTAATGTCCTTACACTTTTTTTTGAAACAGAGTCTCACTCTATCGCCCAGGCTGGAGTGCAGTGGTGCGATCTCGATTCACTGCAACCTGGGTTCAAGTGATTCTTGTGCCTCGGCCTCCTGAGTAGCTGGGGCCACAGGCATGTGCCAGCCACCATGCCCGGCTAATTTTTGTATTTTAATAGAGCTGGGTTTTCTCCATGTTGGCCAGCTGGTGATCTGCCTGCCTCAGTAAACTTTTACATTTTAATGCCTCCTTATATCTGCCTGTAGAATATATATTCTTTTTACTAAATGGCATCACTAACAATGTATTGAGAGCAATTTTTCATTATCCCTTATGTCCTTGCAAAATGAAATTCTAGTATCTTGTGCATCATGTGATACAGATATACCACCGTTTTATCCCATCTCCTATTGAAATGTGGGTATTGATTTTTCCTTTCTAAAAATTTAGCTTTGGCAGTAACAAAATGCACATATCCCCAGATCCTCTCTCCTATAACCAAACATACAGAAGTAAAAGAAAATATAGGTAACAGGAAATTCAAAGGATTCAGGAAAATAAATGGGCATGTCACAGATGACAATATAGAATTAAGAATCACTAAACACTAAAGACGATACAGAATTAAGAATCACTAACAGGCCGGGCGC
>NW_012116110.1:1800542-1820556 GCF_000951035.1 Colobus angolensis palliatus | reverse complement strand
AATCACTAACAAATAGAACCTCTGCAATCCCAGCAAAACAGGGACCACCAAACTACTGAAAATCACTGGCCTACCATATAAAGTCGTACCAAGAGAAGGTCTTTGTCTGATAATGACCTGAAAAACTGAAAAGCAGCCCAATGATCCCTTATCTTTCAGTTAAGTTTTCTGAACACTACCTCATTTGTCACCTTCATCCAAGAAACTACCATGACTAATCACATTAGTCTGACTCTGACTAATATCCATGTTTAGCTCAGGTACAGTCGGTCTAAATCTCTTAGATCACCTACTTTCACTAGGATACTGTCTCCATACTGCTCTATATCTGCAATTTCTCTGAATGTTCTTCTTTTTTTTTTTTTGAGACACAGTGTCGCTCTGTTGCCCAGGCTGGAGTGCAGTGGCGCAATCTCAGCTCACTGCAAGCTCCGCCTCCTGGGTTCACGCCATTCTCCTTCCTCAGCCTCCCGAGTAGCTGGGACTACAGGCGCCTGCCACCACGCCTGGCTAATTTTTTGTATTTTTTTTAGTAGAGATGGGGTTTCACTGTGTTGGCCAGGATGGTCTCCATCTTCTGACCTCATGTTCCGCCCACCTCGGCCTCCCAAAGTGCTGGGATTACAGGCGTGAGCCACCATGCCCAGCCTGAATGTTCCCTCTTCTTGTTCTAATGGAAACTTGGCTATTTCTGGAAGACACCTGTTCTCCCCAGAGCCCTCTCAAGTGGTGACCTTTTCCTGCCATAAACCATTATTTCACGACACAGAGCTGGGGAAGGGGTCCTCATTAATCCTCACTGTACTCCTTCCTCCTTTAATTGATACCCACGTTGGTTCCTCTGAAGACCATGGGGTCAGACTTCGTCACCCATTACCCCTTTGCTATGTTAACTACCTCCCTGAAAATCCTCCCCAACCTTATCCATTCAGGGGTGACTTTGGCACCTGATTCACTGTCTTCCTCCTCTATCATTATGCCTGTCATCATGTGACTTAAACATATGTATAGAAAATCAATCTAACTCTTTGGCCTCTGTGTTTCTTTACTTCTTCAACTTCAATTATCTTTCCCTAACCTTTCCTCAGCCACCTGTCTACTGAACTAAGGAGGGTTACGTTCTAGATCACAAAGCCCTCCAAATCATACCACTTCTGAAAAATGTATTTCCATAATTCTATTCTTTGGTCACTATTTCCTTTCCTTCCATTTTACTTACTCTGGTATTCCTACTCTATCTTTTGACCCCACGAGGTTGTGCAATCCATTAACCCCACTACCTTGTACATTTGTTTTCCTTAATCAGATGAGGTTCCACAATGCAACACTATAACCACTCCCTTGCAAAGATCCCTTGACCTTTCTTGTCACACTGGCCAGGAAAAAGCCCAGTTCCAATTAAACCTATCTATACGCCTTCTATCTATATCTAAGCAACCGAACTAATGAAAGAAACCCTCAAAAATTGGTCTCACTTTAAATCTATGGCCACAAAACTTAAACGGACACTCAAAACTACCAGATAAACTTATTACACTTCTTTAACAAACTTGTGCTCTCTTTCTGAGATGAGTTCATACCTTTTGCTCCTACAATCCTTTATTGCTGCCTTCCTTCTACTCACTTAGCTAATGACCTTGCCTCATATTCATTCCATTAATAGAAGTTATAATGAGAGTAATTCCTCCTTCTCTTGCTTTTAAATCTATAACTTTACCTACATCCTTACTCATTCTGTTTTACTTTGTACAATTTAAGGAGACTCCATTTAGCTACCTAAATCTAACCCCTCCAAGGCTACTCCAGAGAAATGTTTGGCTACTCCAGAGAAATGTTTCTCAAATTACACCATAAGAAGGTGTAATTTTTCATGAAGGACCATTAAAAACAAAAATTCCAAGCCATCACAAGTCAACTTTTATTAATTACAATTTACAAAAATTCTGGAAAAGTTTGGCAATTCCTTAAAAAACTGAATGCACACCTATGATATTCTACTCCTAGGAAATTATCCAAGAGAAATAAAAGCATACGTCCATACAAAAAGTGGTAGAAGAATATCTATGACAGATCTACTGGTAGTAGCTTCAACTTAGAAATGATCTAAATGTCTAATACCAGGTTACTGAATAAACAAATTGTGTGATCTCAAGAAAAATGAAAAGCAAAATACAATAAACTGAATGAAAATAAAAATATCACATATCAAAATTTGTGGGGCACAGCTAATGCAGTGATAACAGGAAAATGTATAACACTAAGTGTACACATAAAGGCATCAAATCAATAATCTATGCTTCCACCTCAAGAACCTACATCGGGCAGAAGGGGAATCATAAAGATAAGAACAGATATCAATGAAACAGAAACAGAGAGAAAAATCAATAAAACCAACAGCTGCCTCCTCAAAAAAAATCAATACAATTAGCAAACCTTTGGCAAGATTAACTAAAAAAAGAGTTGGGGGGGGAGAGGGGGAATTGCCAGTATCAGGAATGAAATCGGGTTATCACTACAGATTCTATACATATCAAAGGATAAGAGAACTTATGCATACATAAATTTGACAACTTAGACAAAAGGACCAATTCACCTAATATGAAATAGATTATTTGACTAGTCTAATAGCTATTAAGGAAGTTGAACACATAATTTTAAAACTCCCTCCAAGAAGAAATTTCTATGCCCAGAGAATTTCACTTGAGAATTACACAAAATGTTTAAAGTATAGAAACATCAATTCTATACAATCTCTTTCAGAAAGTAGAAGAGGAAGGATCACTTCCCAACTCATTTTATGAAGCTAGTTATTATCCTAATATCAAAGCAGACAGAGAATACAAACACTACAAAACAGTATCACTCATGAATACAGATGCAAAAATTCTTTAACACAGAATTCAGCAATATGTAAAAAGAATTATACACTTATACACCACAACCAAGTGGGGTTTATTTGAGGGATGCAACATTGATTTGGTAGTCAAAAATCAATCAATATAATCCATCACTTATTAACCACCTAAAAACGTATACAATCATACCAATAGATGCATAAAAGCATTTGACAAAATTGAATATGCACTCAACATAAAAATTCCCAGAAACACAGGAATATGTATAAGAATTTCCTGAATCTGACAGAGCATATATATATATTTTTAAAATCTGCTATTATTACATACTGAATAATGAAAAACTGAATGCTTTCTTCCTAAGATCAAGAATAAGGTGAAGATTTTGGTGTTCACCACTCTTATTTGAGTGCTGAAGTTGTAGCCAATGCAATAAGGCAAGAAAACTAAATGCATACAAAACAGAAAGAAAGTTGTCCCCATTTGTAGCTGACATGACTGCCTATGTAGAAACTCCCAAAATATCTACCAAAGAAGAAAAAAAAGAAACTAAGTCAGAGGTATGAATCTAACAAAACACACAAAGGACTTGTTGCTAAAACCACATAATGCTAATGAAAGAAATCAAAAATCTAAATAAATAGAAACATACCATGTTCATAGATCGGAAGATTCAACATAGTAAAGATTTCAATTCTTCCCAAATGCTAATGAAATTCCTATTAAAATCTCAGCCACATTTTTCTGTAGATACAGAAAAGATTTGGATGTCATCAGGAATGAAGTAAGGAACTCCAGAAATCTTCTCCATAAAAGTGATGAGAACACTGACAAAGATTGTCAAAATTAACTCTTTCAGGACTCTAGAATTTAACCAAATGCTTGTAACAATCTGGGAAGCCTTTATTCAAGAAAAATGGCTGAATCTCAGTTAAAAACAGCAAGCTGTGTAGAATTTTGAACTTGCTTCATTCCTAAACCCCTTGTTCCATTCATGTGGTATCCTTGAAAAGCAACAGCCCACAGTCATAGTGAAAACCTGCAGTCTAGTGTTGGAAGTCAGGCACCCCAAATGGAGGGACCAGTTGAAGCCATGGCAGAAGAACACAAATTGTGAAGATTTCATGGACATTTATTAGCTCCCCAAATTAATACTTTTATAATTTCTTACACCTGTCTTTACTGCAATCTCTGAACATAAATTGTGAAGATTTCATGAACATTTATCACTTCCCCGATCAATACTCTTGTGATTTCCTATGCCTGTCTTTAATCTCTTAATCCCATCATCTTCGTAACCTGAGGAGGACGTATGTGGCCTCAGGACCCTGTGATGATTGCATTAACTGCACAAATTGTTTGTAGAGCATGTGTGCATGAACAATATAAAATCTGGGCACCCTGAAAAAGGAACAGGATAACAGCAACGTTCAGGGAACAAGGGAGATGGCTTTGGACTTTGACTGCCGGTGAGCCAGGCAGAACAGAGCAATATTTCTTTTCTTTCAAAAGCAAATAGGAGAAATATCACTGAATTTTTTTTCTCAGCAAGGAACATCCCTGAGAAAGAGAATGCGTCCCTGAGGGTAGGCCTACGAATAGCCCCTGTGGGGGCGGCCGTCTTTTACAATCGAAGTCGAAGAGATGAAATAAGCCTCAGTCTCCTGTAGCTTTCCCAGGCTTATTAGGACGAGGAAATTCCCGCCTAATAAATTTTGGTCAGACAGGTTGTCTGCTCTCAAACCCTGTCTCCTGGTAAGATGTTATCAATGACAACGTGTGCCCGAAACTTCATTAGCAATTTTAATTTCACCCCCTCCTGTGGTCCTGTGATCTCGCCCTGCCTCCATTTGCTTTGTGATACTTTATTACCTTGTGACACATGTGATCCCTACAACCCACACCCTATTCGTGCACTCCCTCCCCTTTTGAAAATCGCTAATAAAAACTTGCTGGTTTTATGGCTCAGGGAGTATCACGGAACCTGCCGACATGTGACGTCTTCCCTGGACACCCAGCTTTAAAATTTCTCTCTTTTGTACTCTTTCCCTTTATTTCTCAGACCAGTTGACGCTTACGGAAATAGAAAAGAACCCACGTTGGATATCAGGGGTGGGGTTCCCCGATAGTCTAGCAGCCACTGGAGAGATATGAACAGGTCTGGAGCTCCTTTATAGGGCCAAAAAATGCAACTACTTTTGCACCAACCTAATAAATCCTCATTCTCAGAGAAATCTCATTATCTGATCTACCTGGAAGTTTCCTGGGAAAACTTACTTGTATAAGGCTTGTCTGTATTTGACCTGATTCACAGCTCACCATTACAAAACAGCCTTTTCCTTGGATGCATTTGTCAAAAACAATCAGAAGCAACTGTTTAACAACACAGCTGCGTGAAGCAGATAACAGTTACAGCAAACAATAAGCTACCCAAAAATCTTAAAAGAAAAGGCTGGGGAATGAGCTTCTCCCCAAACCATATGAGGTTCTGGAAGCTCCTGGGATTCTAGAAGGTCATGTCCATTAGCAGAACTGTGTGCATGACCAGGGCTATGTACATGATCCAGAAACACCTGAGAAGACCCTAAGTTCTCATCTCTGTTTCACTCTGAGGTTGTGTGCAAATAGGAAGCGAAGGTTGAGACAGAGTTAACCAAAGTTTTCAACAATCTTAGGAGCACTTATTCGAGAAAAATGATTGAATCTCAGTAAAGTGCGAATAGTGCCTGGCTGAATGTTGAAGGCATGACCCAACATACACACAGAGATCCTCAACAAAGACTGGGAAACATATAGGTTCCAGGCATTTAAGGGAATACAGATTCAGTCATTAGCTAACCACTAAACTAACCTGGTAGTGACTTCAGTAGCCACAAATGACCAAGAATAAGAACTTTAAAGAACTAGCAAAGTCACTAAACAAACAAACACCAACAACATATTCAAAGAAACAGCAACAACATCAAGCCCTGGGTAGGAGGATGGGACTGACTTCCAGAGTTGCTAGAGTATGCTTAAACTATTCAGTTTCAACAAAAACTTGTAACACATTCAAATAAAGGACAAAAGTATGGCCCATACTCAGGAAAAAAGCAGTCAATAGAAAAAGTCCCTGAGGAAGTACAGAAACGGATTTATAAGACAAAGGGGCTTTAATCCTTTTTTCGCTTGCCCTGAGAATACTTGCCGGCAGTGCTTACTTTCACATTGAAAATTAGTCAGATTTGCTTAAGTCTCAGAGTGTGTTTATGTAAAATTAAATGAACGCTGGCAGTGAGCTGCATGTACTTTTATTCTAAATAGGAAAAGGATTAAAACAGCTATTTTAAATATGTTCAATGAACTAAAAGAAACCATATCAAAAAAAAGTAAAGGAAAGGAAGAGAAGAATATCTCACTGAATATGGAGTATCAATAAAAGTACAGAAATTATAAAAAAGAGCCAACTAGAAAAATCTAGAGTTGAAAAATGCAGTAACTGAAATGAAAGATTAATCAGAGGGTCTTAACAGCAAATCCAAATAGGCAGAAGAAAGAATAAGTGAACTTGAAGACAGGCTGACTGACATTATCCAGCTTGAGGGACAGGAAGAAAAAAGAATCAAGAAAAATAAACAGAGGGCCGGGTGTGGTGGCTCACGCCTGCAATCCCAGCACTTTGGGAGGCCGAGGTGGGTGGATTACCCAAGGTTAGCAGGTTTGAGACCAGCCTGGCCAACATGGTGAAACCCCGTCTCTACTAAAAATACAAAAAATTAGCTGGGTGTGATGGTGGTTGCCTATAATCCCAGCTACTCAGGAGGCTGAGGCAGGATAATCACTTGAATCTGGGAGGCGGAGGTTGCAGTGAGCCAAGGTTGTGCCACTGCACTCCAGCCTGGGCAACAAGAGTTAAAGTCCATCTCAGAAAAAAAAAAAAATTAACAGTCTCTGAGATTTGTGGGATACCATCAAGCATATCAAAATATGTAAGTCTCAAAAAAGAAAAGAGACAGGAAGAATATATGAAGAAATACTGAAAAGTGACTTCTTAACTTTGATGAAAAACATTAATCTGCACATTTAAGAAGCTCAATGAATTCCAAACAGGATAAACTCAAGGAGACTCCCATCTAGAAATATGATTAGCCATTGAAAAACAAAGAGAAAACTTTAAAAGCAAGAAAAAAGTGACTCATCATGTACCAGGATCCTCAATAAGATTAACAACTGACTTATCAGAAACCATGGAGGCCAGAGGGCAGTGGGACGACATAGTCAAAGTGCTGGAAAAAAAAAAAAACCCAAGAATTCTATATCCAGCAAAACTATCCTTCAAAAACAAACAAAAACTTAAGACATCCCTAGATAAACAAAAAAACAATTTGTCACTAGCAGACCTCCCCTACAAGAAATACTAAAAGGCATCTTCAAGGCTGAAATGAAAGGACCCTAGACAGTACTCTGAATCTACACAAAGAAATCAAGAGAACCAGTAAAGGTAATTAAATAGATAAATGTAAAATGTAACATAAATGTATTTTGTTGTTTATAACTTTTTTTCTTTCTTCCTATCCAATATAAAAGAACTGTTGTGGACCGGGCACGGTGGCTCAAGCCTGTAATCCCAGCACTTTGGGAGGCCGAGACGGGCGGATCACGAGGTCAGGAGATCAAGACCATCCTGGCTAACACGGTGAAACCCCGTCTCTACTAAAAAATACAAAAAACTAGCCGGGCGAGGTGGCGGGCGCCTGTAGTCCCAGCTACTCGGGAGGCTGAGGCAGGAGAAGGGCGTAAACCCGGGAGGTGGAGCTTGCAGTGAGCTGCGATCCGGCCACTGCACTCCAGCCTGGGCGACAGAGCGAGACTCCGTCTCAAAAAAAAAAAAAAAAAAAAAAAAAAAGAACTGTTGTGGTATAAATCTATATATTTAGTCTTTGTTCCTAGGTTCCTGGCACAGAGTTCTTAAAACCCTTGGAATTTTCTGAGTGACAGGAGTGTCTTTTATTATTCATAACAAGACCCTTTCTGCAATATCTGATTTTATGCTAATGAGGACTAAAAAATCATGGTCCAACTATCTACTGTTTACAGGAGGCACATTTTAGATGCAAAGACACATATAGGCATAAAGTAAAAGGATGGAACTTTAGTCAAAAGAGAACTCTTTATTTCTCCTTTCCTAGCAAGCCAGAAGGAGTATAATACAAAAGCAACACGATCAAATAAACCAACAAAACATATTATTAAATCTAAACACAGGTTGATTATCCTTTATCCAAAATGCTTGGGACCAGAAGTGTTTTGGATTTCAAATTTTTTAAGACCTTTGAATATCTGCATTATACTCACAGGTTCAGCTTCCCTAATCCAGAAACCCAAAATGCTTTAAAGCTCATGTCCTTTCAGCATCATGTCAACACACTCAAAACAGTTTTGGGTTTTGGAGTATTTTTAGATTTCATATTAGAGATACCCAACATGTAAATACTGGCAGTAAAAAATAATAATAGTAACATTTTAAATAACCGCAGGTCAAATTTCTGATGATACTGACATGGGAATAAAGAAAGAGAAAATATAAGCTTGCTAATTTTTTTCTTAATTAGGTGGGAGAATAAAGATACTGATGAACTCTTTTGTTAGAAATGTGTCATTTAAAATTTTAAGATAATCACTAGAATAGGACTAAATAGAACTTTCCACCTATAGAATAAAAAATAGAATGAGAAAACCTTGGTTAACAAAAACAGAAATACAAACAGAGGAGGAATCAAGTAAAAAGTATAATAAGTAGAAAACATAACAGTAAATGTGAACTGTTTAAACTTCTTTATCTGTTTAAACTCCTTAATTTCCCATCAAATTGAAAAAAAATTCAAAACAAACCCAGTATTATTTACAGCACATAAACCAAAACATGGTACAGAAATAAAAACAAAGTAAGAAAGCTTTAAAATCTAGGAAGCAAAAACTTATATAATTACAAGGAAAAACAGACAAATCTATACTCATAGAAGGAGATATTGACACCTTAAAAATAACTAAATCAGGCCAGGTGCAGTGGCTCACACTTGTAATTCCAGCACTTTGGGAGGCCAAGGCAGGTGGATCACTTGAAGTCAGGTGTTTGAGACCAGCCTGGCCAATATGATGAAACTCTGTCTCTATTAAAAATACAAAAATTAGCCAGGCGTGGTGGTGTATGCCTGTAGTCTCAGCTACTTGGGAGGCTCAGGCAGGAGAACTGCTTGAACCTGGGAGGCGGAAGCTGCAGGGAGGCAGAAGCTGCAGTGAGCCGAGACTGCGCCACTGCACTCCAGCCTCGGAGATAGAGCAAGACTCTATCTCATAACAACAACAGCAGCAACAACAACAAAAACTAAATCAAGTAGATTAACAAAAAAGTAGAACATATGAGTATACATAATTATAGTAAGCCTATTCTAATGTATGTATGTATGTGGGTGTACACATATCTCCACAACTGAAGACAGAATGCACATTGTTTTCGAAGAATAGGTACAAAAATCAAATATACAATAAAAGCCAAAAAAAGTCTCAAAAAATTCTTTAAAAGAGTCGTAAGGCCACATTTACTGACCATAAAGCAGTATAAGAACTCGACATTTTTTTAAAAGCCTAAAAAATTCCATATCCATGGAAATTAAAACAGTAACAACTGCTAGATAACCTCAAATGAATGAAAATATTCAAATAAAAACTATAGTATCTTAAACTGAAACGAAGAGCCTACTAATCAATACATGTGAGATGTAGCCAAATGATGCCCAGAAAAAAATTTATAAAGAAACACGCTTTTTACAACTCGAGAACGTTAAAAAATACTCAAAGCAGAAAAAATGAATTAAGAAAGAGGAAATTATTAGTCAACAAAAAATAAAGTTGATTTAAAAAAAAATTGGTTGAAAAGACTTATCAAAGTGACAAGCCCTGGCAAATATGGTAAGGGGAAAAAAATGGATACACAAATATCAGTGATAGGAAGAGAAGGAATATAAATGATTGAAACTGATCCAAGGAGTAGTAAATTATATACCAGGTCTGCACAAGCCTGAAAACAAAACCAGTTAAGAATAGAACAAAAAATAAAATTATAGGCGAATCTCACAAAGTTCAAAAAATCCTAAATACAAAATTTCATAGTTGAATACAGCAATATATTAAAACATCAATTAAAATTTATGACAGGAATGCAAGCGAAGTTCAACATGAGGCAATCTACCAACCTTGTATTTGTGTCTGGGGACACAGGATGAGTTTTATGTATTTTTCTGCCTAACTCTAATAAAATAATAGGAATGGAGTAAAAATGGAGTAAAAAGGGATCCATCCCATCAGGACAAAAGAAAGGGAAGAGAGATCAGTAAATGGAAAGTTTAATAAATACTTAGAAGATGAAAAACAAATAACTAATTTAGCAGTATATTATATTATAGGAACCATAGTGTAAAGGGTGAGTGAAAAAGAAAGGGATGTAAAGAACTGATTATTCCTTCCAAAAAATAAAAACAAGTAAAAACCCCAGAGATTCTTAGGACTAGGAAATGCCAAGTACAGACAACATCACATAGAATGCAATTATTTATATCCTCCTTCTTATCCCAATACCCTTACCCCAACATACACAACCCTAAGCACATAACACTGACAACCAAGCTGTTTCTGTGAACATCTGCAATTAATTCTTTGGAGAAATTAAGTGAGCCACCTGGGACTTAAAATAAAGGGATAGAAAAAGGGGTGAGGCTGAAAACTAGGAGATTAACATAATGCTTCAACCACCAGAAATGCCTGAAGTTACATGTCTACCCCCAAGGCAGGTAATTTCAAAATTTAGTCTCAGAATGGTCCTGAAGAATAGAAACACACATATATTTGGGCACCTGTTAGCAAAAGAGCCCACTTTCTTACTTAATATCCTAACATAATTTTGTCATCAGGCCCACCCACGCATACAAAATTTGTAATCAGCCTTTCAATGCCTTACCCTTAACCATAAAGAGAACCAAAGACTCCCAGATAAACAAGGAAAGACTCCAGGAAGAAAGCAAGAAACCAAAATAAGAAAAGAAACAAAAATCTACCAAGAGAAAACAATATTATAAAGGAAAAAAAACTTTAAAAACTTTTAATTTATATTCTCAGATTGAGAAGCTGCATATATCAAAAACAACAGGATACTACAAATTAAAACAAGATTTTTCCTTAGCAATAATTTACCTGCAGTAGGTTAAAGTTTTACAACGTGTCTTCATTTCTAGAAATTGGAGCTATAAACCAAGATTATATCAAAACAGAGTAAAACTCAACAATAAAAATATAATAAAAAGTTCCAGCCAGGGGCACTGGCTCATGCCTGTAATCCCAGCACTTTGGGAAGCTGAGGCAGGTGGATAGCTTGAGCTCAGGAGTTCGAGGCCAGCCTGGGCAACACGGCAAAAACTCATCTCTACAAAAATTCAAAACAGTACCTGGGTGTGGTGGCATGCACCTGTGGTCCCAGCTACTCAGGAGGCTGAGGTGGGAGGATTATTTGAGCCTGGGAGGCGGAGGCTGCAGTGAGCCAAGATCACGCCACTGTACTCTGACCTGGGTAACAGAGACCCAGGCCTCTGTTTTTGTCTCAAAAACCAAAACCAAAACCAAAACAAAACAAAACAAAAAAAAGATGAAAAGTTCCATAGTTTAAGTATACTTTGTCTCATTAATTTCAATCATGTATAAAGGTACATATGCATTTTCTACATAAATGTAATCACTGATTTTTCAAAATAAAAGGTCTATTTCTGTGTTTTAAAAAAAACAAAATAAATCCCTTAGAGCTTAATTTTTGCTATTAAGGTAACCAAATCCACCATTATTCTATTAAAAAAGTACAGCCACTCAGCTACAAAGATCATAAGGCACAGCTACTAGCAGCGTTGAGAAATTATTCACAATCCTCTGAGCAACTACTATACTTCCAAATCTTACTTTCCCTCAGATAAAGAAATAGAGAATGCAGAGGATCTTGGCCATTCCCCAATAAGAATCTGTCCCATAATCCGTATTTGAAAACAAGTTAGAGCAAATTTTAATGTAATAAAAATTTTAGTAGTATGAAACCTTACATGTTTATCTTTCCTTTCTATAACATCTTGCTTCTGTTTGCATTTTTGAGATGCCTCCTTAATATCTGTTGCCTGTAAAATTAAACCAGAGGAAGAGGGACAGTTAGTTAAAAACTCATGCAAGCAAATTATATGGCCCTGTCCATTCAAATAGAGTTAACCCAGAACAATTTATTTCAAGCAAAATGCATAATTATCAACAAAATACCAACAGTTATTTGCAAGTCTATAAAAGGTTATTCCTAATATTAATAAACAGTTGCAGTAATACGCATGCATGTTTTTCTCTTTACATTTATCTTCCTATCTTATTTCATCTGATCCTAAAAACAACCCTACAGGATAATCAGGACAAATATTACTGACTGGTAGGGATCAAAAGAGGCCAAGTAACCTGTATACATAGCTAAAAAAACGGAAACTAATTATAAAAAATCAGGTCTGATTTTAAATATAGAGTTCTAACATACCACGTATGTTACCTCCTTGATATTTTTCATTAACACATAAAATACATACATGACATATTATAGACACATTATACATCATTAACACATATAATATGTAATTCAAACATAGTAGAAAACAGGGCTACACAGAAAATAATTAACATTATAGGCTAAGACTACTATTCTTGGAAAGGCTTGTTTGCAAGGTCGGTCCTTTGTTGTTGTCTGGAAACTTGGATTTTGGGAGTGTTTCTACCATTTCCTAACTGATAAGAGTGGCTCACTGTGCATGTCTATACAAACAATGCAGTGGATGTAGAACATCTGCTTTCCTTCTTGCATTCTGGAAGTTGAGTACGTGCTGCTAGAATGCCTAGTTGCCCAACGCACATAAAAACCTTGGGTGCCGAGTCTGTAATGCACTTCCCCTGTAGACAGGACTTTAAAAGTGTTGCCACAATTTGATGATGGAAGAATTAAGCACATTCTGTGTGACTTCTCTGGGGGAGGACCCCTGGAAGCTTGTGCCTGGTTTCTTCTAGACTTTGTCCTCAGGGCATTTTCCCTTTACTGACTGTTTTGCATCCTTTTGCTGTAATAAATCTTAGCTGTGAGTTCTCCTAGGAAATCCCATCTCTGGTGGATCTCTTATGCCAAGAGACAATAGTTTCTTCCCATAGAGGAAAACTAATTTTCTGATGCTAGTAACACTGATGTATGTATGCTTAAATCATACATGCTAATCATGTAAGATAAAGATTACTATTACTGTCCTCACCTGACTGCGGAGAATAAAACTCAGAGACTAAATGATTTGCTGAAGGTCAGACAGCTGAGTGAGGATTTAAAATACAAGTCTGTGTAACCCAAAAGACTATGCCCTGTCCATAACACTTTATCACCTGCCTGGAATTAAAAAAAAAAAAATTACAAGTGTTGGAAAAAGTTTTCTGCTGGAACAGAGTGAGCAAGAAGAATAGCATGAATATTAAACAAAATTAACCATTGTGTTCCTGTTGCAAGGCTATGGGTGCTAATAACTACTTTTACTAGAGACTGACATAAGGTACCACTTCAGAATCCAGGATCACTTCTTTAGGAAAACAATTCTGAAACATCTTAGGCCATGCAGATTTTCACATAAATAAATTAGGCTCATGGATGTTTGACAATGAGCCTAATATAACAATAGCTGGGCTTCTGTTATAAATAGACAAAAGAAAGGGTTAAATATATTTCCTTAATTAAGAGATTTGAAATTTATTATGTACATATTTTCCACTACAAAAGTAGTTTTGCAGTAACAGAAAATTCAAGAACCAAAAAAAAAAGCAATTACAAATTCACAACTTAACTACAACCAACCATCATTAATATAACAATGACTGCCAACTATTAGTTTCATATCCTTGAGGAAGTCGTGTTATCACTGGTATTCAGTATCTTTAACAACAAAATGAGGGGACTTGTCTAGATAATATCTACAAGTCCTTTTCCCCCTAACATTTAAAATGACCAATGGCAACTCTCTTTCAGAATCAGACCTGATCAAGTCCTAAAACCTTTATCTGATCTTAGTAACTGTTTAATTTTCTGGACTTGAGTGCAATAATATTAACTCACTTTAACCTGTATTATAATTAAGATATAGTGGAGCTTTTCTGACATGATAGTAGCAAAGTCAAAACTGTTGATTCATTTCCTCTGTTACAAAGTTTACTTTATATTCCTAGATACGGCCTTTCTCACTCAGTAAGCACTGCTCGACATAGTATCTGGTACAATCTAGCTCAAGAAGTCATTTTTCTGACTTTCAGTAGCCTAAAAAGAGAAGGTATAATCACATCTCGAAATCAAAGAGCTCCACATAACTTCTTTTTTACAAACAAAAGGTAAAACTTATATTAGTCAAACCTGTATAAATGGCAGTCTTAAATTCAGTAATAAAAAACCTGGAGTAGCATATTCACATGAGAAGAAAACACAATGTTTAAAAATAGAGAAGATGCCTAAAAAAAAAATACTGCTAAGTTTGTAACGCACTCTCTCCTAAATGATCTTTCAACAGTAGAAATCATGTTTCACACAATTTTTTCCCAAGAGCACTGCCAGGCTAAGATTCACCCTTTATGATCACTGACACCCATCTTCAAGCACAGTGACCAATATCAAGGTATACAGTCCACATCGAGGTATACAGTGAATGGTTTCCTGGTTTCATAGAATTAACCTATATATAGCATAAATTCCACTGGTCTAATTACAAATAATTCTACATACTTGAGCCAACCGACAATTGATATCAGAAATTCTTTTTTTAATTTTATTTTTAAATTTTTATCATATATATGTTTTGAGATAGGGCCTCGCTCTATCACCCACACTGGAGAGCAGTGACACAATCTCAGCTCACTGCAACCTCTGCCTCATAGGCACAAGTGATCCTCCTGTCTCAGCCTCACGAGTAGCAGGGACTTATAGGCTTGCACTACCATGCCTGGACTAACTTTTTTGTATTTTTCACAGAGACAGGATTTCACTATGTTGACCAAGCTGGTCTTGAACTCCTGAGCTCAAATGATCTGCCACCTCAGCCTCCCAAAATGCTGGGATTAGCATAAGCCACTGTGCCTAGCCATATCAGAGCTTCTTAAGTAGGGGTCAATATCTTGACTTCAGTGCATCCATGAATCTCCAAAATCTCATGCACAATTTTGGATCTGCCTATATTGTGTTATTTCAGAAGCAGGAATGTAAACAATTCTCAAATAATCTCTAACTTCAAAATCCAGCAAAGGTTTCTAGAAGCCATAGTCATAAAAAATATCTATTCTTTTAAAATATAGGGAATATTATTCTATTATATTACCTATTCCAAAAACATCAGATTTTCTATATTGCCCTCCTTCAAAAGGGTGTATAACTACAAAGCCGATATATAATATATTCACAAAAAAAAGCTCAGTGTTTCCAGAAATACCACTATGAATTCTCTTGTAACTAAAAAAAAAAAAATTGTATTTCACTATTCTCTCTTTATATCTTGGAAGTCCTATAAAGCAGCAACACTTCAATAGTAATGAGTATGTCCTTGAAAGTCCTATGGTGGCAGAATTCCTGGTTAAAAAACTTAAGAAATGAAAGATACAAGAAACCCTTGAAAATATTTTCAAACACCTGCAAAATATTTTTATATTTGCTAAACTAAAATTCAGATAATCCAAAATTGAACCCAAAAAGTACCTTTTCTTTGATTCGAGCCTCCAAATTGTGACGCTCGTTTTCCATTTCTTCAATTCGACGTGTTATAGGAATCTGCCCTTCTTTGAGTTTTCTGACCTCTTCCTTCACTCGGTCACGAACTAGTTTTACTTCTTCATATTCCTGACGAACATTTTCATATTCCTTGCAAATAATTCAACAAACAGAAGTTAATGCCCTAGCTTAAACTAACACATATACTAAAAATCAAGATACAGGCAGAAACCAAATCTAAGAAAAGACTGTTTTGATATCAAAACAGGTTTATTAATGTAAAATTTGTCCTCTGGGACAACTTCAGAAATAGTAAATACCAATGTAATGATTTAATAACAGTGTTGATAATCACTGAGCGTTTATGTCTATCACTAGTTCAGATTCTCGGATGTCCACTCTGTTCTCTGAAACATATCCTCATGGCTACGAAAATGTGACTTACCTCTAATCTGTCAATAAAGAAGAGATACAGGGATGTATAAAGAAGTAAAAGAAACTCAAGTATAAAGGGTAAAAATGAAAAAAAACAAAGAACAAAATGAAAATGGGTCAAAAGAAAAACAAAAAGCAGCATGTAGGTGAAAGTGATGCCTGTCATGTCATAGGAGTATCTGTTAAAAAAAAAAAATAAGTGGCACACTAAGACAACATTATATAAGAGTGAATGGGATGATGGTAAGAAAAGAAAAAATAAACATACGAGTAAATCAAAAAAGAAGAAAAATGAAAAAAGCAAATCAATCTTGAAAAAATAAGGAAAATCAACAAAGTGAGAGAAGCAGTAATAATGGACACAGGATAAATGAAATTTAGAAAAACTGAAGAAAGGAAAATTTAAGAATCATGAGATGATGGAATAGGGTAGGGAAAAGGGGGAAGACAGAACAAGAATGCCACAAATATAGCCACATATTTTTTCAAGCAAGTAATAATTATTTCCATTCTAACTTTAGAACAAACACCACAAAACTTTCTTACCTATTTTGTTCTACCAATTATAAAGTAATGCAATGAGGGAATTGAATCTTTAACCCAAACTGTAGTCTTAATAAAATACACATTACACAATGATTAGAAATAACAGATTAGCTTCAGAAAAATTATAAAACATATGAGTAGAAGATTACAGTTAAGACACATCAGCCACATCTGTAACTGAGGCTGATATTAGTGGCAAACCCCAAGTAAATTCTCAGTGACCTGACTGAGGACACCCAAAGATTTAATTTTCTGATCATTAACATCTATAAAAAAATGATCAAAGAACTAGCTCTTGAGGACTAAAATCTGGAAGAATTAAGAGCACTGTGTTAATTATTATTTATTAAACAATAAAAATGAGCACACAGCTAATGTAATAAACTAGTAAAAGAAAGCCTGGTGTGGTAGCTCATGCCTGCAATCCCAGTACTTTGGGAGGCGGAGCGAGGCAGATCACCTGAGGTAAGGAGCTCAAGACCAGCCTGGCCAACATGGTGAGTCCCTGTCTCTACTAAAAACACACACAAAAAAAGTTAGCCAGGTGTGGTGGCACATACCTATAATCCCAACTACTGGGAGGCTGAGGCAGGATAACTGCTTGAACGCAGGAGGCAGAGGTTGCAGCGAGTCAAGATCGCACCACTGTATCCCAGCATGGGAGAAAGAGCAAGAGTCCGTCTCAAAAAAAAGACATGGGTGAGCAGCTCCAAGATGGCCGAATAGGAACCACTCCAGGCTACAGCTTTCAGCGTGAGCGACACAGAAGATGGGTGATTTCGACATTTCCAACTGAGGTACCACGTTCATCTCACTGGGATGTATCAGACAGTGGGTGCTAGACAGTGGATGCAGGCCACCGAGTGAGAGCCAAAGCAGGGCGAGGCATCGCCTCACCCGGGAAGCGCAAGGGGTAAGGGAATTCCCTTCCCTAGCCAAGGGAAAACGTGACACACAGCACCTGGAAAATCAGGTCACTCCCATCCTAATACTGTGCTTTTCCAAGGGTCTTAGCAAAAGGCACACCAGGAGATTATATCCCGCGCCTGGCTCCAAAGGTCCCACACCCACAGGGCCTCCCTCATGGCTAGCACAGCAGTCTGAGCTCTAACAGCAAGGCACCAGCGAGGCTGGGGGAGGGGCGCCCGCCATTGCTGAGGCTTGAGAAGGTAAACAGATCGCCAGGAAGTTCAAACTGGGTGGAGCCCACCACACATCAAGGAGGCCTGCATGCCTCTGTAGACTCCACCTCTGGGAACAGGGCATAGCCAAACAAAAGGCAGCAGAAATCTCTGCAGATATAAATCTCCCTGTCTGACAGCTTAGAAGAGAGTAGTGGTTCTTCCAGCACGGAGTTTGAAATCTGAAAACGGACAGACTGCCTCCTCAAGTGGGTCCCTGACCCCCGAGTGGCCTAACCAGAAGGCATCCCCCAGTAGGGGCAGACACCTTATAAGGCCAGATACCCCTGTAAGACGAAGCTTCCAGAGGAACGATCAGCAGCAACATTTGCTGTTCAGCAATATTCACTCTTCTGCTGCCTCTGCTGCTGACACCCAGGCAAACAGGGTCTGGAGTGGACCTCGAGTAAACTCCAACAGACCTGCAGCTGAGGGTCCTGACTGTTAGACAGAAAACTAACAAACAGAAAGGACATCCACACCAAAACCCCATCTGTACGTCACCATCATCAAAAACTAAAGGGAGATAAAACCACAAAGATGGGGAAAAAACAGAGCAGAAGCCTGAAAATTCTAAAAATCAGAGCGTCTCTCCCCCTTCAAAGGAATGTAGCTCCTCACCAGAAATGGAACAAAGCTGGATGGAGAATGACTTTGATGAGTTGAGAGAAGAAGGCTTCAGAAGATCAAAGTTCTCTGAGCTAAAGGAAGAAGTTCGAACCCATCGCAAAGAAGCTAAAAACCTTGAAAAAAGATTAGACGAATGGCTAACTAGAATAACCAACGTAGAGAAGTCCTTAAAAGACCTGACAGAGCTGAAAACCATGGCACAAGAACTACATGACAAATGTACAAGCTTCAGTAACCGATTTGATCAAGTGGAAGAAAGGGTATCAGGGACTGAAGATCAAATTAATGAAATAAAGCGAGAAGAGAAGTTTAGAGAAAAAAGAATAAAAAGAAACAAACAAAGTCTCCAAGAAATATGGGACTATGTGAAAAGACCAAATCTACATCTGACTGGTGTACCTGAAAGTGACGGGGAGAATGGAAACAAGTTGGAAAACACTCTGCAGGATATTATCCAGGAGGACTTACCCAACCTAGCAAGGAAGGTCAACATTCAAATTCAGGAAATACAGAGAATGCCACAAAGATATTCCTGGAGAAGAGCAACTTCAAAACACATAATTGTCAGATTCACCAAAGTTGAAATGAAGGAAAAAATGTTAAGGTCAGCCAGAGGGAAAGGTCAGGTTACCCACGAAGGGAAGCCCATCAGACTTACAGCAAATCTCTCAGCAGAAACTCTACAAGCCAGAAGAAAGTGGGGGCCAATTTCAACATTCTTAAAGAAAATAATTTCCACTCCAGAATTTCATATCCAGCCAAACTAAGCTTCACAAGTTAAGGAGAAATAACATCTTTTACAGACAAGCAAACGCTGACAGATTTTGTCATCACCAGGCCTGCCTCACAAGAGCTCCTGAAGGAAGCACTAAACATGGAAAGGAACAACTGGTACCAGTCACTGCAAAAACATGTCAAAATGTAAAGATCATCGATGCTAGGAAGAAACTGCTTCAACTAACGAGCAAAATAACCAGCTAACGTCATAATGACAGGATCAAATTCAAACTTAACAATATTAACCTTAAATGTAAATGGGCTAAATGTTCCAATTAAAAGACACAGACTGGCAAATTGGATAGAGTCAAGACCCATCAGTTTGCTATATTCAGGAGACCCATCTCACATGCAGAGACACACATAGGCTCAAAATAAAGGGATGGAGGAAGATCTACCAAGCGAATGAAAAACAAAAAAAGGCAGGGGTTGCAATCCTAGTCTCTGATAAAATAAGACTTTAAATCAACAAAAATCAAGAGACAAGTCATTACATAATGGTAAAGGGATCAATTCAACAAGAAGAGCTAACTATCTTAAATATATATGCACCCAATATAGGAGCACCCAGATTCATAAAGCAAGTCCTTAGAGACTTACAAAGAGACTGAGACTCTGCCACAAGAATAATGGGAGATTTTAACACGCCGCTGTCAACATTAGACAGATCAACGAGACAGAAAGTTAACAAAGATATCCAGGAATTGAACTTATCTCTGCACCAAGCGGACCTAATAGGAGCACCCAGATTCATAAAGCAAGTCCTTAGA
>NW_012116110.1:1798302-1799858 GCF_000951035.1 Colobus angolensis palliatus | reverse complement strand
TCTATGCAAATAAACTAGAAAACCTAGAAGAAATGGATAAATTCCTGGACACATACACTCTCCCAAGACTAAAACAGGAAGAAGTTGAATCCCTGAATAGACCAATAACAGGCTCTGAAATTGAGGCAATAATTAAGAGCCTACCAACCAAAAAAGTTCAGGACCAGACGGATTCACAGCCAAATTCTACCAGAGGTACAAGCAAGATCTGGTACCATTCCTTCTGAAATTATTCCAATCAATAGAAAAAGAGGGAATCCTCCTTAACTCATTTTATGAGGCCAGCATCATCCTGATACCAAAACCTGGCAGAGACGCAACAAAAAAAGAGCATTTTAGACCAACATCCCTGATGAACGTTGAGGCAAAAATCCTCAATAAAATACTGGCAAACCGAATCCAGCAGCACATCAAAAAACTTATCCACCATGATCAAGTGGGCTTCATCCCTGGGATGCAAGGCTGGTTCAACACACGCAAATCAATAAACATAATCCAGTATATAAACAGAATGAAAGACAAAAAACCACATGATTATCTCAAAACATGGAGAAAAGGCCTTTGACAAAATTCAACAGTCCTTCATGCTAAAAACTCTAAATAAATTCAGTACTGATGGAACGTATCTCAAAATAATAAGAGCTATTTATGACAAACCCACAGCCAGTATCACACTGAATAGGCAAAACCTGGAAGCATTCCCTTTGAAAACTGGCACATTACAGGGATGCCCTTTCTCATCACTCCTATTCAACATAGTATTTGAAGTTCTGGCCAGGGCAATCAGGCAGGAGAAAGAAATAAAGGGTATTCAATTAGGAAAAGAGGAAGTCAAATTGTCCCTGTTTGTAGATGACGATTGTATATTTAGAAAATCCCATCGTCTCAGCCCAAAATCTCCTTAAGCTGATAAGGAACTTCAGCAAAGTCTCAGGATACAAAAATCAATGTGCAAAAGTCACGAGCATTCTTATACACCACTAACAGACAAACAGAGAGCCAAATCAGGAGTGAACTCCCATTCACAACTGCTTCAAAGAGAATAAAATACTTAGGAATCCAACTTACAAGGGATGTGAAGGACCTCTTCAAGGAGAACTACAAACCACTGCTCAATGAAATAAAAGAGGACACAAACAAATAGAAGAACATTCCATGCTCATGGATAGGAAGAATCAATATCATGAAAATGGCCATATTGCCCAAAGTAATTTATAGATTCAATGCCATTCCCATTAAGTTACCAATGACTTTCTTCACAGAATTGGAAAAAACTACTTTAAAGTTCATATGGAACCAAAAAAGAGCCCCGAATTGCCAAGACAATCCTAAGCCAAAAGAACAAAGCTGGAGGCATCACACTACCTGACTTCAAACTATACTACAAAACCCCAGTAACCAAAACAGCATGGTACCTGGTACTAAAACAGAGATATAGACCAATGGAACAGAACAGAGGCCTCAGAAATAATACCACACATCTACAACCATCTGATCTTTGACAAACCTGACAAAAACAAGCAATGGGGAAAGGATTCCCTATTTAATAAATGGTG
>NW_012116110.1:1778798-1791827 GCF_000951035.1 Colobus angolensis palliatus | reverse complement strand
ACATGGCACATGTATACATATGTAACAAACCTGCAGGTTGTGCACATGTACCCTAGAACTTAAAGTATAATAAAAAATTAAGAAAAAAAAAGACATGAATTTTATTGTGTATAACATATAAACCCAAAAATGAAAAAGAAGCACCTAACTTGAATATACAGTAACTAATACTATCATCATAATTACTCTGCTACTTAAAGAAACACCTATTTTTCCTCCATAAATTATGACTCACCACCCATGGCCTTTTTGCTTCAAGCATCTCAATTAAATCTAAATGTCGCTTCCGTTCATAGAATCTCTCCACATCTTGTTTATATCTTTCATTCCTCTGAACCATTTTCTGTAGATATTCAGTTTTCTCTTTGCATGAGGTCTACAATAAATATATGTTGAACAATCATTTTAACAGAAAAATGACCAGGTCACATCTTCTAACAATGAAAGATAAACAACGATAGCAAAATTTCACAATAGAGAATTCACAGGAGTTCTTAAGAACTATGTAGACTCCAGGCTGGGCAACAGTGAGACCCCGTCTCAACAAAACCCCTAAAACCTGTGTAAAAGCAACATTCCCACCCAAGTTCTGGTCTAGGGTCTACAATTTATTAGTCCTAACTGTAATGAAGCCCTGCCACATCTGAGCCTGGGCTCTTCTTCCCCAAATATCTGCTGCATCCACTTGAAGGGTAGAAGCAATTCACTTAATATAGATGAAAGCTAAACAAAAGCTGCAAAAATGATACACAAATGAATAGTAGTATTACTAGGATTAGTATGTTAAATGAACACTCATGACTGAAAGGTCTTAGAAATGAGATGAAAGAAAGCTAACAATTAGCCTTTATGTCATGAATTAATAAATACAAAGATGTACTCAGAACCTAGTAGAATATATGCTTGTATGCTTGTTTTCTTTCAGAGGATAGTCAAGAGTGTAGGTGAGTGTTTCAAGTGGAAGTATTTGATCGCCTGACATAGAGAAAGTTAAAAGAACAGAATATCTGAAGATAAAATAACTATAAAAAGCTCAGAACAACTCCTTTGATTATTCACTTTGAATAAGTATAATAAAAACATGTTTTTCCTTGTCTGGTGGACAAAGGTAAAAAATAACATTTAATTACAGTAAAATATATATTATTAAGTACAGAAAGTCATACTTTGAGAGAAAGCAATGGGTTACAAGATTTCTATGCTTATTTCCTGGGTGACACAGCTAACCCCTGTGACACAATGTGCCTATATAATGAACCTATACATGTATCCCTGAATCTAAAATTAAAAACAAACAAAAAAAACCCAACACATTTCCTTTTTTTTCTCTTTTTTTGAGATGGAGTTTCGCTCTTGTTGCCCAGGCTGGAGTGTAATGGTGTTCTCAGCTCACTCCAACCTCCGTCTCCCAGGTTCAAATGATTCTCCTGCCTCAGCCTCCCAAGTCGCTGGGATTACAGATTACAGGCGCCCACCACCACGCCCGGCTAATTTTTGTATTTTTAGTAGAGACAGGGTTTCACCATGTTGGCCAGGCTGGTCTCAAACTCCTGACCTCAGATGATCCACCTGCGTTGGCCTCCTAAAGTACTAGGATGACAGGTGTGAGCCACCACACCCAGTCAGATTTCCTTTTTTTGAGACAGAGTCTCGCTCTGTCACCCAGGCTGGAATGCAGTGGTGCAATCACAGCTCACTGCAACCTTGACCTCCTTGGCTCAAGCAATCTTCCCACCTTAGCCTCCCAAGTGCTGGAAATACAGCCATGCGCCACCATGTCTGGCTAACTTTTGTTATTTCTTTTCATGTAGAGACAGGGTCTCCCTGTTGCCCAGGCTGGTCTCCAACTCCTGAACTCAAGCGATTCTCCCGCCTCAGTCTCCCAAAGTACTGGGATTGCAGGTCTGAGCCACCACACCCAGACTAATAATTTCTTATTATGAAAATTTACTGTATTTATTTTAGTTGCTGGGATGTAGAAAAAAGATACATTAAATAAAACATCTTTACGAAGGATATGCTATAAAAGTACATTTTTATGTTTATTAATGGTGAAAATAACCAACAACATTCCAACTAAATGTGTAATTCTCTTCCAAAGTCTATCCTCAGATGACTGAAAAAAATACATGAGAGAACTGGTTCAACAACAGTGCCATATTAAGTGGCACATGGTATCTCCTCTATTACTGAAAGCCTTACACAGTGTCTGACACATAGTAGGTGTTTAACAGATAATGAATGAAAGAATACTGTAACTTCCTGAGATAATTTTTTTTATAATATTGTTATTGGTTCCTTAAAAATTCAATAAATAATATGTATCTGCTGAAATAGTCAACCTTTTCAAACTTCATATTATCAGATCCATTTTCACTCTGTCACTTTAACTGATATTAGCAGTACAATTCTAAGTGAAAATAAATCAAATATGAATTGACTCAATGAATCAATACTACTACTCTCTCTCCCATGTTTTGAGATACAGAAATCAATAAGAAACAATACAAATGAGCTGCCTATTTTAAAGTACCTCGAGTTGTTTTTCTTTCTCCCTGAAGTTTTTGAGTTCACAGTGATATCTGTGCATTTCTGGGGGACCAATTGACTTTTCAGTGGCTTCGAGGAGTTCAATTTTGCTGAGTTTAGCAAATTCTCCAACTTTGTCCTAGAGCACAAAAATTAAATATTAGCAACTATCATTCATTTACAAATATCTTCAAAATGTATTTCACCCAATGCTTACACTTGTCAAGGTGAAACTCATTAAGAAAAACCTTTGAGATATAAACCTTCTGTGCATTATTCTTTAGAATAATGAAGATAAACTTAGGATATAAATTGTTATCTTTCTGATCATCTTTAAAAATTTTCTGCGCCAATATTTCAAGGTTGAAATGTTTACATATGTATAATAAAAGTCTGGGAATAAAAGAACACATAGTCTGAAGATGAAAATGATCACTGTTTATTACATACCAGTTGAAATGTTAGAGGGTTTAAAAAGAAAAAGAGGCAATTTCAAACATCTACTTCTGGAGATAATCCGACATCAGCTGATAAGTGTTAAAATAAATAAAAAGCTTTTTAATGTTTAAGTTTTATTTAATTTGCACATTATGAAATCATCATTATGTTTCTAAAGAAAAAAGAAATTAACCAATAAGTACTAGTTAACTAGTTAATGCTGTCACTAGACAGCATTCAAAGTCAAATTTAGGAGGTAATATGACTAACATTTAACATACATTGTCAGCATTTTTTATTTTTAATAAACAAACTATAACATGATTTTAGAAGGTATACTTATAGGAGTTTTATTATATCAAATATTTTGTAGACTCAAATATATCAAATATTACATATGTATAACGTCTACAAACAAAAACATTGACTAAAAAGTTGTTCATTAACAACATTTTAAGGGTCTACAAATAGAAGCACATAGCTATCTGAACTACTCTCTGAACTTAAAAAATAATACTTTACTTCAAAACACTCTAATTTAGACTTTTTTTACTAATTGAAATTTTCCAAATTACTACAAATTAATAACATTATACTCTAAGTGATGAAATGCTACCTTTACAAAGAACTGTAAGAGTGCCATGTTCAATTTAAATACTATCCCTTCTATGGCATAGAAAGGAAACACTATATACAAAATTTTCCCATCTGTACATTTATTTCTGTCATACCTGAGGGAGAAACTGGCAAAGATTCCCCACTTGAATATTTAAGGCTGCAACTTGCTCTTCCACTACTTTCTGGGTTGTAGATTTTTTGTTGATGAACCAAAAGGACTGATTTTTTGCCACATCAATCTCACGGGTGATTACAAGATTTCCAGAAGCCCTGAACCTAATTAAAAAATAATTTAAGAATCTTTACATTCAAAATATATACATTAGTTTAGAGATAAAATTTCTGAAATTCTCTTGCACCAAAGGGGCCAGATAGAATTATTATTATGATTTTTATTCCTTTTGATATTTTGGCCCCTTCCAAGAAGGAAACTTCGGCATTTTATTAGTCATAATACCATAATTGACCACATGAGTTACTTGCTCAACATTCAAAATTATTTAAACTGTTAAAATTAAAGCAAATGTGAATACTAATTCATAAACACTACTAGAGGAGTCACATATGTGCAGCTGTTTATCCTTCAATTATTATGCTATTCTTTAATCACATGCGTTGACTGCAATTCAAAATGTGTTAGTATATTAAAGGGTAGAGCAGTTAAACATTGAAAATCCCCCTGCTTAGAAAACGTGTAAATGAAAACTGACTCTTAGGCATTTCTGGAAATAAAAACTACCCATACAGGTAGTCCATGGATTCCACACCACGTACTCGACTCTGAATTCAGAGAGGATTACCTCACATGGATATAAAGGAACATTAAGCAATACAGAATCTGAAAGAAGGGTATTTACTTATTTCTTGCTTTTAGAAGTACTACTGCTCCACATCTCCCATCTATTCATCTTCTTCACTGGGATTCAGCAGCATGTAGTAGAAAGATAAATTATTGGTATCCAATCGCTAAATGACAATAATAACTTATAAATGTTGTATATATAGATTACATTGTAATCAGACCACTTGAAACAGTAAGATTGTAGGACTTTAAAGGAAGTAGTTTTAAACTTTCATTTCCAGCAGAATGACTAATAAAGTACCCTTACTGATCCTCCTGCTGTAAACAACTTATAAAAATAATAAAATATTAAAATATCTTCATAAATCAATTTATCAGTTAGCATGAAAGTAAGGAATTCTGGCTAACATCCTAGTATAGGTGAAAACTCAGAGTGGAAAAATAAAATTGGCTTTCATCTTGAAGCCATTTGCTCATCAAGTGATCTTGAGGATTCATTTTCATGATCTGCTGGTAGAGGACAAAAATAGACAAAGCCCACAGCTATCCAAGGTGGAGAGTCCAATAGAAAGCCACACCTAAGCGATACACCCTCACTATAAGGGTAAACTAGAAATATTTCATTGCTACCACCACAAGCTGAGAATTCTGTACACTGTGATTCTGAATTGAAAGTATTCAATGGTCTCTGGCAGAAGTTAATAATTTACTCTGCCGGAATCTATGTTATCTTAAATAATTAACACAGATAAAGTTCTAAGAAGAGTAGTTCACTACAAACACACACACAAGAAAACAAAGCATCAAGAACACTAGCAGAAATAACAATGCAGAATCATAAATGAAAAATTTGAAAGGTATTTGGATGACTAAGAAAGCATAATATGTCTAATAAGAATTCTAGGACAGGAGACAGAGAATGGGTCAATGGCAATATTTAAAGAAATAATAAATAAGAACTTTCCAAAACTGATGAAAGACACCAAACCATAGGTTTAAGAGTGTCATTTTAAGAGTGTCATTAAAACCAAGAAAAGTAAATAAAAAATAAACCCACACCTAAATATATATGAAACTAAAACACTTAAAAAAAAGAAATGAGTTTACAAGCATCTCAGAAAAAGAGAATGATTATTATCAAATAAACTAAGATCAGATTCACATCAGAAGACAACAATGAGAAAAAGAGAATGATTGCTATCAAATAAACTGAGATTAGATTCACATCAGAAGACAACAATGGGGCCAGATGTGGCGGCTCATGCCTGTAATCTCAGTCTTCTGGAAGGTCAAGGTGGGAGGATCACCTGAGCCTAGGAGTTTAAGAGCTGTCTAAGCAACATAGTGAGTGAGACCCCATTCTCTACAAAAATTAGTAATAATAAAAAAAGCCGGGCATGGTGGTGAGTGCCTGTAGGCTGAGGCAGGAGGATCACTTGAACCAGGGAGGTCAAAGATGCAGTAAGTCATGATCATGACAGGGTGAGACCCTGTCACCAAAACAAAAACAAAAACAACAAGACAACAATGATATTATACTATACTGTGAATATGAGAAAAGAGACCTGTCAATATAGAATGTTATATCCATGAAACACATCTTTCAAGATTTAGAGCAAAATAATATCATTTTCAGATTAAAAACTGAGTGTTCCAACAGAAAACTCTCATAAAAGAAAACTTTACAGAATATCCTTTTGGCAGAAAGTGATCCCAGAAAGAAAATCAGAAATGGAAGAAGGAATGAAAAGCAAAACAAACAGAAATATCTGAGGTAATTCTAAATAAACATTGACAGCATAATTAATATATTATATTAATAATAATGTTTTGAGTTTTAAAAAAATAGAAATTTAAAAGCATGTAAGTTCAGAGAAGTTATTAAGAAGAAAGTGCTGTAAAATCTTTGTTTAGCAGAAAGACAGATACTAAGTCTGAACTCCAATAAGTATTCCTGCTAAAATTCCAGTAACCACTAAAACAAAAGAATGCATAATTTCCAAGACAAAAGAGAAGGAAAAATGAAACAAATATCCAACAAAAATAAGAAAGAAAAGAAATGCTTAAGAGTGTGAAAAATAAAAAGCAGAGAATAAGACAGTAAAAATAAGTTCAAACATATATTTGAAAATTGATTATATGCTTTACTTAAAAGATTCCAGAAAAAATAACACAGCTCTACCAGTTTAAACGAGATAACAAAAGATATTAAAAACATGAAAAGAATGAAAAAAGACAACCAGAAAAATACTGGGGGGGAAAAAACTGCTAACTACATTAATGGTAAACTAAATGGACTTTAAGGCAAAAGAAAGACGTCAGTATCTAACAATAGAACGTTGAATTCACCAGGAAGATAAACAATTTTAATCTTAGATGCAACTAATAATGTCCTAGAAATACATAAGGCAAAAATTGACAGGACAAGGATAATTAACAAATCTGCATAGAGGAATAGTGTAATACACCTTTGTCAGTAATCAAGGTATCAATCGGACAACTGAAATCAGCAAAAATATAGAAGATGTGACAATATAACTAATAAACTTGCACTAATGGACAAATACAGAACACTGCAGGTATCTGCAAAAGAAAACTTATTCTTTCAGTCAAAGAACAATTACAAAAGTTCACTACAAAAAGAAAGAAATTTCAAAGGATTAGTAACATAAAACCAGTATCTCTATATATTTAACTTCACTACAATCAAAGTGGAAACCAATACTAAAAAATAAGAAAATCACTACATTAGAATTAGAAACAACTTGTAATTATGAACTCATAAAGAAAATATTCAGAACTGAAAAACAGTAAATACTATATACTAAAATTCGAGAGATAGATGCAAAAGTTGGTTCATCGAAAAAAACTACTAAAATTGACAAATCAATTTTTAGAAGACAAACATTGTTTTATATAAAAAAAATATATAATAAACTCATATAAGAGGATGATATTCATATCAAGAAAATTTAAAACTAAGAAGAATGGGAAAATCCTTTATGAAGTATAAATAATCACAGTGGTACAAGAATAAACAGAAAAATCTAAGCAACCGATTGCTATAAATAAATGAAATCAGCAGTTAGAAAAAAATTAAGCCGGGCGCGGTGGCTCAAGCCTGTAATCCCAGCACTTTGGGAGGCCGAGACGGGCGGATCACGAGGTCAGGAGATCGAGACCATCCCGGCTAACACGGTGAAACCCCGTCTCTACTAAAAATACAAAAAACTAGCCGGGCGAGGTGGCGGGCGCCTGTAGTCCCAGCTACTCCGGAGGCTGAGGCAGGAGAATGGCGTAAACCCGGGAGGCAGAGCTTGCAGTGAGCTGAGATCCGGCCACCGCACTCCAGCCCAGGTGACAGAGCAAGACTCCGCCTCAAAAAAAAAAAAAAAAAAGAAAGAAAAAAATTAAATCAGTATAGTTAGAAAACAAAGCTAGATGATTTTTTTTGCAAGACCCCCTACAATTCACATCAGATTATTTTTAACAGTAAGATTAACCAAACATTCAAACCACCAGTATCTTTCACAAACAAAATACAGATATCAAAATCCTAAATAAAATACTAGAAAACCAATCTAGCAATGCATCAAAAAAACTACGACCAAACTGAGTTATTCTAAGAATGCAAAATTAAGCAAACATCAGGGAATTAATTCTTCAACTTAAATGATATAACCAACTCAATAAATACTGATAATAAACTCTTTGTTCTCAATTTACTTGACCTATCAGCAGTATCACACACAGGTGATAGACAACTGACTCCTCCTGAAATTGTTTCAAGTACTGGTTTCTAAGTACTGTATTCTCCTGACTCACCAGCCAATTCTCAGTTTCCTTTCCTAGGTTTCCCTATGTTCAATCTCTAAACGGTGCACTGTAGCAGATACGTTCTTAGAACTCTTATTTGTTTTATCTATCTCTGCTTCACTGGTGATTTAATCCATCATAATACTAATGATTTCCCAAATGTGTTATCTTCAGCCCAGACTTCTCCAGGAATGACAGGTTTATATATCTAACTGCCCACTAAAAACATTTCTACCTGAATCTCAGACCTTTTTGTATGTGTGTGGAGATGGAGTCTCACTATATTGCCCAGGTTGGTCGAATTCCTGAGTTCAAGCAATCCTCCCGCCTCTGCCTCCCTAAGTGCTGGGATTACAGGTATGAGCCACCGTGCTCAGCTCTGCCCGAGTATCTACTAGGCATCTCAAACTTTACCATGTTTGATTCTGAAAAGTTCCTTTTTTAAAAAAACATTTTAACATATCTGAAATTGGGATGCACATTTCAAACTATCTGTGCTAGTTTAATTTTAATTGGAACCTACAAGTGGTGGCATCTTAGTTCAACGATGTATGATCTACCACCAAAACCTTGTACAGTAGGTCTGTCTACCTCAGTTAATGGAAACTCTGCCCTTAATCATGCCAGACACCTTGGAGTCCTCCCTGATGCCTTGCTCCTTCTCCCATACCCTGTATATAATTCATAAGCGAATCATAATATAATTCATAAGCAAATCATAAGCTACCATCATCTCTCACAGGGTTGTTCTATTAGTCACTTAACTGATATTCTTGCTTTTGCCTTTGCTCTCTTAAAGTTTACTTTCCATACAGCCACCCAATCTGGTTAAACTTTTTAAGTTACATCACATCACTCCTCTGCTAAAAACCAGGTGGCTTTATGGCTTATGCAAAATAAATGCCAAGTCCTTACAATGAATACAGGCTTTACTTCCTGATATTTTCACAGCTTATCTTTTACTATTCTCCTCCTTCAATGTGATCCAGTCACTGTGGGTACTACTTTAGAGCCCTGGCATTTGCAAATCTCCATACCTGAAACACTATTTCCCCATTTATCTCCATGCTCATTACCTTCCCTCCTTCAGGTCTTTGTTTAAATGCTATCTTCTCAGTGAGAACTTTCCTGATCAGGCTATTCAAAATTGTAAAACTCCACTCTGTCACTCCTATCCTTCTTTTCTGCTTTATTTTTCTATGTAGCACTTATCATCACCTAACATAATATGTATTTTACTTATCTAACTGTCCATCCTTATGCCCCAACTATAAATTCCATGAGGGAAGAGTATCCCCAATGTATAGGTACTCAATAAATATCTGGAAAATGACTACATAAATACATGCCAGAGATTATTCCAGCCACCATTCTACTCAAGGAATACATGGCCAGTTAGTACATTTGTTTAATAGCAATAATTTCAACAACTAATGATGAGCTGTTTTACATTTGGTACTCTCAAGGCCATGTGAACCTTCGTGGAAAAAGTGCTTGACATTTATACACTTAAATTTTATTTACGTGTAGGGTGTTAGGTAAAGCTCTAAATTTATCTTTAAAAAATTAACAGATAATTATCACAGCTCAATTTGAATAATTTACACTATGATACTGTGATATACAGGTTGAGTATCCCTAGTCCAAAAATCTGAAATGCTCCAAAATACAAAGCTTCCTGCATGCCAACATGACATTCAATGGTAATGGTCATTGGGGTGTTTCATATTTCAGATTTTCAGATTGGGGATGTTGAACCGATACGTCTAATGCAAATATTCTAAACTCAAAACAAATCCAAAATCCAAAACACTCTGGTCCCAAACATTGCAGATAAGGGATACTCAACCTGTATAAAGAAATATGTAGGCCGGGTATGGTGGCTCATGCCTGTAATCCCAGCACTTTGGGAGGCCAAGGCGGGCAGATCACTTGAGGTCAGGAGTTCAAGATCAGCCTGGCCAACAGGGCAAAACCCCCTCTCTACTAAAAATACAAAAAGTAGCCAGGCGTGGTGGTGGGTGCCTGTAATCCCAGCTACCTGGAAGGCTGAAGTGGAAGAATCCCTTGAGCCCGGGAAACAGAGGTTGCAGTGAGCCAAGATGGCGCCACTGCACTCCAGCCTGGGTGACAGTGACACTCCATCTCAAAAAAAAAGAAAAAAAATGTAGTTAGTCTCTCTCCTCAATTCCTGACACATAACTCCTAATCCCTTGGAATTTCCTAGGTGACAAATGTGTCTTTTTCTAATGAGGCAACTCTTGGTGGGCTTCTGGATGTGGGCTGGTCACCAGAAAGATAAAGCCATGAACAGAAGCTTAGAACCTTCAGCCCCACCAACCTACCCCCAATCCTCTGGGAAGGGAAGCAGGACTAGAGATTGAGTTTCTTATACCCATGCGATGAAGTCTCCATAAAATTCCCTGAACCACGGGTTTCAGAGAGCTCCCAGGTTGAGGAACACATCCATATGCTGGGAAAGTCTGGAAAGAAGCTCCTGCACTCTGGACTCTTCCAGACCTCGCCCCGTATTTTGCTAATCATCTGCACCTTCTGTAGAATCCTTTATAATATATGGGTAAACCTAAGTGCTTCCCTGAGTTTCATGAGCCATCCTAGCAAATAACTGAACCAAGGAAGGGGTCCTGAGAACCTCAATTTACAGCTGGTTGGTCAAAAGTACAGGGCACAACCTAAGACTTGCAAATGGCTTATGAAGTGGAGGGCAGTCCTGTATGACTGAGCCCCCAACTATGGCTCCTGCACTAATTTTTGGTTATGTCAGAACTGAACTGAATTGCAGGGTGTGGGGAAAAAACCGACACATCTGGTGCAGAAGTGTTCTGTGCTGTGTTGAGTCTGAGAACAGCAAAAACAAGTTTGGTTTTTTCTGTCTCTTAAAATATCCCACCCTTAATTAAACTGCCACTTTTATAGTAAGTTCTCATGTACATTTAGATCTGTTCCTGGTTTCTACATTCTGCTCCTCTCATCTTCTATACCAGTATCACACTTATTTTAAATCAACAACTTTACAGTATACTTCAACATGTGGTAGACAAAAATCTTATTTACAACTTTGCTTTTTAAAAATCTCCTTGGGTTTTCTGGCACATTTATTCTTCAAGATGAAGTTGAGAACCAACTTGTAAACTTACCTGTTGAGACTCTCATTGTATCAAATGTACATACATTATTATGTATGTAGATACATAATAAATGCACATTAATTTAGAAAGGATTGACCTTTTTTTTTGTTGTTTTTTTGCAGACAGAGTCTCACTCTGACACTCAGGCTGGAGTGTGGTGGCACAATCATGGCTCACTACATCCTCTACCTCCCCAGGCACAGGTGATTCTCTCACCTCAGTTTCCTGAGTCTATAGATGCGCATCACTAGGCCTGGCTAATTTTTGTATTTTTTGTAGAGATGGGGTTTTGCCATGTTGCTCAGGCTGGTCTCCAACTGCTGGACTCAAGCAATCACTTGCCTTGGCTACCCACAGTGCTGGGATTACATGTATGAGCCACTGCACCTGGTCTGACATGTTAATAATGTTAACATATTAATAATGTTAATAATGACATTAACTTTATGTTTCTAGGAACATATCACTCGTCTCCATTTCTTCAGGTATTGATTTTATATTCTTCAGTAAAATTTTATCATATTTTAATAAGTTGGGTATTTTAAAATTTTCTTTTTACTTCCATGTGTATCTTTCCCATCTCTATAAAAATAAACACTTTCCGAGTGAATTTTTATAAAAGATTGTTTCCTCATCTCATATCAAATGGTAGGGCTATCAGATAATCTTTAAAGGCTTTTCAGCTCAAAAATGCCACAACTTTCCACTAATATTCCAAAAGCAACAGTCTCTAAAAAATCACCTAAACAATGTGCATATTTACGTGTAAAGGATTAAAATTATATATACCAAGGACGGTCAACTGGTTTCATCATAAACATCAATTCTAGTCCATCAAAAATAGCTCCCTAGAATGGCCAATTGAGAATATCCAAGCTCAAGGGAAAAGAATACCATGACGAAATACTGGTGTCATAAGGGAGAAAATAAAAAATGGTGGCACAAGTACCAAGTCCTTGTCATACATAAGATTCACCAAACTATTAATAGTGGTTATTTATAGAATTAGGAATAATGGCAAGGCGGCTTTTATTTTCAACATTATACACTTCTACATTGTTCGCATTTTTTAAAAACAAGCAACTATTACTTTCAAGACCAGCCAAAAAAAAAAACCAAAAATCAAAAAACAAAATCCAGATACTTTAAATTTGTGAAAAACATTGCAACTTCATCATGACTACTTAATAGAAGTATAGTTCTATTTCATTACCTGCTATAAACTTATTTCCCTGATAATTTTTTTTAAATAAAACTCTCACAAGTTTTTTTTGTTTTTGTTTTTTTTGGGGGGGCAGAGTCTCTAGCTCTGTCTCCCAGGCTGGAGTGCAGTGGCACCATCTCAGCTCACTGTAACCTTTGCCTCCCAGGTTCCAGCAATTCTCCTGCCTCAGACTCCCCAGTAGCTGGGATTACAGGCATGCACCACCATGCCTAGATAATTTTTCTATTTTTAGGAGAAACGGGGCTTCCTCATGTTGGCCAGGCTGGTCTCCAACTCCTGATCTCAGGTGATCTACCCACTTCAGCCTCCCCAAAGTGCTCAGATTACAGGAGTGAGCCACCACAGATGGCCTACAATTTAAGTTTTAAAAATATATTTTTGGGGGCGGAGCAAGATGGCCGAATAGGAACAGCTCCAGTCTCCAACTCCCAGCGCGAAGGACACAGAAGACC
>NW_012116110.1:1753945-1773059 GCF_000951035.1 Colobus angolensis palliatus | reverse complement strand
ATGTAACAAACCTGCACGTTATGCACATGTACCCTAGAACTTAAAGTATAATAATAATAAAAAAAAGTATATATATTTTTTAAACCACTTACTTATCTGGATTAAGTATTCTTTAAATATTATTTCCAATATTTATGCCATAATACTATATTAATACTCTTTTCTAATCATCAGAAAAACATGAATATAAACTAAGAATTTTATAGGAAAAAGAAGTTTTAGCACTTTTAACACTTACAATTCAATTTCAACCATGCCTCTGGAACATCCTCTCTTCACAAAAAAACCAACCTAAGACAAAAAAGAAAGTGAGCTGTGTCATGACATTCCCAGGTTAACAATCCGAGATTTAGCAGTCATTATTATTTGTCAAATCAAGATTTTTTCAGGTACCACTTATATGTGCACTCCTGTCACTTTCTAAGGTATCCCTCCCAGATCTGGGTTCCTCCATTGTTCCCTCCCACAAATAACAATAATAATAATATTAGGTAAAATTTATTGAACTCCTATGCACTCCATAGCCTCTTACAAACTTCGTGACAAAGCCAGTAAGTGCCAGAAAAAGGATTTGAACCCAGGAAATCTGGCTCCACAGCCTGTGTACTTGGCCACTATATTAAATGCCCAGAGAGAAGAGAAAATGCCTGTGGGAAAACAGGTCCTACAGTAGTATAACCATTGAGCACTCAAACCTTCTTATTGCCATTGAAGACTTCCTACAGTCGCGCAGGTTAAATATTAACAACCATGCTAATATTACCTCTTAATGATGATATTGCCACCATGCATCGTTTTAAAAGGAGCAATATAATTGAAATTTACATGATAAAGTAAGACATATCTGTGCCAGTTTCTATATGCTTATGAGTCTAAGCCCGAAAACAAAGTCTGAGCCTAAAAAAATCAGACTGGATCTTAAATCAGTCTATAAGTAAGTGATAAATATTTAAAAAGGTAGAAAATACACCTTGCAAGTAACCTTTTTAATAGTGATGACAGTGATGACAAGAGCTAGCATTTATCAAGCATTTACTATATACTGTTGTGCTAAGCACTAAACATTTTCTCATTTAACACTCACAAGCAACCTTGAAGTATACATTCATTTTATAGATGATAAAGCTGAGTTCCAGAAAGACGAAGAAAAAAAAAAAAAACCCTTATCTTCTAACCACCGGGTATAGCCTAGTGCTTAAAAGTACAGATTTTAACATCTACTTATCTAGGTTCAAATCTCAACTCCATCACATAGAAGTTGTTAGACATTCAACAGTTGCTTAACCTGCCTGTTTCCTCACAGGGAAACAAGGACATCTACGTAGGAATGCTATCTGCCTGTTAGCTTGCAAGAATTAAAATACTTAGTACCAATGAGGAGGAAAAAAAAAAGTCAGGAGGCAGTTCTTATTATAAAGTATCCATACAGATGGTGTAGAGTATGTTTTTGTTATATTTTTATATTAGCATTTAAATAAAAATACATTAAATATTCTTGCTGAGAACTTGGGCATCCCATAAATACATCTGTGCACTCAAAGGGCTGCAACCTGTCATCTAGGAAACACTGCACTCCACAGCCTCCTTAAAAATCCTATCACTCAAGGATGAGAAGAGATGTGTTTTCATGACAAAAATCAACATGAAAAAGTTAGTAAAAATTGTTATAGCCAATTCATTCCTACTGTACAGCCCCTGGAGTACAATCCAACAGACCATTACAAAGAGATAGGGATTAAATGATCTGACAATTAAAAAACTATGTATCAATATTCATAAAAATCTCAGTTGGTCCTTGGATGCTATCTGTTCCAACTCTCCCATTTTTGAAATGAAGAAAAACTGAAGTCCAGATAATTGCTCAAGGTCACAAGGCTAGTTATTAACAGAGAAAAGTATCTTCTACCTAATAAATGTCTCCCATATAGCACTAAACACACATACACATTTTAAATAATTTATAATCTTAAGGGGAATTTGCTTCCATTTTGTAACCGTCCATTAAATTTTAATTTTTTTGTTATTATTTCTATCTTAATAGCATTGTAGTCAGGATATGGTCTATGTGATGTCCATTTTTTGAAATTTTTTGATACTTGCTTTATGACTCAGTATACAATTAACTTTTAGAAATGTTAACTTGTGCTTGAAAAGAATGCATAGTCTCCAATTGTTGGGCGTACTTTTTATAATATAGCCATTAGTTCAAGCTTAACTTTATTGTTCAAATCTTTTGTAGTCTAATTTTTTTATCTGATTGATCTACTATTATTGATAGCTCTCCCAGTACAGTTATGGATATGTTAACTGCTTGTTAGCATTCTGCAGATTCTGCCTACACATTTTGGAGCTAGATTATAATGTGAGTTGGGAACTCAATTATCTTCTAGTGAATTAAAACTTTCATCAGTGTTTAATGACCACTATTATCTCTAAAAAGACTTTTTGCTCTAAAGTCTGTCTTGCCTAATATTAATCCAGCTACACCTACTTTCTTTTGTATATTTGCCTGGCATGTATTTTTTTTCATCCTTTCACTCTTAACTTTTCTGTAACACTTTATTTTAGATATGCTTATTAAAAACAAAAGAGAACTAAACATTGTTTCATTTCTCCATTCTAACAGACTTTATAATTTAATGAGTTTAGATCATTTATAATTAGTGTGATTATATCTGCACATATTTCTACCATCTCACTTTGTGATTTTTATTTTATTTTTCTTGAGACAGAGTCTCGCTCTTGTTGCCCAGGCTGGACTGCAACAGCGTGATCTTGGCTCACTATAACCTCCGCCTCCTGGGTTCAAGCAATTCTCTCGCCTCAGCCTCCCAAGTAGCTGGGATTACAGGCACCTGCCACCATGCCTGGCTAATTTTTGCAGTTTTAGTAGAGACAGGGTTTCACCATGTTGGCCAGATCCTGACCATGGCCTCACAAAGTGCTGGGATTATAGGCATGAGCTACCACACCCAGCCAACATTTTGTCATTTTTAATGATCTCATTTTTTATATCTATTTCGTATCTCCTCCTTCTCCTCCTTTCTCAAGACTCCCTCCCTGTTTGGGCAGTATTTTTCCGCCACCTATTCTCATGAATATGATTAAGTGCCCTACACAGGTGTACCATTTTTATCTTTTACACTGTATTTTTACTGTATCTTTTCTATATTTAGAGATGTTTACATAAGTACAATGTAGGCCATTGTGTCACAACTATCCACAGTATCCAGTACAGTAACATGCTCTACACGAGTGTAGTCTAGGAGCAATAGGCTACACTATATAGCCTAAGTGAATAATAGGCTATACCATCCAGGTTTGTGTAAGTACTCTCTATTATGCTCACACAATGACAAAATTGTCTAAAGATGCATTTTCTCAGAATATATCCCCATCATTAGGCAACATATGACTGAATTTTGTTTCTGCCCTTTCTAAATTTACTCCACGGTTCCACAAGCCAAGTGCTGCATTTAAAATAAAAAGGCATATTACATAATTTCTAGCATTTTAGGTGTAAGGGACTTGGAGAATCCTCTAGTATTATCGTCCAAAATACTTTTGGAAATGAAAATCTCCTTCCAGCTTCTTTACCTGCCAAATTTATTCCTTACATTCATGCACTATTAAGTTTGCTATACCCAAGGAACTGAGGTGTAGAAATTGATGTTACTAAAAGCAATTAATAGTTCTGAATTTTCTTAAAAAGTAATTATGTTAACTCACCTTATCCGCTCGTCCCATGAAAGCAGGTTTGCCAGCTAAACCAAGGCAAATGGCACATACAATGCTCGACTTCCCTGTTCCATTGGCTCCAATGATCATATTCAAGTGGGGTCCAGGAGATACTTCACAAATATCATATGTTCTGAATTATAAAGAGATGAAATTACTAAGGAGAGATACAAAACCACTTTTCCTTGCTTTACATTATCTATGAGATTCCTCAAATTCCTTTAAAAACTAGCTAGCCTCGCAAATTTAATTTTTTAATAGGTTTTTAATAAACAACTTTAGAAAGAAAATCTACCAACAGAAGAAATGAAAAGGCAGTAATGCATAACTAAAGAACATAATTTCATATAGTTTCTTCAAAAGTTTGCTGAAAAAAGTGAAGTTTCATCTTTGTTCTTTTTTTAATAATTACAAAACACTGGACACTATATCAAAGATATTACACAAAATAACTTTAAAACAAATTTTATAGGAGAGGCCATGGCTTACCTTAAATCTGAATTTTACATTCATATTTCTTTTAAATTATAATGCTTAATGGTTATTCATATTTTAATATTTCAAACAATCTAAGCAAATTTTTAATTACAAAACTGAAGATATATCTCAACCCAAAGGTTTCATTTTATTAACTTTTAAAAATTATTTTCCAAGCCAGGCACCATGGTATGTGCCTATAGTCCCAGCTATGAGGGAGGCTGAGGTCAGAGGACCAGTTGAGCCTAGGAGGTCAAGGCCAGCCTAGGTATCATAGAGACACACCGCCCTACAAAACAAACAAAATTTGAAAGTTGTCTAGTACTCTAATTACAGTTAGCATCTAATCTTTATTAGTTACTAGTGACAATTATGACAAAATGTGAAACAAACTCTGACTCAGACATTCTTTTAACTCGCTTTTGAATACTCTTAATTTGAACCCATAAAAAGTGTCCTTTGTCCACAGCATTTTAGTTAACTCTCAGGAAGCTGCCAACTAATTCCTCATGAATAAATGCTTAGCCTGCTATTCACCTGCTAAGTATATAAATAACTTAACCAAGCACACATTAATATTTTAAGAACTTAATGATTTTGAAATGTCAGGTGGTAATCAAAATACAGGTAGAAAAGAAGTATTTTCTGGCAGGTTTGCTAATTCCACACCTCTACACAGCATGTGCTATATCTTTTTAGCCATTTTGTTCTGCTAGTACCTGTGTCTCAAAAGAGCCCTTTATAATGGTTACAATAAAACCAGTTTGGGAACTCCAGAAATGTAGAAAATTACCTGACATAGAACTTCTTACTCTCAACACATGAAGCCCCATTCTTTTAACACTTGGATTTCCTGTTGTGAAATCTCTGTGTGAATGTTATACTAAAACAACGATGTAACTGGTATTTAAGAAAACTGAAAAAGCATGAGAATTTCTGGCCTATAAGATATGCATCAATATTATAAATAGGGAGAGTAGCCAAAAACAAAGCTCCTGTATTTTTTTTTTCCGGCAGGGGTTGGGCAGGGGGATTTTTCTTGCCTTCAGCTACCCAAATCAAGCCTCTGCACTGTTTAAAATCGTTCTTCTGACTCTATGATGTATTTATTGGGAATTCCCTTATTATGAGCTTCCTTTCCTCTGAGCTCCCTCTGAAAGAGCTATTGGTAAAGACCCACCCTCTTATCATTCCATATACTTCACAAGGTATCTCATGTATTCTCTATGGCCTCAATGATTCCTTCTTTCTCCAAGTCTTTGCATACTATCTACATGCTGAAAGTAGTCCAGATGACCTCTATATGCAATGATCACCTCAATAACGCTATTGGAATGTCCCACAACAGTCAACTTATACTGAACACATTTAAAACTAAACCCACCATCTTTCCCATCCAAAACCACTCTTGCGGTCTCTTAGTGAATGGTATTATCATTGACACCATTGCCCAAATCAGAAACCTCGGCATTAGTTTTGCATCCTCTTTGGTTCTTTCATTGCTTTTGACTCCGCGCAAACCACCACTCCATCATCCAATCAATCACTAAGTAATGCTGGTAGAACTGTAAATCTGATGTCACTTGTTAAAAAAGAAAAATTAAAGAAAAAGGAGGCGCTATCATAGCCGAGTTTCATCTTTTTCTACTTTTTATCTCCCTTCCCTATTTTCTACTCAGACCTCTAAATTTTACCTATAATGTACTTCTTTCAGTTTTGTGACTGTAATTCCTTATTTCTCTTAAGTCTTTGTGCATGTTATTCCTTCAGCCTCCAAGTCTCTCCCTCCACTCCCAACTCCATTTGACTTGGTTCACTCACTACTCTCTTCCAGGCCATTTAAATTATCTGACTACCCCTCTTATTTCCTTGCTAATTCTCTAAGCCCACCTTTCTCTACCCCTTGCCTAAAACTCAAAGGCCCCTCATTAAAATAAACAATAATATCTCACCAACCTCTGCACTTCCAGCTACTTTTTCTTTCTTCTCTTTGCATCCAAGTTCTACTTTCTCACCCTCATTCATTCTTCTATGGCCTGCAAAGTTTTCTGCTTCCACTGCTTCATTAAAAGGTTAAAGATTCCCCAATTGCTAAATACAGTGGGCTCTTTTCAACCCCGCTATCTGACTTCAATGTAGCAGGTGATATTTTTGAAACATTCTTTTTCCTTGGCTTCTCTGATAATTGTCTCCCACTGTTTTCATCTTACCTCCCTTAATAGTTCCTTCTGACTTTGAGTCCTTCTTCGCTTCACCGTTAAAAGCAGGCATTCTCCCAAGACCCTGTACATGGTCTTCTAGTCCTTCCATTTGTAATTCCTATTGAGCAATCATAACCAGTTCTGCAACTTCATCAATCACCTGTGTGCATGACTCCCAATTCTCTCATCTGTTCACACTTTCCTCTAAGCTCCAGACTCTTACATTCTGCCTATAGAACATCTCTCTTAGATACTCCAAAGAAAACTTCAAATCACAGGATCTAAGAGGCATATATTATTCTCCTCAAACTGCTCTCTCTTCTGAATAGCATCTGAAACACTTGGGAAAAATGCTGCATTCTTCCCTTTCCCCCATGCCTCAATTACTCTGTGGCTGGATCCTGTCAAATCTCATTCCTTCACACTCTGATCATCTCTTGCCTTCGTATTGTCTTTTTGCTTCCAATCTTGCACCCTTTCTAAATCATCCTCCACAGTGCTTCCAGAATAACATAAAACACATGTCATTCCCTGTTGAAAACACACCGTGGCTGCCTACAGGATGATGCTGGAACTTCTTAGCATAGCAAACATACAGGTCTCTCAATGGTTGCTTACCCGCTGTCCAAATACTCACTCACATCCTATACTCTTGCCTTACTAAAACACTTGACACTTTCTAAATATACCAAACTATTTCAGACAGTTCCTTCTGTCTTCAATGCTCTTCACTTCTTTTAAGACTTTCCTATCTTCTTAGGCGGGTGCAGTGGCTCACGCCTGTAATCCCAGCACTTTGGGAGGCCGAGGTGAGTTGCTTGAGCCCAGAAGTTCGAGACTAGTCTGGGCAACATGGTGAAACCCCATCTCTACAAAAAATTTTTAAAACATTAGCCAGGTATGGTACGTGCCTATAGTCCCAGCTACTTGAAAGGCTGAGGTAGGAGGATCACTTGAGAAGGGGAGGTACAGGCTTCATTGAGCCCTGATCATGCCACTGAGCTCCAGAGTGGGCAACAGAGCAAGAACAAAGACTTTCATATCTTCTTTACAAAGCCCTTTCTCACACTCGTGGACAAAACTAACCACTTCATCCTTTGTGAAGGATCCTGATATATATGTTGTTATGGTATCTAACTCATTTGATTACATTTATCTTTCCTGATCTGGATTCAAATAGCAATGCAACTACTTAACAACTGTGTAAAACTGGGCAAAACAACCTAGTGAGCGTCTTTCCACAATGGAAATTATCAAGATAGAGTTGTTATGAAGAAAGAATAGTGTACCAGCACACAATAGGTGCTTGAAAACAAAAAAGGTAGTATTGTTAAAATACAATTCTGTTATCTTTATGCCACTATGTGGAAGTTTAAAAAAGACTTCCGGCAGGACACGGTGGCTCACGCCTATAATCACAGCACGACGGGAGGCCGAGGCGGCAGATCCCCTGAGGTCAAAAGTTCCAGATCAGCCTGGTCAGCATGGTGAAACCCCGTGTCTACTAAAAATACAAAAAAAAAAAAAAGAAAAAAAAAAAGCTGGGCGTGGTGGCAGGTGCCTGTAATCCCAGTTACTCGGTAAGCTAAGGCAGGAGAATCGCTTGAAACTGGGAGGCGGAGGTTGCAGTGGGCCAAGATTGCACCACTACCCTCCAGCCCGGACGACAGTATAAGATTCCGTCTCAAAAACAAAAATTAGCCGGGCGTGGTGGCGCGCACCTGCAGTCCCAGCTATTCGGGAGGCTGACCCAGGAGCGTGAAACCGAGAGGCGAAGTTGCAGTGGGCCGAAGTAGCGCCACAGCACTCCATTCAGCGTGGGCGACAAGAGCGAAACTCCGTCTCAATAAAAAAAGACGACTTGGAACAGATACACTGTGAGGTGCTAGGCAAATACATGATATATTTAAAACTTACTAAATTCTAAAGTGATAACTAGTTGTCTGAAGGAGAGAGGGAGGAACTAGAGAAGAAAGCTGGGTTTAGAGGAGTCAAGGGTTTTTAGGGAGATTCAACAATTGCCAGTAAGGTTTAATTTTTTTGTACCTGTAACCTCCCATCTCAAACAACCTTTACCGTCTTATCTACTCCTCTGTGGCAAATGCCTACCCTAAGAATCTGCCACAGCATCACTACCACGCCGAATTAACTGTTGCCTCCTCGTAAATTCCCGGGGACAATACTTCTGTGAATTACAGACCAGGGCCGCTATGGATCGCGACTCCCAGCGGGCAGAGACCTACTCCCTCGTACAACCACTACCTGCTACATGACGCTTTTGAAAAACCTTGACGGACTAAATTAAAAAACCACATCACATAAGGCACACATCTCCTACATCATACACGTCAATCTCCACAGCCTTCGTAGAAAAATCCTCATGGGAACCCCCGCACGAATTCAAGGCCAGACCCACAAGCCAGGTACACACCCACACGCCCACGCCCGCGCGCAGCCGGCGCCCCGGGGCCTGCTGGACCGCACGCCTCCACACCCGCGGCGCGGCCTCCCGGCCACTCACAGGAAGTTCTCCATCGAGATACGGACTATAGAGCCCTCCACGAAAGGCCCGGACGACTGCACCAGCGGCAGCTGCGGGGCCGGATTCTTCCTCTTGCTCGGGACCTCCGACGAAGAGTCTCTCGGGAGAGCTCTCTTGGAAGTCTGGGGGCTTGGAGTTGACGTCGTCTTGCTTGGAGTCGCCATCCTGGCTGCCTCGGCGCCCCACAGCGACTTTCGTTCCCACAGTCCAGCAGCCCAGGCGCCCAAGCGCCCCAGCGCCCGGCTCCCGCGCGAACTGCCGCGAACTGCTCCCGCGCCCTCGCTCCCGCGATCTCGCGTCGCGCCTGCGCAGTTCAGGTCCGGCAGCGTCAGCAGGCCCACCCCGCGCCTCCAGCGCTCCGCGGCGCAGAACTAGGGCCCGACTGAGGGCGGAGCAGCAGACGGGACTGAGTGGGGACCTCGGGGGACGTGGCAACGGGAGTTTCTTCTCTGTGTATTTAGCATTCAGATCCTTTTTTGTTTTATTCACTCAGGAAAAGATGTCAATTACATTTAGTATTTTGAAAGCCACTTTATTGCTTCCTGAGCCTCAGTCATGTGTGGTGGGAGGCTGCTGTTGGGGGGCACCTGGGGCGTCCAGGGCCGCCAAGGCCAGGGGTACGTTAGGCCCTGCTTGCTCCCACCCCTTCCAGGTGCCCGCCTGAGAGCTCCTGGGCACGCCCATCCTTGGCTCTTCGTCCTCTTGGTTTTCTTCCACGTTGCTTCTAATCAGGTCCCTGTCTCAAAAACCCCGAAAAAGAAATACTCTCAAATGACTGCCCGAGGCTCCGTGAAGGCATCGTGCTAGGCGTTCTCAAACTCGTGAAACGACTACACTGCACAGGTTATCCTCATTGCTTCTCTGCTCCTTGCCTCTTAATTCTCTGGTTAAACTTCCGGCCCCGAGGTTTCTAGAAACCCTTGAGCTAGAATGCGCAGCCTTCATTAACAGGGTGGTTCGGCTTCCGTCTGCTCACATTCATCTAGTAAGCCCTTGCATTAAAGAGGAGGCGGCGCACCGAGGCCTGCTTGGATCTTCCTTCATTCAACTAATAATGAGTGTCTAAACTACAAGAAACTGGAGCCGTGGCAGTTTAGGAGCCTGCCAAGGTTGCATCCCTGGGAACTTATTTTCTATTGTGGGAGACAGGAAAAGAACAAGTGAATCAACTGAAAGTAAAAAATTCAAACTTAAAGCTGTTGGAACTTTATATTATTCTGAGCCTTGCGAAGAATGTGGCTACGGGGCCCGAGTCCTATGGCGTACAACTGCAATGTCTGCCTTGTTTTTTCCTATAAATAATCAGGAAGACCAAACAGAGACAGAGGTAAGACCCCCTCAGATCACTACCCCTCTTCATAAATTAATATAGTTATCCTCCTTGGAATGTAGATATCTGTAACTAATCTAATCACTGTGTTTTATGCATTGGTCTTGTATTGAAAATGTACTCCTGCTGAACCGTCTCTCTTTCTGCCTACGTAAATGAAACCTTAACTTCACTTTGGAACATTGACCTTATTTGTTTGGAGTTGGTGTTTCCAGGTGGCTGTCCTCAAGCTTTGCGTTAGAATAAACTCTATACTTAATGTTATTTTATAGATTTCACTACTTAAGGTTGACACAACAAATGATTAGGATAATTTCAGACTGTGACAGGTGTTAGGAAGAAAACAAAATGAACCTGATGGGTGGGAGGTACAGAAGGTCTCTTAGAGGTGGTGATGTTTAAGATAAACCCTGAAGGACAAGAGAAAACTGTGACATCTGAGAAAAGAGCACCCCAGGCAAAAGAATTTTGCTGGAACATTCCAGTAAGGGCGAAAGCTCTGAGATGGGAAGGCCCGTGTGGCTGCAGAGCAGTGAACAAGGTTGCATAGCAGAACCTTGTCCATCGTGGAAAAGCCTGAATTTTATTTTTAAAGCAGTGGAAAGCCATTGCATAGTTTTAAGCAGGAGAGGGCCATGATCTGATTAAAGCTTTTATTTTTTATTTTTTTGAGACAGTCTCACCCAGTTGCCCAGGCTGGAGTGCAGTAGTGCCACCTCAGCTCACTGCAACCACTGCCTCCCTGGTTCAAGCGATTCACCTGCCTCAACCTCCTGAGTAGCTGGGATTACAGGCGCATGCTACCATGTCTGGCTAATTTTTGTATTTTCAGTAGAGACGGGGGTTTCACCATTTTGACCAGGCTGGTCTGTAACTCCTGACCTCGAGTGATCCGCCCTCCTCAGCGTCCCGAAGTGCTGGCATTACAGGCATGAACCACAGTGCCTGGCCTTAAACTTTTAAAATAATCATTCTGGTTGCTGCGTGGAAAATGGATTAGAGGGGCCGAATGTGGAAGTGGAAGGCCACTTAGAAAGCTGTTGCAGTAGAACCCTGATTCCTGACTCCTACAACAAAGCTCCTTTTCCAGGTCCCTGCTTCTTCCTCTCACACAAGGACTCTGCTATCTCCAAAAGTTATAACAGAAAAAAATAGAGTAAGTAAAAAGCACGTGAACTTGTAGTTACTGGAAATTTTCTTAAATGCAAATGAAAATGAGAGAGACGGAAAGGAAAATCATTGAAAAAATTCAGACTGCAGAAGCAGCCTGCCTGAAAAGTCACAGCAACAGGCAAAAAATAAAACAACCTTGGGAAAACCTCAGGTTGCACCTAGACAGATAAACAAGCACAGAAGGAGTGGGGGAGTCTCGACTTCATACTCGTACAATGGGCCCCAGTAAAAACTGTGGGCCTTAGTAAGTACATTCCTTTCCCTTTAGGCACACTAAGATAGGGAAGCTAGAAACTTATGCAGGGAGGGTTGAGGGGAGGCCTGCAGCTGCAAAAAAAATGTTTGGGAACAGACACAGAAACTTAAGCGACACAAAGCAGCACAGAGCAACACAAACTAAAAGCCTGCTTATGTGATCAAGGAATTAGGTAAAGGCTGATAGAAACTCTGCTCTATGCTGATAGCACACCTGCTCCCAACTAAATCTCCAGGCCCTAGGAAAATAAGACACCCTCTCCTCACTAGTCCGTTTATAAAAACCCTGACGTTTTTACAACAACTTGGTAGTCCACTCAGACCGCCCTCTCCAATGCGGAGAGGAGCTTTTCTTTCTTTCACTCTAATAACTTTTGCTCCAACACCACCTTTGTGTCCATGTTCCTTAATTTTCTTGGACATAAGGACAAAGAACCCAGGGTACTAATTCAGACAATGAGAAACTGCTACGTTAAGGTGCATTGGTGAGACTGCAACAAAAATAAAGAATAATTTTTAAACTGTTCAAATGGCGGGCAGTAATGAAAAAACTCAGTGCTCAGGAGAGCACAATACTGTCCTTCACTGCATTGCTAGCATGATTTTTTTGGAAAATAAAGGTTCTGCTTCAAGAACTAGAAAAGTCAGATTGTTTGATGAAGTAATTACATTTAGGGGAGTCTACCCTGATAAATAAGAATAATAGATGTTAGTAATGGGAGCTGAGGGCAGGGAACTATTCATCATTTTTGTACAATGGTCAGCCCTTTTTTTTCTTCCTTTTTTTGGCAATCAATAGCAACATTTATTTCCTAGATCCCCCAGGAGAGGGGTAAGGAGCCAAGAAATCCCACATTATAAGATTTGCAGCCTCTGAAGTAACTGTGTGAATAGCATGATTAAATAATTTCAGGTTTTCTATGTCTTCTTGAGTCAGTTTTAATAGGTTGTGTTTTTCAAGTAATTTGTCCATTTCATCTAAGTTGTCAAATTTATTACATGAAATTATGTGTTAACATCCATTAATGTTTGTAGCATGTGTAGTAATGCTTCTTCTTTCACACTGATACTGGTAAATTGTTCATTTCTTCCTCTCATTTCTTAATCTAGTAGAGGTGACGTATGTTTCATTAATCTTTTTAAAGGAATAACCTGTTGATTTTTGCTATTGTTGGCTTTTGATTTCATAATTTCTACTTATCTTTGTAATTAACTTTCTGTTAAAGTTTAATTTGTTCTTTCCCCTCCAGCTTTTTAAAATTTCTTTCCCCCTCAGCTTTTTAAAAATTCTTTTTTGAATATATATGTTTGTACATATTAATGTGGTACATGTGCAGTTTTGTTACATGCATAGGCTATGTAATAATTAACTCAGGGTATTTATAATGTCTATGTGATGGGTCCCTTTCAAATCTTGTAGCTATTTTGAAAAATACAGTAGATAATTGTTAACTATAGTCACTCTACTGTGCTATCAAACATTAGAATGTATTCCTTCTATGTGATTAGTCTATAGTGAACTAATCAAATTGTGTTTCTAAACTTGAAATTTGAGAATGAGTTCCTGAACTTGTGATGACTCCACAAATGTAGACGCTCTACAAGTTCTAAAGCTACTCAGTCATGCTGTAACGCCATCCTTTTAAAAAGGAAATGTTACTGGTTTTAGCTCTGGTTACCATAGCAACACATGTTAAATGCAGAAAATTTGGGAAAACACACAGAAAAACAAACACATGCAAAGGAAAAACTTGTAATTCCTCTACCCGGATTAATCATTGTTAAAATTTTGGTGTGTATTTTGACATCTTTTTTTCTTGTATACTTGTACATATGGTATGCGCCTTTTGTTTTAAAAAAAGATGTACTGGCCGGGCGCGGTGGCTCAAGCCTGTAATCCCAGCACTTTGGGAGGCTGAGACGGGCGGATCACGAGGTCAGGAGATGAAGACCATCCTGGCTAACACTGTGAAACCCCATCTCTACTAAAAAATAGAAAAAAATAGCTGGGCAAGGTGGTGGGCGCCTGTAGTCCCAGCTACTGGGGGGCTGAGGCAGGAGAATGGCATAAACTCGGGAGGCGGAGCTTGCAGTGAGCTGAGATCCGGCCACTGTACTCCAACCTGGGCGACAGAGCAAGACTCTGTCTCCAAAAAAAAAAAAAAAAAAAAAAGGATGATACTGCACTGCACGAATTGTACTATATAATATATACCTCTTTCCCCCACTTAATATATTATGAATAACTTTCCATGCCATTAACTATTTTTCTGTGATGTAGTTTTAAGTAATCACATAGTATTCCATTAAACAAATGCACCATTCTTGATTTAAATATTTCTGTTTTTTGGATTCTGTATGACTGGAAGTTAGCATGAACCAAAGATGCTCTGGCAAACTATACTAGTTCAGTGCTTTTTAACACTTTGAAAATTTCATGCCCCTGTCAGAGTATACACATTATCTTGCCACATCTCGATTATTTAATTCCACTTTTGCAAACCATCTTGAAAGAGGTGATTTTAAAAAGGCAGAGAGAGATCTTTGGAAATAAAATATCAATTAACCTGAATTTGATGCTGATTAACGAGTGAGCCACAACAGAGCCAGTGCTACTTTTCAGGGCTTAAAGTCAGTCATCAGCTAATAGCATGGCAAAGCAATTGTATTTAATTTTCTACTGACCAAGGAGTAAGTAAGCAGGGCCATTTTGAGTGACAGCCTTCTAATTCTGCAGGAACTTTAAAAACTGACACATAAAAAGTTGACAGAAATGGGCAGGGTCAAGGATTATACGTATATTTCACCTCACTGTCACAATACACTGTTTTAATACATTTGGGTTGGGCTGCTCTAAGAACATACCATAGACTGTGTAGCTTATAAAAATAGAAATTTATTTCTAGCAGTTCTAGAGCTTGAGAGGTCCAAGATCAAGGAACTAGCAGATTTGGTGTCTGGTGAGGGCTTACATCCTCATAGACAGTGCCTTCTCACTGTGTCTTACCATGGGGGAGAGGAAGAGCTCTGTCTCTGTAGCCTCTTATAAGGGCACTGATCCTATTTATGGGGGCTCTGCCCTTATGATCTAATTACTTCCTAAAGCCCCCACCTCCTAATACCATCATAATGGGGGTTAAGTTTCAACATATAAATTTTGAAGGGACACAAACATTCAGACCATAACAACTATCTTCTATGGTCTCTTTTTTAGCTTCACTCCAAGCTCTTGATAATGGTTTCACAAGAAATTGGAACAAAGATGCATGTAATAGAACCCTGTGAGACCATCTCTAACTGAGGGCATATTACTTTTGCTTTTGGAAAACTCATAAAGTGAGTAAGTGAACCCTCATGGCCTGAAAGGGAGGGAAGAAGGCAGATGCTAAAACTCAAGTCCTTGGTACCCAGGACCAAGTCCCATTCCATCCCCGCCACCTGCACCTCCCAAACACTGAACAAAACCACACACTTTCTAATTAACCTTGTTAAAGAATTGGTGGAACAGATCTAGGCAGGGATTAGGGGTCTGAGGAAAACCAGTGCCCCTCCCACAGGGAAACTAAAACCCCATACAGCAGGCTTCTGCTGGAGATATGAATAGCTTCTAAAGTTTTTCATTTTTAAACATTCGTTTCACACATCATACAAAAGTTTAAAATGATCAAAATGTCTGCTGCTTCTTACTGTACTAGTATTAACATTGGAACTGATTGTAGTAATAGCTGTAGAATTGGTAGTAATAGCTAATACAACAGCATTTACCACACACCAGCTATGGTTCTAAGCACCTTTACTGATTTCATTTCTATATGCTGGATCAATGTCTCAACAGACTGGTCTCTTTCTAAAATTTCTATTTATTGGGTGCAGAAACCGATGGAAAGATTCAAAAAAATCATCAGAATTGATGTAACACTTCAAGTGTTCTTTGTGATGTGTTACAATAGAGAGCCTAAAGATGAATGGACCTTCATCTCTTTCAAGGATAGAAAATGAGAAAACAGTATTAAATTGTTCCAGAAGAACTGACCTTCAGTTTCAGAAAGATCATGAATGAGTTGCTAAAGCACTGTGTAATCTCCTTTCCTGGAGGTCTGTGCTTACTGAACTCAGCCCTTCTTACCCAATGAAGACCAGGAACATAAGCAGAGGCCTAGGAGGACGTCAGGAGTGGGCGAGTGTTTCTTCTCCTACCCTATTACTTCCCAAAGGAAAGAAAATTGGTAGTTGTCAGAACTGGCAAAACTTCAGAAACCAGCTACCTAAATTATAAAACGAGTCTTTTGGAATCAGTCTCCTAGAGTGACACTTTGATCCCAGCATTGTTCTAACAAGCTGGAATGCTGCTGAACTCCCCCAGAAACAGGCTGGTTTTAAGTTCTCATTTCCACTGCTTTCATTAGTAGACATAATTTTTTTTTAGAATTAAAATTATTTTCGTTTTTTTTGTTATTATTTTAGGGAATTTGAAAATCCAGAAAGCACAGAGCAGAAACCAATCACCGTTCATCCACATTCTTACAATCAAAAAAATTAACACATGGCAATTTGACATTTCTTCTAATTTTTTTTTTTCTTACCTATTATCTACTTTTAAAAAAATTACATGTGGGGCTGGTCGCAGTGGTTCATGCCTGAATCCCAGCACTTTGGGAGGCAGGCGGATCACTTGAGGCCAGGAGTTCAAGACCAGCCTGGCCAACATGGCGAAACCCTGTCTCTACTAAAACTACAAAAAAATTAGCTTGGCGTGGTGGCATGTGCCTATGGTCCCAGCTACTCAGGAGGCTGAGGCATGAGAATTGCTTGAACCCAGGAGGTAGAGGTTGCAGTGAGCCGTGATTGTGCCACTGCACTCCAGCCTGGGCAACAGAGCGAGACTCTGCTTCAAAATAAAAAATTACATGTGAAACATATGACTACATTCCCTTTTTAAAAGCGAGAATAATACAAATAAAACTAGTGCGTTTGACATTTATCTTTCTCAGTCTTTTTTCTTTATCCTTCATCCTCCAGAGTTAACTACTCTTATGCGCTTGTGCAGTGTATAATGTCCTTTCAGGCCATTTTTATATTTTACATCCATTTTTTCTATAGAGAATATGCAGTAATATTTTGAGTGCAAATGTATTAAACAATGTATTAAATACATACATAAATGTATAAAAATACACTAAGAATAGTTTTATGGTTTGATTTTATATTAAAAAGTATATATTTTGACATGTGTCCATGTTGATACATATAAATCTAGTTCCCTTTTATTGCTGTAGAGTTTTTATATGAGTATATGACACTTTATCCATTACTCTACTGATTTAACATATAGATTGCTTCCAGTTTTTCATTTTTACAGTGTTTCAGGGATATGTCTTTATGTACATGTGCAAGCATTTCTCTAGGATAGATACTAAGGTTTAGAATTGCTAGACTGTATACCACACTTATTAATCTCCTTCAGTTTCTTGGTATTGTGGATATTATTGCTTGTGGCAAGTTTCTTGGTAACTGATAATTTGAGAATTATATCAGTACAGGCCTGACTCAGTGACTCATGTCTGTAATCGTAGCACTTTGGGAGGCCAAGGAGGGTGAATCGCTTGAGCCCAGGAGTTGGAGTCCAGCCTGGGCAACATGGCAAAAACCTCGTCTCTACTAAAAGTGCAAAAATTGTGGCTGGGCACGGTGGTTCACACCTGTAATCCCAGCTCTTAGGGAGGCAGAGGCAGGAGGAGATAGCCTGAGCCCAGGAGTTTGAGACCTGCCTGGGCAATACAGCAAGACCCATTTGACGCAAAAAGGAAAAAAACAAAAACTGAGGGGGGAGGATTACCTGAGCCTGGGGAGGTCAAGGCTGCAGTGGGCCATCATGGCACCACTACACTACAGCCTGGGTAATGAGCAATACCTGGTTTAAAAAAGAAAAAATTGTATCAGAACAAAATCTCTCTCATTTCCTCTCTCTACCATGGTCTTTAGTTCATCTCTGTCTCTTTTTGTCCCCATCTGTCTCGCTTCCTCTCTCTACCATTGTATTTAGTTGGTCTCTCTCTCTGTGTGTGTATGTGTATGTCTCTGTCTCTGTCTCTCTTTCCCTTCCATGCGCCTGCACATACACCTACAGACACACATATCCCACTCCTTCACACAGTGTCCTTTCTTTCCTCCACCATATTTTGGTTCTATGGGGACTGAAGCTTATATAATTTTTGAAGTATCCTCTGAAAAAATACAAAATTACAAGTACAAATTCTGATTATTCAGAATGGGAGAAGAACTCACACCCTCAGCACTATTAACATTTGGAGTTAGCTAGAGTTCTTTGTTGGGGGAAGTGAGGCACTGTCTTGTGCATTGCAGGATGTTCAACCGCATCCCTGACCTCTACTCACTAGATGTCAGTAGCACCTCCCTTATTTTGACAACCTAAAATGTCCCGGATATTTCCAAATGTCCCTTAAGGGGTAAAATTGCCCTCAGTCGAGAACCATTGCTCTAATTCTACCCATTCTTTTTTGGCGTATAGAAAAAGAAAGAACACTCTCCAGTTCCTCTTATGAGTCTAACTTTGTCTAAAATCTGATAAGGAAATTAAAATAAATGAAAATGTTCTGTTAATCTTACTTTATGAACATATGTGAAAATATCTAGCAGTGTCCAAAAAAAAAAAAAATACATAACCTGAGTTCATTGAAGGAATTCAAGTTTGATTAAATACAAGCAAGTCAAATCAATTAATGTAATTCTTCATATGAAAAGATTAAAGGAGAGATTAAAGGAGAAAAAGCATTCAATTTTTTTAAAGCAAGGCTATTATATTATATACATAATATATATATTCAGAATGGGAGAAGGAGTTGGAGTCCAGCCTGGGCAACATGGCAAATATATATATATATATTATGTGTATTATATAATATATAATATATAATATGCATTATTTATTATACATACTATAAATATATAATTTCAATAGCCTTTGAGGTACAAGTAGCTTTTTATTACATGCATGTATTGTACAGTGGTGACATCTGAGATTTTAGTGCACTCATCACCTGAGTAGTGGACATTAGACCCAATATACAGTTTGTCACCAGCCTGGAGTGCAGTGGCACAATCTCAGCTCACTGTAGCCTCAACCTCCTGAGCTTAAGCAGTCCTCCCACCTCAGCCCCCGCAAGTAGCTGGGCCTACAGGCTTGTGCCACCATGCCTGGCTAATTTTTTTGTATTTTTTGTAGAGACGGAGTTTTGGCATGTTGCCCAGGCTGGTCTCCAGTTCCTAAGTTAAAGTGATCTGCCTGCCTCGGCCTCCCAAAATGCTAGGATTACAGGCATGAGCCACTGTGCCCAGCCTATATGCAGCTTTTTATCCCTCACCTCTCTCCCACTCTCC
>NW_012116110.1:1750411-1753895 GCF_000951035.1 Colobus angolensis palliatus | reverse complement strand
CTGCCTCGGCCTCCCAAAATGCTAGGATTACAGGCATGAGCCACTGTGCCCAGCCTATATGCAGCTTTTTATCCCTCACCTCTCTCCCACTCTCCTCTTTCTGAGTCTCCGAAGTTCATTTTACCACTCTGCATGCTTTTGCATACCCATACCTTAGCTCCCACTTATTAAGTGAGAACACACTGTATTTGATTTTCCATTACTGAGTTAATTCACTTAGAGTAATGGCCTCCAGCTCCATCCAAGTTGCTGCAAAAGACATTATTTTGTTCTTTCTTATGCTGAATAGTATTCCATGGTGTATATATACCACATTTTATTTTTCCAATTATTGATTGATAGACACTTAGGTTGGTTTCATATCTTTGCAATTGTGAACATTCAATAATTTTCAACACACATTCATGGTTAATATTTCTAGGAAACTATGCATAGAAGAAAACTTTCTTTAACCAGTAAAGGCAACTTCAAAAACATTCAGTAAACTCATATTCAGTGACGAATTTTTTTTTTTTTTTTTTTTTGAGATGGAGCCTTGCTCTGTCGCCCAGGCTGGAGTGCAGTGGCGCAATCTCGGCTCACTGCAAGCTCCGCCTCCTGGGTTCACGCCATTCTCCTGCCTCAGCCTCCGGAGGAGCTGGGACTACAGGCGCCCGCCACCACACCCGGCTAATTTTGGGTTTTTTTGTATTTTTAGTAGAGACGGGGTTTCACCGTGTTAGCCAGGATGGTCTCGATCTCCTGACCTTGTGATCCGCCCACCTCGGCCTCCCAAAGTGCTGGGATTACAGGCGTGAGCCACCGCACCCAGCCAGTGATGAATTTTTTAGAAATATTTTCTTTAGTTTAAGAACGTTAAGGATGATACTATCACTGCTTCTGTTGAGCACTGCATTGAATATCGTAGCCTGCCAAATAAATGAAGAACATAGGATAGAAGAATTGAAAAGGAAAACCCAGGCTTGGCATGGTGACTCACACCGGTAACCTCACACTTTGGGAGGCCAAGGTGGGCAGATCACCTGAGGTCAAGTGTTTGAGACCAGCTTGGCCAACACGGCGGAACCCTGTCTCTGCTAAAAATACAATAATTAGCCTGGCGCAGTGGCATGCTCCTGTAATCTTAGCTACTTGGGAGGCTGAGTTAGGAGAACTGCTTGAACCTGGGAGGTGGAGGTTGCAGTAAGACGAGATCTGGCCACTGCACTCCAGCCTGGATGACAAAGCGAGACTCTGTGTCAAAAAAAAAAAAAAAAAGAAAAACCAAAACTTGTCTTGCTAAGAAGTCTGACCTAATAGCAAAAGAAAATTGTGGTAAGCAGAATAATGCTTCCTGCAAAGTTGTCCACATCCTAAGCCTCTAAACTTATGAATTTTCAGATCGATCTGTATCATTTAAAACAAACAGAAGCATAGTATATGGAATATTAGATAATTCCTATGAATCTGTAGAAAGAAACCACAAAACAATAAACAAAAAACCCAGATAAGCCAGTAGGCAAATAGACAAAATAAGCATTTTTGCCCAAGGTGAAATGTGAATGGTCATGGAATATATGAAAATATACTCAATTTCATTAATACTTAGATAAATGCAAATTAAAACCTCCATGAAATACATTTTCACCATTATCAGATAGGCAAAAATTAAAAAGTTGGACACTAGCAAGTTTTGGCATGTAAGTATATTGGTAAGGGTAGCGTGGATTAGTGCAGCCAGTGGGAAACAGTTTTTTACCATTTGGTAAGGTGTACATATCCTACAAATCAGCAATGTATATACTAGATATATAACCTAAAGAAATTCTTTCACATGGGTACCTGGGTACCTGTAAAAGAGTATTTTAGCACAGTGATTCACAGTAGCAAAAATCTGGAAACCACTCAAATGTTTATCAACAGTAGAATGGATTCATAAACTGCAGTATAATCATTTGATGAAGTGCCATACCATAGTGAATATTAATTAACTACAGCTAGAAATTCAACATAACTGAATCTCAAAAGTATAATCTTAAGCAAAAAATGATGTTATAGAGGAATATATATACAATGATTTTATGTGAACATTCTTTTAAAAACCAAAACTAAACAATGTATTGTTAGGATGCATATATGAGAGTTAGGACTACATAAGAAGAAGTTAAAAAAAAAAAAAAGATTAACATGAATTTTAAGAACGTACTTACCTCTCTGGCAGAGGAAAGGATATGTGATTTGGGAGTAGTATACAGCTTCTAAATTGTTGGTAATGTTCTATTTCTCATGCTATATCAATGTTACATGAGTGCTCATTTGATTACTATTCCTTAAAATATACATACATTTTATCTACACACTTTTACAGTTATGTTTCACGTAAAAGGTAAAACATTTTCAATGGGAAAAAGAAAATCTTTAATGTATCCATGTAATTTACCATATTAATGGATCAAAGGGAAGAAATCATTATCTCAATATGTGCAAATAAACATCTAATAAAGTTCAATGTCTATTTGTAATAAACTCTTAGAAAACTAGGAATGAGACTGAAGTTTCTTAACTTGATAAGTGCTATATATCAAAAACCTAGAGCTTGCATTATAATTAATGAAGATACTTTGCATTCATTCTAGTTAAGATCAAAAGAAAGATATCACAATCCCCACTGCTGAAGATCCTAGATAATGCTCTAAAATAAGAAAAATCATTAAGAGATTTAAAGATTCTGTGCTGCTTTTTCTCTGCTCACACTTACGTATCTCTTATTTGTCCCTCAACCTGCTCTATGCCCTGGGAGCCTGATTTCTCTGGCCAGTCACATCTAGGCTTGCTTGCCCCTCTGACTCTGATTGGCTGGTGGGTGACTCTAGCAGGAGACTGGAGGGTGACTGCATTTGGGTAGTGGCTGAGTTCCACCTTCTTTGGCCACCGTCCCCATTACACAACACTTTTTCCATGGCTGCAACACCTCCTGGGCTTGGTAACAACTTCCTTGACTCTTCAGGGCTGCCTTCTAACTGCCACATAAAATGCAAGTAAAAAACAAGACATGAGAATAGCTTGGTATTCTCAACTCACATCGGAAACTGAGAACGCTCATGGAATGTTTGAAGCCCCAGTAAAAGGCTTTTAGGGTAGGGGTCTCCTTTGCGTGCTATCTAATGCCTGAGGTGCTTGCACAAATTATTCTTTCCCTTTTAGATGTTTTTTTTTTAATTTAATGTTTATATTTTCCTTCCTTTTTATTTTCTTTAGATTTTATGTTCTTTTTCTAATGTTTTAAGTTGGATGCTTGTCTGAATAGTTTTTTTTCTGTCTTAATTTTTTTTTTATTATACTTTAAGTCCTAGGGTACGTGTGCTCAACGTGCAGGTATGACACATAGGTGTACATATACCATATTGGTTTGCTGAACCCATCAACTCATCATTTACATTAGGTATTTCTCCTAATGCTATACCTCCCCAGGCCCCCACCCCCCAGGAGGCCCCTGTGTGTGCTG
>NW_012116110.1:1741330-1742350 GCF_000951035.1 Colobus angolensis palliatus | reverse complement strand
GCTGTTTTTGTTACTGTAGCTTGTAGTATAGTTTGAAGTCAGGTAGCGTGATGCCTCCAGCTTTGTTCTTTTGGCTTAGGATTGTCTTGGCAATGCGGGCTCTTTTTTGGTTCCATATGAACTTTAAAGTAGTTTTTTCCAATTTTGTGAAGAAAGTCATTGATAGCTTGATGGGGTTGGCGTTGAATCTATACATTACGTTGGGCAGTATGGCCAATTTCACGATATTGATTCTTCCTATCCATGAGCATGGAATATTCTTACATTTGTTTGTGTCCTCTTTTATTTTGTTGAGCAGTGGGTTGTAGTTCCCCTTGAAGAGGTCCTTCACATCCCTTGTAAGTTGGATTCCTAGGTATTTTGTTCTCTTTGTAGCAATTGTGAATGGGAGTTCACTCATGATTTGACTGTCTGTTAATGGTGTGTAGCAATGCTTGTGATTTGTGCACGTTGATTTCGTATCCTGAGACTTTGCTAAAGTTGCTTATCAGCTTAAGGAGATTTTGAGTTGAGACAATGGGGTTTTCTAAATATACACTCATGTCATCTGCAAACAAGGACAATTTGACACCCTCATTTCCTAATTGAATAGCTTTTATTTCTTTCTCTTGCCTGATTGCCCTGGCCAGAACTTGCAAAGCTATGTCGAATAGGAATGGCGAGAGAGGGCGTCCTTGACTTGTGCTGGATTTCAAAGGGAAAGCTTCCCGTTTTTGCCCATTCAGTATGATACTGGCTCTGGGTTTGTAATAAAAAGCTCTTATTTTTTTGAGGTATGTCACATGAATACCCCGTTTATTGAGAGCTTTTAGCATGAAGGGGTGTTGAATTTTATCGAACGCCTTTTCTACATCTATTGAGATAATCATGTGGTTTTTGTCATTGGTTCTGTTTATGTGATGGATTACGTTTATTGATTTGCATATATTGGACCAGCTTTGCATCCCAGTGATGAAGCCGACTTGATCGTGGTAGATAAGCTTTTTGATGTGCTGCTGGATTCGGTTTGCCAGTATTTTA
>NW_012116110.1:1735476-1740131 GCF_000951035.1 Colobus angolensis palliatus | reverse complement strand
TGCTTGTTGCAGAGCTGAGTTCAATTCCTGGATATCCTTGTTAACTTTCTGTCTCGTTGATCTATCTAATACTGACAGTGGGGTATTAAATTCTCCCATTAGTATTGTGTGGGAGTCTAAGTCTCTTTGTAGGTCTCTAAGGAGTTGCTTTATGAATCTGGTTGTTCCTGTATTGGGTGCATATATATTTAGGATAGTTAGCTCTTCTTGTTGAATTGATACCTTTACCATTATGTAATGGCCTTCTTTGTTTCTTTTGATCTTTGTTGGTTTAAAGTCTGTTTTATCAGAGACTATGATTGCAACCTCTTGTTTTCTTTGCTTTGGATTTCCTTGGTAAATCTTCCTCCATCCCTTTATTTTGAGCCTCTGTGCATCTTTGCACGTGAGATGGGTCTCCTGAATACAGCACACTGATGTCTTGACTCTATCTAATTTTCTAATCTGTGTCTTTTAATTGGGGCACTCAGCCCATTTACATTTAAGGTTAATATGTGTGAATTTGATCCTGTCATTGTGATGTTTACTGGTTATTTTGCCCGTTAATTGATGCAGTTTCTTCCTAGCATCGATGGTCTTTACAATTTGGGTGTTTTTTTTCAGTCACTGGTACCAGTTGTTTCTTTCCATGTTTAGTGCTTGCTTCAGGAGCTCTTGTAAGGTAGGCCTGGTGGTGACAAAATCTCTCAGCATTTGCTTGTCTGGAAAGGATTTTATTTCTCCTTCACTTGTGAAGCTTAGTTTGGCTGGATATGAAATTCTGGGTTGAAAATTCTTTTCTTTAAGAATGTTGAATACTGGCCCCCACTCTCTTCTGGCTTGTAGGGTTTCTGCCGAGAGATCTGCTGTTAGTTTGATGGGCTTCCCTTTGTGGGCAACTCAACCTTTCCCTCTGGCTGCCCTTAACACTTTTTCCTTCATTTCAACCTTGGAGAATCTGACAATTATGTATCTTCGGGTTGCTCTTCTCGAGGAGTATCTTTGTGGTGTTCTCTGTATTTCCTGAATTTGAATGTTAGCCTGTCTTGCTAGGTTGGGGAAGTTTTCCTGGATAACATCCTGTAGTGTTTTCCAACTTGGTTCCATTCTCCCCATCACTTTCAGGTACACCAATCAAATGTAGATTGGTCCTTTCACAGAGTCCCATATTTCTTGGAGGCTTTGTTCGTTTCTGTTTATCCTTTTTTTCTAACCTTGTCTTCTCGCTTTATTTCATTAATTTCATCTTCAATCACTGATACCCTTTCTTCCACTTGATCAAATCAGCTATTGAAACTTCTGCATGCATCACAAAGTTCTTGTGCCATGGTTTTCAGCTCCATTGGGTCATTTAAGATCTTCTCTACACTGTTTATTCTAGTTAGCCATTCGTCTAATCTTTTTTCAAGGTTTTTTTTAGCTTCTTTGCGATGGGTTTGAACATCCTCCTTTAGCTTCAAGAAGTTTGTTATAACCGACCTTCTGAAGCCTACTGCTGTCAGCTCGTCAAAGTCATTCTCCGTCCAGCTTTGTTCCGTTGCTGGTGAGGAGCTGCGATCCTTTGGAGGAGAAGAGGTACTCTGATTTTTTTAGGATTTTCAGCTTTTCTGCTCTGGTTTCTCCCCATCTTTATGATTTTATCTACCTTTGGTCTTTTATGTTGGTGACCTACAGATGGGGTTTTGGTGTAGATGACCTTTTTGTTGATGTTGATGCTGTTCCTTTCTGTTTGTTAGTTTTCTTCTAATAGTCAGGTCCCTCAGCTGCAGGTCTGTTGGAGTTTGCTGGAGGTCCATTCCTGACTCTGTTTGCCTGGGTATCACCAGTGGCGGCTGCAGAGCAGCAAATACTGCAGCACAGCAAATACTGCTACCTGATTCTTCCTCTGGAAGCTTCATCCCAGAGGGGCAGCCACCTATATGAGCTGTCTGTTGGCCCCTACTGGGAGGTGTTTCCCAGTTAGGCTACACAGGGGTCAGGGACCCACCTGAGGAGGCCCGCTGTCTGTTCTCAGAGCTCAAACACTGTGCTCTTCAGAGCTGTCAGACAGGGATGTTTAAATCGCAGCAGTTGTCTGCTGACTTTTATTCACCTATGCCCTGTCCACAGAAGTGGAGTCTAGAGCAGTAGGCCTTCTTGTGCTGCAGTGGACTCCACCCAGTTCGAACTTCCCAGCTGCTTTGTATACCTACTTGAACCTCAGCAATGGCAGACGCCCCTTTCCCAGCCAGACTGCTCCCTCGCAGTTCGATCTCAGACTGCTGCACTAGCAGTGAGCAAGGCTCTGTGAGCATGGGATCCACCAAGCCAGGCACAGGGGAGAATCTACTTGTCTGCCAGTTGCTAAGACCTTGGGGAAAGTGCAGTATTTGGGTAGGAGTGTCCCATTTTTCCAGGTAGTCTGTCACGGCTTCCCTTGGCTAGGAAAGGGAAATCCCCTGGCCCCTTGTGATTCCTGGGTGAGGTAATGCCCTGCCCTGCTTCAGCTCGCCCTCCATGGGCTGCACCCACTGTCCAACTAGTCCCAATGAGATGAACCAGGTACCTCAGTTGGAAATGCAGAAATACCCATCTTCTGCGTTGATCATGCTGGGAGCTGCAGACTGGAGCTGTTCCTATTCAGCCATCTTGGAACGCCCTCCTCTTAAGTTAATTTTTTAAGGTAATAAAATTCTCTGTGTATTAATTTAGCTACACCCCACAAATTTTGATATGTAGTACTTTTACTGTCATATATATATGTATATATACACATATTGCCATACATTTATACACATATGTGTAAAGTACATGATTTCTTCTTTTTCTTTTTCTTTTTTTATTATACTTTAAGTTCTTTGGTGCATGTGGAGAACATGCAGGTTTGTTACATAGGTATATACATGCCATGGTCGTTTGCTGCACCCATCAACCCGTCATCTACATTAGATATTTCTCCTAATGCTATCCCTACCCTAGGCCCCCACCCGTAAACAGGCCCTGGTGTGGGATGTCCCCCTCCCTGTGTCCGTGTGTTCTCATTGATCAACTCCTACTTATGAGTGAGAACATGTGGCGTTTGGTTTTCTGTTCTTGTGTTAGTTTGCTGAGAATGATGGTTTCCAGTGTCATCCATGTCCCTGCAAAGGACATCATTCATTTTTATGGCTGCATAGTATTCCATGGTGTATATGTGCCACATTTTCTTTATCCACTCTATCATTGATGGGCATTTGGGTTGGTTCCAAGTCTTTGCTATTGTGAATAGTGCCACAATAAACATACGTGTGCATGCGTCTTTATAGTAGAATGATTTATAATCCTTTGGGTATATACCCAGTAATAGGATTGCTGGGTCAAATGATATTTCTAGTTCTAGATCCTAGAGGAATTGCCACACTGTCTTTCACAATGGTTGAACTAATTTACACTCCCACCAACAGTGTAAAAGCATTTCTATTTCTCCACGTCCTCTCCAGCATCTGTTGTTTCCTGACTTTTTAATGATTGCCCTTCTGACTGGCGTGAGGTGGTAGCTCATCGTGGTTTTGATTTTCATTTCTCTAATGACCACTTATGATGAATTTTTTTTTCATATGTTCGTTGGCTGCATAAATGACTTCTTTTGGGAAGTGTCTGTTCATATCTTTCGCCCACTTTCTGATGGAGTTTTTTTTTTTTCTTGTAAATTTGTTTAAGTTCTTTGTAGATTCTGGATATTAGTCCTTTGTCAGATGAATAGATTGCAAAAATTTTCTCCCATTCTGTAGGTTGCCAGTTCATTCTGATGACAGTTTCTTTTGCTGTGTAGAAGTTCTTTAGTTTAATTAGATCCCATTTGTCAATTTTGGTGTTTTAGTAATGAAGTCTTGACCCATGCATATGTCCTGAATGTTATCGCCTAAGTTTTCTTTTAGGGTTTTTATGGTTTTAGGTCTTACATTTAACTCTTTAATCCATCTTGAGTTAATTTTTGTATAAGGTGTAAGGAAGGGATCCAGTTTTGGCTTTCTGCATATGGCTAGCCAGTTTCCCCAACACATTTGTTAAATAGGGAATCCTTTCCCCATTGCTTGTTTTTGTCAGGTTTGTCAAAAATCAGATGGTTGTAGATATGTGGCATTATTTCTGAGGCCTCTGTTCTGTTCCATTGGCCTATACATTTATTTTGGTACCAGTACCATGCTGTTTTTATTGCTGTAGCCTTGTAGTATAGTTTGAAGTCAGGTAGTGTGATGCCTCCAGCTTTGTTCTTTTCATTTAGGATTGTCTTGGCTATGTGGGCTCTTTTTTCATTCCATATGAACTTTAAAGTAGTTTTTTCCAATTTTGTGAAGAAAGTCAATGGTAGCTTGATGGGGATAACATTGAATCCATAAATTACTTTGAGCAGTATGGCCATTTTCACAGTATTGATTATTCCTATCCATGAGCATGCAATGTTTTTCCATTTGTTTGTGTCCTCTCTTATTTTCTTGAGCAGTGGTTTATAGTTCTCCTTGAAGAGGTCCTTAACATCCCTTGTAAGTTGTATTCCTAGGTACTTTATTCTCTTTGTAGCAATTGTGAATGGGCGTTCACTCATGATTTGACTCTGTTATTGGTGTATAGGAATCCTTGTGATTTTTGCACACTGATTTTGTATCCTGAGACTTTGCTGAAGTTGTTTATCAGTTTAAGGAGATTTTGGGCTGAGA
>NW_012116110.1:1732774-1734609 GCF_000951035.1 Colobus angolensis palliatus | reverse complement strand
TTAAGGAGATTTTGGGCTGAGACAATGGGGTTTTCTAAATATACAATCATGTCGTCTGCAAACAGGGACAATTTGACTTCCTCTTTTCCTAATTGAATACCCTTTATTTATTTCTCTTGCCTGATTTCCCTGGCCAGAACTTCCAAAACTATGTTGAATAGGAATGGTGAGGGAGGACATCCTTGTCTTGTGCTGGTTTTCAAAGGGAATGCTTCTAGTTTCTGCCCATTCAGTATGATGGCCTTGGGTTTGTAATAAATAGCACTTATGATTTTGAGATATGTTCCATCAATGCCTAGTTTATTGAGAGTTTTAAGCATGAAGGGGTGTTGAATATTATTGAAGGCCTTTTCTGCATCTATTGAGATAATCTTGTGGTTTTTGTCATTGGTTCTGTTTATGTGATGGATTGCGTTTATTGATTTGCGTATGTTGAACCAGACTTGCATCCCAGGGATGGAGCCGAGTTGATTGTGGTGAATAAGCTTTTTGATGTGCTGCTGGATTCAGTTTGCCAGTATTTTATGGAGGATTTTAGCACTGATGTTCATCAGGGATTTTGACCTGAAATTTTCTTTTTTTGTTGCATCTCTGCAAGGTTTTGGTATCAGGATGATGCTGGCCTCATAAAATGAGTTAGGGAGGATTCCCTCTTATTCCCTTGTTTAGAATAGTTGCAGAAGGAATGGTACCAGCTCCTCTTTGTACCTCTGGTAGAAATCGCCTGTAAATCCATCTGGTGCTGGGCTTGTTTTGGTTGGTAGGCTATTGATTGCTGCCTCAATTTAGAATTTGTTATTGGTCTATTCAGGGATTCGACTTCTTCTTGGTTTAGTCTTTGGAGGGTGTATGTGTCCAGGAATTTACCCATTTCTTCTAGATTTCATAGTTTATTTGCATAGAGGTGTTTATAGTATTCTCTGATGACAGTTTGTATTTCTGTGGGATTGGTGGTGATATCCCCTTTATCATTTTTTATTACATCTATTTGATTCTTCTGTCTTTTTTTCTTTGTTAGTCTGGCTAGGGGTCTATTTTGTTGATCTTTTAAAAAGTGGCCTACTTTGTTGATCTTTTTAAAAAAAATCAGCTCCTGGATTCATTGATTTTTTTTTTGAAGGGTTTTTGTATCTCTATCTCTTTCAGTTCTGCTCTGATATTAGTTATTTCTTGTCTTCTCCTAGGTTTTGAATTTGTTTGCTCTTGCTTCTCTAGTTCTTTTAATTGTGATGTTAGGGTATCAATTTTAGATCTTTCCTTCTTTCTCTTGTGGGCATTCAGTGCTATAAATTTCCCTCTGCACACTGTTTTAAATGTGTCCCAGAGATTCTGGTATGTTGTGTCTTTGTTCTCATTGGTTTCAAAGAACATCTTTGTGTCTGTCTTCATTTCATTATTTACCCATTAGTCATTCAGGAGCAAGTTGTTCAGTTTCCCTGTGTTTGTGCGGTTTTGAGTGAGTTTCTTAATCCTGAGTTCTAATTTGATTGCATTGTGGTCTGAGAGACAGTTTGTTGTAATTTCTATTCTTTTGTATTTGCTGAGGAGTGTTTTACTTTCAATCATGTGGTTAGTCTCAGAATAAGTGCGATGTGGTGCTGAGAAGAGTGTATATTCTGTTGATTTGGGTTGGAGAATTTTGTAGTTGTCTATTAGGTCTGCTTGGTCCATAGCTGAGTTCAAGTCCTGGATATCCTTGTTAATTTTCTGACTCATTGATCTGTCTAATATTAACAGTGGTGTGTTAAAGTCTTCCACTATTATTAGGTGGGAGTCTAAGTCTCTTTGAACCTGTTTTATAAATCTGGGTGCTCCTCTATTGGGTGCATATATAT
>NW_012116110.1:1717218-1726311 GCF_000951035.1 Colobus angolensis palliatus | reverse complement strand
TGTATTTTCTGAATTTGAATGTTGGCCTGTCTTGCTAGGTTGGGGATATTTTCCTGGGTAATATGCTGAAGAGTGTTTTCTATCTTGGTTCCATTTTCCTCGTCACTTTCAGGTACACCAATCAAATGTAGATTTGGTCTTTTCAGAGTCCCATATTTCTTGGGGCTTTGTTCGTTTCTTTTCAGTCTTTTTTCTCTAATCTTGTCTTCTCGCTTTATTTCATTGAGTTGATCTTCAATCTCTGATATCCTTTCTTCCACTTGATCGATTGGGCTATTGATACTTGTGTATGCTTCACAAAGTTCTCGTCCTGTGTTTTTCAGCTCCATCAGGTCATTTATGTTCTTCTCTAAACTGGTTATTCTGGTTAGCAGTTTGTCTAACCTTTTCTCAAGGTTCTTAGCTTCCATGCCTTGGGTTAGAATATCCTCCTTTAGCTCGGTGGAGTTTGTTATTACCCACCTTCTAAAGCCTACTTCTGTCAACTTGTCAAACTCATTCTCTGTCCAGTTTTGTTCCCTTGCTGGCGAGGAATTGTGATCCTTTGGAGGAGAAGAGGTGTTCTGGTTTTTGGAATTTTCAGGCTTTTTGTGTTGGTTTCTCCCCATCTTCATAGATTTATCTACCTTTGGTCTTTGAAGTTGGTGACCTTCAGATGGGGTCTCTGAGTGGACATCCTTTTTGTTGATGTTGATACTATTCCTCTGTGTTTGTTAGTTTTCCTTTTAGCAGCCAGTCCCCTCTGCTGCAGGTATGCTGGAGTTTGCTGGAGTTCTACTCCGAACCTGTTTGCTTGGGTATCACCAGCGGTGGCTGCAGAACAGCAAAGATTGCTGCCTGTTCCTTCCTCTGGAAGCTTCCTCCCAGAGGGGCACCTGCTGGATGCCAGCCAGAGCTTTCCTGTATGAGGTGTCTGTTGGCTCCTACTGGGAGGTGTCTCCCAGTCAGGATACACGGGGGTCATGGACCCACTTGAGGAGGCAGGCTGTCCCTTATCAGAGCTTGAACGCTATGCTGGTAGATCTGCTGCTCTCTTCAGAGCTTGCAGGTAGGGACGTTTAAGTCTGCTGAAGCTGCACCCACAACCGCCCCTTCTCCAACATGCTCTGTCCCAGGGAGGTGGGGGTTTTATCTATAAGTGGGGTTTTATCTGTAAGACTGGGGCTGCTGCCTTTTTTTCAGAGATGCCCTGCTCAGACAGGAGGGAATCTAGAGAGGCAGTCTGGCTGCAGTAGTGGCCTTGCTGAGCTGCAGTGGGCTCCGCCCAGTTCAGACTTCTGGGAGACTTTGTTTACACTGTGAAGGTAAAACTGCCTGCCTAAGCCTCAGCAATGGTGGACGCCTTTCCCCCCAACAAGCTGGAGCATCCCAGGTCATGCTTATACTGCTGTGCTGGCACAAGAATTTCAAGCTACTGGATCTCAGCTTGCTGGGCTCCGTGAGGGTGGAACCTACTGAGCCAGACCACTTGGCTCCCTGGCTTCAGCCCCCTTTCCGGGGGAGTGAACAGTTGTGTCTCGCTGGCATTCCAGGCACCACTAGGGGTATGAAAAAAAAACTGCAGCTAGCTCGGTGTCTGCCCAAATGGCCACCAGTTTTGTGCTGTAAACTCAGGGCCCTGGTGGTATAGGATGTAGGCACTGGAGGGAATCTCCTGGTCTGCAAGTTGTGAAGAACATGGGAAAAAGCACAGTGTCTGGGCCTGAGTGCATGGTACAGTTCCTAATGGCTTTCCTTGGCTAGGAGAGGGAGTTCCCCAACCCCTTGCACTTTGCTGGTGAGGTGACACCCCACCCTGCTTCCGTTCCCCCAGCTTGGACTGCACCCACTGTCCGACCAGTCCCAGTGAAATGACTCAGGTACCTAAGTTGGAAATGCAGAAATTACCTGCCTTCTGCATGGATCTCAGTGGGAGCTGCAGACCGGAGCTGTTCCTGTTCGGCCATCTTGCCAGCAAAAATACCATGATTTCTTTCTTATCTGAAAATGACATTATTTTGTCCTCATTCTGGTTGAAGATTATTTCCTCTCAACATTTTAAAGCTCTTATTTCCCTGTCTTCTCACTTACTTTGTTATTGGTGGGTTAGATTTTGTTTGATTTTCATTCCTTTGAGGTTCATTTCTGTCTTTTCATTTTGGTTGCATTTTTCTCTTTGATTTTGGTATTCCATAATTTTGTAATGTGTTTAGGTATAGATTTATTTTTTATATTGCTCAGAATTTACTGAACTTCATGATTTTGAACATTTTTATCTATAATCAATTCTGCAACAGTCTCAAATATTCTCCCTTTGAGCATTACCTCTCCCCCACTCTTTTTCTGTCATTGATTTCAATACATGACTCTCATTCCTGTTCTTCATATTTTCCATTTCTTGATCTCTCGGTGCTGTAGTCTGCTTTATTCCCTTGTATTCCAGTTCATCATTCTCTTTCTGTTAGATACGCCTAATTGCTTGTTTGCTTTTCACACTGAATTTTTAATTTTATGACTATTATTTATTATATGTAGAAGTTCTATTCAGTTTTTAAAAAATCTACCTGCTGGGTAGATTTGCTTGGTGCAGTGGCATGTGCCTATAGTCCTAGAGACTTGAAAGGCTGAGGCAGGAGGATCACGTAAGCCCAGAGTTTCAGGCTATAGTGCACCATGATTGTGCCTATGGATAGCCACTGTACTCCAGTCTAGGCAACATAGTAAGACTCTCTCTCAAAAAAAAAAACATAAACGAAAACAAAAACTATCTGCATTTTCATAGAGTATTGGCTTTGTTATATATTTTCTCTAATCATTTAAAAAAATACTTATTTTAAAGTGTCTACTAACAATTTCTATCTTATGAAGTCTTGGGTATATAATTCTTCATTTCTTGACAGCTCATTTTTGCTGTTAGTGGATTCTTTCACTAAATGTTCTGTAGTTTTGAACTGTGAGTCTTTCTTCAGTGCAGTTTTATATGTGTGAACTGTGCACAGCCTAGGTTGAGTGCACGGTCCCCTAAAGAATTTTATATTAATTTCAGCCAGGTGCCCCAAGAATATCACTAGCCAGGGACATATTCTCATGTTAAACTTTGAGCTTATGGATTCCCAGATCATGAGGGCAGGGTAAGTTTGCACTCTAAATTTGTGTAATATAATTAGGAATTCTCAAGGAAGAACTCCTGTACCCCACGCCACAGTCTAAATGGAGAAGAGTTGGCATCCTAACAATCTCCCTGTGCTGAAGGAAGATTTTTATTTTTATTTTATTGTCTGGATTTACCCTTTTAGTACAAATGTAGCTCTTCAAGAGTCTTGGGTTTATTTATGAAGTCTCTGTTCTATCCTCCCCACCACTTGGCAGGCTCTTTCCTGATCCCTTTATGGTTTAAGAGCCTAAGCCCCCAGATTACCAAGACTGACAACCTCCCTCCAGGTAGCTATAGCGTCAGCTTATGTACTTACGTCTCTGCTTTTCAGTTCTCTTTTTCAAAGCAGAGGAGGGGTTTCAGAGGGTAGCTGGACATTTCCCTTACTTTCTTACCAGCTTAGGTATTCATTTACAATAAAGGTCGTCAAATTTCACCAAGAATTTTTAAATGTTTTGTCTTGTGTATGTGTACACATGTGTATGGGGGAACGGGGCAGCGTTGAGATAATTCATTTTGCCACATAGAATACCTTCATGTTCTCAAGCATATATATCTTGCCATGTTTATTTTTTGAATAAGCAATATGTTTATATGATATCAGTAGGTATACATTGTGATGTTTCACTCACCTGCCTTTACGTATCTGTTTTCCATTTCCCCCCCACCCTTTCTTGCCATATTTTTTTTATAGTCAATGGGGCTTTGGATTTGGGTTTGAATTCACCGCATATTTTTAAATATACAAGTATTCACGGTGCAGCCAGGTTCATTTATGAAATGTTAGAGGCTTGGATTATCTGGGGAGAGTAATGTCCAGACAAATATATTAAAATGACCAATAAAATTGTAATGGATCAAAGAGCACCGTTATATTCCTTGTGATTTTTGAAACCCACATGCATGTTTGTACTAAACGAAATGCTTTTACTAAGCATTTGTCTATTTAATCCAGAAATCTTTTGAGTATGCTAGGCAGTGGGGATACAAAACTGAGTAAGTAAGCATTCTTGAGGAGATAAACAAGAAGTTAGGTTTAGCAATGATACATTTTGCTAGGGGCAAGTGGAGTGGGAAGAACACAGGGGAGAGCATTACCCAGCTACTAGTCAAAATGAGTTGTACTGTGAGTAATAAAGAAAAAGATGATAAAATGGCAAGATTATATGTTTGTTTTATCCTTAAGATGGCACTATAAACTCACAATTCCTTCATGGAAAAAGAATACATAAAAATCACCATGATTTATCTGAAATTTCACTGAAACCGTATAAACTAGAATGGCTTTTGTGTGTCTGAGACTGTTATAGGTGCTCATATTATTCTCATTTAATCTTTGCAGCAACCCTAAGAAGCAGGAATAAGTCTTTGCCCCATTTTGCAGACTAAGAAAAGGAGTGGGAGTAGGTGTAAGTGACTTGCCTTCAGTCACATAGCTTGTAAGTGGCAGACCCGAGATTTAAAAGGACAGCATAAATCCAGAAACAGTGTCCTTAATCACTGTGCTGTATTACCTCTTTATAGTCATCCATATGTTGAAAATCCAGTGTCATTAGAATTATTGGTTACAGAAACTCAGTTTTTTGTTTTTTTTTTCCCCAGTTCTGGTTAAATCACACAAGGAAACATTGCCCTGGCATGAGACCAAGAAGTCACAGAGCCCAGGTCTTAGCCCTCAGAGTGTTAGAGAAGACATGAAGGCATCAGGGACACTGTGCAAGTGGGCGCTGTTGGTTTCCACTGCTCTCTCCAGACTGCAGCCAGGAGGCTGCCTCTGCCCTGCCAGGTCAGATGCCCCCCAGAGGCCCTCCGATAGCACCCTGGGCTTATGGCCATTTTGTATTTAGCACTCCAAACAGTGTTTACTGGTTAATCTCTCTCTCTTCCTCACTAATCTGTGAGCATTTTTGTAACCTCTATGCTCAGCACAATGCCTGGAGCATAGAGTTCTCTAGAAATCTTTGTTGAAACTTTTCTTCCTCCATATTAAACCAAACCCTGCATCACAGGCACTATTTTCTCAGTATTCAGTTCTTCACTCCCTTCTATACACAAATAATCTCCATCCTAGACAGGAAATTATAGAAGAGAAGGCAGTCTGTGTGAGAAAGCAATTTCCATTTGAAGCACTTGTATGTTTAGGTGCTGCTGAGAATTGGAATAAAAGCCAACACTGGGCTTAAATTGTTAAGCAGTATCTATTAGCTAGCATTTCTTCTCCCTGGGCTTTTCTAAATCTGAGAAACCTATACTGTGCTTACTATCCTTTCCATGTATTCATCCAGGTGAAATATAGTTAAAACGAAGGTGAAATATAGTTGAATTGAATGCCAGGGGCAACCTGGAAAGGGAAAAGAAGCATCAAACAATTGAATTTTGTCAAAGGAGCATAAATGAGGAAAAGTGGGTTAAGCAGTTCACTATCCACCTCCTTTTTTTCTCTTAGATTAACTTCAGGTTGTTTCTCAGCAACAACTGGTAATAATTACCTCCTTTTCTGCCCCAAGCCAATATCTGGTACCCCAACCCCCACCTCTTTTCCCCCAATTTCCAAAGTTGACATCTCTAGTAGGATTCCCAGTTTAGCAACCTTAGAGGCAATTTTGGTATCCAATAAATCCTCTTGAAAGAGGGAGAGTTAGAATCTTTGCCTAGAGTGTAAATTGACATTGAGGATGGAGCTGGTAGGAGAGCTATCAAGTTCAGGAGGCGACCTTGTGAGGATAAGAACACAGATGTGGCAGCGAAACAGACTCTTTGAAAAATGTCTGAAAATAGTATTCAACACATGTTAGCTGTGATTATTACTGTGGATTTATGTCACCAGCAAGAAGGCTGTTGAATAACTTTATTTACTCACCACATATTATAACCCCCTTACTAGGTATCAGATACTGTGTTGAGTCCTGAAGACACAATCTTCACTCCTTAATTCAGCAAATGTAACTGTAGCTCTCGACAAGAATAATGCTTTGGAGGAATTATGCCTGGCCTAGTATGCAGCTGAATAGGTCAACATCTTGAAATCTTCCTTCCCTGATGTTTCAGCTCTGTTTAAGAATTTCCTCCACTATAGGCAATTAATCATAAATAGAATTTGATTTGCAAAATTTTATTATAAAATTTTATTTTCTCCATAAACCTCAGGATATGTATCTTGTGTAGCTGAGAATTTTGTTTTCTTTGCATTCAGAAAGATAAAGCTCTTAACAGATTAATTTATGAGTTTGGACACTCTTGAGTGGGAAACACTCCCAACATCAGGGAAACAATGGACTTTTGGCTACACAAAGTAGTTAAGAGGTATGAGCCTTTGAATCAGACCAGACTCTTAAATTCCTCCATTTAACAGATACAAAATCGTGAGTAATTTCTTCACTCTTTTGAGACTCTGTTTCCTTATCTGTGAAAGAGTTAAAATATTTCCATCTTACCAAAGCAGGAAAGACATTCATTCATTCAAGTATTTTTTTGTTGCACACTTAGTATTCCAGACACTTTCTGGGTACTGAGAATACAAAAGTAAACAAAACAGCAAGAAATCTTGTACTCTATGTTAGGATATGAGTTTACATTCTAATGAGATAAAAATTGAGATTGTCTATGTGCAATAAAGCATGCTATAAAAATTATTGTATCAGTGGAGAAAAGGAAAATTAAGAGAAAAAAGTAATAATTATTGTATTAATGTATAGAGTGCTTATGTCACTAATAAAAGACTTAAGCATTTTGTTGTGGCAGAGTAGAGATTCAAATTAGAATCTGTAGTTATGTAGTGAAGATACTCTGATGAAAACAAATAATGTAGAAATGAGTTAATTGCTAGTGAAAAGATTTTCAAATTATTTTTATTAGGTAATTTTATAATTTCATAATAGCTGTTAGGATATATAGGATATATATACAATTTTCTAAACAAGTAAATAAAAAGCAGTTTAGTATATCTGCCTGAATGTATAGTATTCAAAATCTTACCAAAACATTTATTATAAAAATCAGTAAAATTGTTTAACACATTTATAAAAATTGCTGGGTATGTATACATAAACATTTTAAGCTTGCTTTACAAAAAAGAGTTCAATTTCTATCCATGTGCGCATAGTGACTTCAAAGGTAGTTCAAAGGGGTAATAAAGAAGGTAGCATTGCCTAATACATCATTCATTAATACTGACTTACCTTTGGACATTCATGAAAAATCCTTTGTTATCACATATGGTGAAAATATTAAAAATTAATACTCCATTTCTATGAATAAAACATAGAAAAGAAGACTATTTTTCCAGACTAACTCACTAGCATGAAAGACTGCATTCATTCTGCAGATATTACTGACACCCCATATTATTTACTTTAAAAATATTTACGATACTTAAAATTCAAAAGGAAACCCGCAAGACCTATTTTTCTCCCAATACATTCACTGAATGCAGATTTAAATGAGCACATCTCATTTTGATTGTGCCCTTTGTGTACTTTAAAATGACTACAATATAGTACATTTGTATTTTTAGCTGGTACTAAAATCAAGATGAATGATCTATGCAAAACCAGGAGCCTGTATTTCTAGTAACAGTTGTCATATGCAAAAAGAAAAAGCCCTGAGTCAGTATGTTTTTGCAAAAGTAATGAAGGAGGGTGCTCTAAAGTCAGTTTATAACTTATAAAATTGTTAAGACTGTCCAGTATTCATTTGCTTTGTTTTCATTTTGATTGAAGAGAGGTGTGATTTTCGTCTAGTTAATCCAATTCAGATCATTTCTTAATACTCAATTTCATTTAAGTCCTCAGAATGTCCTGATGATTGTTGAGTTGTATCTTCCATTTCTGTCAGGAAAGACAAATATACAATAACAGTATTTATTATAGAAAAATGTTTAATTTGTATTCTTGTAGTTTGAAACAGTATTGCAAAGTCCATTTTCAGTCAAGCTTATATAATTGGGAAAAAATATTACCTCCACAGGGTCCTGCCTGAAATTTAATGTCATCAATGGCGATGTCACTTCTTATTGATACTCCTCGAATGGCTTCAAAAATAATCTGAAAGAATAATATGTTTGAATGTAGAAATAGAATCATCCTGATAATACAGTGCTGGTCAGGGCAGATCCAGGCTTTGTAGATACGAAAACTTAGATTGCTCTTGAGGATCCCTTTAAGGAAAAGGATACCAAATTACAAATTGAAATCTAGAGATTAAAGATAATATTTGTTTGGAATTTAAAGAAACAATAAATTACTGAAGCCTTGAAGATTCAGGTCCCTGTGTTCTGAGATCTCTTTACCAATTTCCCAGAAATGCTTGCCTAGAAATGCTTCCTGGTGGTAACCTGGTTTCCTCTTCCCAGTTGGAGCACTCTGCTCCCAGCATCCCCCAGCTCTCACAAAGGGTCTGTGAAAATGAGGTGCTCAGAAACTTAAATTTCCCTTAGCACTCCATAAATCTATGTCTGATACTGCTACTAGGTGGACTGATGATACCCATGTATGAACAGAAAAACATAATAATGAAGTTTACCAAAGAGAAGGGTTCACTTATGTTAAATACCACAACATCAAAGACACAGCTCAGGCAGAAGAGAGAATCAGTTTTATAACTTTAGATTTTGAGAAGAAAATAACTGATCAGATATTGTGGTTGTAGGAAAAATAGATTACTTAACCAGCTCTAAGGCTGTCCCAACAATGGTTAATAAATTACTGAATGGTCCACAGAGGCCCATGGGTAGTGAAAGTTGTTCAGAAGACACATTTGCTCTATTCATTTTATAAGCAAATGAGTCTTCATTGGAGTAGTGTATAATTTAAATTAAATTTTAAAAAGCCCATAAATTTTATTTATACTCTTCCTAAAATTAAATCAAAGAATATAAATTAATGTTTATAAAGTTACTTGAAATTAATGTTTCAAAGAAGCTTTAATGACAGACTAGTGGCAAAATACTGTTAATAAAAATT
>NW_012116110.1:1677591-1713385 GCF_000951035.1 Colobus angolensis palliatus | reverse complement strand
TTGCCATTCTGTGTCTTTTAATTGGACCATTTAGTCCATTTACATTTAAGGTTAATTTTGTTATGTGTGAACTTGATCCTGTCATTATGATATTAGCTGGTTATTTTGCTCACTAGTTGATGCAGTTTCTTCCTCGCATTGATGGACTTTACATTTTTACGTTTTTGCAATGGCTGGTACCTGTTGTTCCTTTCCATGTTTAGTGCTTCCTTCAAGATCTCTTGTCTGGCAGGCCTGGTGGTGACAATCTCTAAGCATTTGCTTGTCTGTGAAGGATTTTATTTCTCCTTCACTTATGAAACTTAGTTTGGCTGGATATGAAATTCTGGGTTGAAAATTATTTTATTTACGAATGTTGAAATTGTCCCCCACTCTCTTCTGCCTTGGAGAGTTTCTGCCGAGAGATCTACTGTTAGTCTGATGGGCTGCCCTTTGTGTGTAACCCGACCTTTCTCTCTAGCTGCCCTTAACATTTTTTCCTTCGTTTCAACTTTGTTGAATCTGACAATTATGTTTCTTGGAGTTGCTCTTCTAGAGGAGTATCTTTGTGGCGTTCTCTGTATTTCCTGAATTTGAATGTTGTCCTGCCTTACTGGGTTGAGGAAGTTCTCCTGGACGATATCTTGCAGAGTATTTTCCATCTTGGTTCCATTTTCCCTGTCACTTTCAGGCACACCAGTCAGATGTAGATTTGGTCTTTTCACATAATCCCATATTTCTTGGAGGCGTTGTTCATTTCTTTTTACTCTTTTTTCTCCACACTTCTCTTCTCGCTTCATTTCATTCATTTGATCTTCAGTCACTATAGTCTTTCTTTCAGATGATCGAGTGGGTTACTGAAGCTTGTGCATTGGTCACGTAGTTCTCGCCTTATGGTTTTCATCTCTATCGGTTCTTTTAAGGACTTCTCTACGTGGTTATTCTAGTTAGCCATTCATCAAATCTTTTTTCAAGGTTTTTAGTTTCTTTGCACTGGTTATGTAGTTCCTTCTTTAGCTCTGAGAAGTTTGATCGACTGAAGCCGCCTTCTCTCAGCTCATCAAGTCATTCTCCATCCAGCTTTGTTCCGTTGCTGGCGATGAGCTGCGTTCCTTTGGAGGGGGAGTTGCGCTCTGATTTTTTGAATTTCCAGCTTTTCTGCACTGCTTTTTCCCCATCTTTGTGGTTTTATCTGCCTTTGGTCTTTGATGATGGTGACGTACTGATGGGGTTTTAGTGTGGATGACCTTTCTGTTTGTTAGTTTTCCTTCTAACAAGCAGGACCCTCTGCTGTAGGAGTTTGCTTGAGGTCCACTCCAGACCCTGTTTGCCTGGGTATCAGCAGCGGAGGCTGCAGAAGATAGAATATTGCTGAACAGCGAGTGTTGCTGTCTGATTCTTGCTCTGGAAGCTTCGTCTCAGGGGTGTACCCTGTCGTGTGAGGTGTGAGGTGTCAGTCTGCACCTAGTGGGGGATGTCTCCCAGTTAGGCTACTCTGGGGTCAGGGACCCACTTGAGCAGGCAGTCTGTCCGTTTTCAGATCTCAACTTCCGTGCTGGGAGATCCACTGCTCTCTTCAAAGCTGTCAGACAGGGGCGTTTACCTCTGCTGAGGTTTCTGCTGCTTTTTGTTTAGCTATGACCTGTCCCCAGAGGAGGAGTCTACAATGGTCTGCTGGCCTCCTTGAGTTGTAGTGGGCTCCACCCAATTCAAGCTTCCCGGGAACTTTGTTTACCTACTTTAGCCTCAGCAATGGCAGGCGCCCCTCCCCCAGCCTTGCTGCCGCCTTGCAGTTAGATCTGACTGCTGTGCTAGCAATGAGGGAGGCTCCGTGGGCGTGGGACCCTCTAGGCCAGGTGTGGGATATAATCTCCTGATGTGCCGTTTGCTAAGACCCTTGGTAAAGCACAGTATTAGGATGGGAGTTACCCAAATTTCCAGGTGTTGTATGTCTCAATTTCCTTTGGCTAGGAAAAGGAATTCCCTTCCCCCTTGTGCTTCCCAGGTGAAGCAATGTCTCACCCTCCTTCAGCTCTTGCTGGTCGGGCTGCACCTGTGGACCAGCGCCAACTGTCTGACACGACCCAGTGAGATGAACCCAGTACCTCAGTTGAAATTGCAGAAATCACTCTTCTGTGTCACTCCTGTTGGGAGCTGAAGGCTGGAGCTGTTCCTATTCGGCCATCTTGGGCATGCCCCCCTGTTTATAAAAATTCTAAGGATCCAACTTGTGATGGTGAATTTTAGGTGTCAACTTGACTGGGTTAAGGGATACCCACATTGCTGGTAAAGTATTATTTCTCAGTACGTATGTGAGGGTGTTTCTGAAAGAGATTGGCGTTCAAATTGGTGGACTGAGGAAGATCTGTCTTCACCCAATGTGAGTGGGGAATATCAGATTGGTTGAGGATGCAGATAGAACCAAAAGGCAGAGGAGAAGCAAGTTTTCTCTCTCTTCTGTACACCCGTCTGCTTCTGCCCTTGGACATCAGAACTCTAGGTTCTTCAGTATTCAGACTTCTGGAACTATTCCAGTGGCACCCTAGGTTCTCAGGCCTTTGGCTACAGACTAATAGTTATACCATCGGCTTCTCTAGTTCTCAGGCCTTGGGATTTGGACTGAGCTATCGTACCAGCTTTCCTGGTTCTCCAGCTTATATATAGCATATTATGGGACATCTCAGCCTTCATAATTATATGAGCCAATTTCCTTAGTACATCCCCTTTCATATCTCTCTCTCTCTCTCACCTTCTGTTTCTGTCTCTCTGTTTCTCTCTCCTCTATTGGTTCGGTTTCTCTGGAGAATCCTGATTAATACACAACCCTAAATGAGAATCCAAATAAATGGCAAGAAGAGGGAAAAAAGTGTCCTAACACATCTAGATAGGAGTGCGGATAATAAGACTTTTGGTTCTCTGAACAACAATAAAAATCTGTTTTTTTGGCCTTCAAGTCTGTAATGAAAAGAATAATAAACAAAATTACCTGAAGGAATTCTGAATCGTCTATGATTTGGCCAAACACTTGATTTTATACAACTTTCTCCTCTGAATTTTCTTAGTACAGTAGTGATCACCATTTTATAGTACTATGATTTCCCCCTTGTATTATAAATATGTAGTAGTACCTCTTCTTTTTCTACATTGACAATAGGATTAAGCCGACTTATCTTTGCACTTTAAGACTAACCAAATCTATCCAAATCAAATAGCTACTGAACAAATATTTGTTTATTTAGATAATAAACATAACAAAGGTAGGATTAAATAAGATAATATATGTCCTTGGTTCCCAGAGTGTGTGCTGAGGTACCCCAGGGTGCCCAAGTACATTTACGGGGTGCTATGGATAGTTTGAAATTTTAAGGGAAACAAGGCAGTATTCAATATTTAGCAGACACCATGTGACCTGCTAGCTCAAGGTCAAAGTTTTAACATGGGATTGACCTATATTCCTTTTGATAACATGTCTTCATTGAGCTGAGTTTTTTGGTAGCTGCTGCAATTAAAAGCAAGCATTATGTAGAAATCAATGTGGAACATAAAATAAGGGTAGTGTATCCAATCTGATTCCAAGTTGGGAAGTTTGTGCCCAACAGGTATATACATTCTGTTTGTTAGTACATAATTTTGGTTAAGAATTAGATAAAATATTTTTATTTTAAGTATTTTTTTCAAATGGCTACTAAATTGTTAGAACATGAATACTGAAGTTTTTTGAATCCAAATACTTAATATATGAAACTGTTAGGTGTTTCTTTTGGTCTTGGGGCACCAAGAAAAAATTACTGTGGGCATCATAAACAGGAAATTGTGGAGACCTGAGTCTTTTTTTTTTTTTTTTGAGACAGAGTCTTGCTCTCAGACTGGAGTGCAGTGGTGGGATCTCAACTCACTGCAACCTCTGCCTCCTGGGCTCAAGTGATCCTCCTGCCTCAGGCGCCCAAGTAGCTGGGGCTATAGCCATGCACCACCACACCTGGCTAATTTTTGTATTTTTAGAGGAGACAGGGTTTTGCCATGCTGCCCAGGCTGGTCTCAAACTCCTGGGCTCAAGAAATCCCCCCACTTCAGCCTCCCAAAGTGCTGTGATTATATGTGTGAGCCACCGCACCTGGCTAACTTGAGTCTTAGCTGAGTATGCAGTGCATAGAAATTCCTAGTAACTGTTAGGCAGTATAATTAATAATATGATGGATGTAAATATTTCAGTGAGCTGGGAATTTGTATAACACTTTATTTCAATGGCATCAATATCTAAGAAATTAAGGAGGGAAAGTCATGAAAGTGGGGGAGGAGCAGCAATCAAGGAATCCAGAGGAAACAGAATGATTTTGTGCTTTTGATCAATAGTGAGTCAGTTTCTGCTTAGCACTAATAAATCCCTTAGGAGGGAGCATGATTAAAAATTTGCCATTTGATGCATTTCTTTTTCCCACAGGGATAATCTAATGAGTGGAATGCCTTCAGGAGGCCACCCACATATTATCCCCAAAGGATCAATCTCAAATGGCAGCAGTACTACCACACTCTAAATACCATCTCTACCTGCCCACTCCCATTGATGCTGTACACATTTACTTCCCTAACTCTGTTCTCTTCCCTGAACTCATCTCATATCCTATTATTTACTTATACCCATTTGGATTTCTAATAGACATAAAAAACTTAACATTTCCCCCCAGGAGTCTATTAATTTTCTTCCTGCACACACTGTCCTTACTCCAGGTCTACTCTGTCTCAAGTCTTCCTTATCTCAATAAATGATATCTGAATTCATTTTAGCAACTGCTCATGCCAAAAGCTTTGGAGTCATCTTGATATCTCCCTTTCCCTCAGACTCCACATTCTATACATAAGAAGTCTTGTGGGCTTCTGATGACATCTGCTCACCTCTGCTGCATAGCCTATGCCACTACTCCTTTTGCCAGGACTACTGCAGCAGCCCCCAAAGTCTCCTTGTCCCATTACAGTATACTTTCCAGATAGTAGCTGGAGTGATCACTTCAAAATCAGATATTACCTTAAAGCTGTATGATGACTTCTTACTGCTTTTGGGATAAATTTCAAACTCTACCACATCTTCTAAGGATTTTCATGATTATCACAATACTTCTTTGACCTCACCACCTGATCAACTTGACTTCTTCTTCCTCTTATTTCCCCTCCTCTTCTTATTTTTAATTGATAAATCACAATTTTATACCTTTATGGGGTACAATGTGATATTTATTATATACATACATAAGCACACAAAATGTGGGATGATTAAATCAAGCTAATTAACATATCCATCACCTCACTTTTCACTTTTTGTGGTAAGATGTGAAGTCTACTTTCTTAGTTGCTTTGAAATATGCAATACGTTATTGACTACAGTCATCCTCTGTTCAACAGATCTCAAAAATATATTCCTCCTGTTTATCTGAAACTTTGTAGCCTTTGACCAACAACTCCCCATTCCCTCCTCCTGCTTCCCCCAGCCTCTGGTAACCATCATTCTACTGTCTACTTCCATGAGCTCAGTTTCAGCTTGACTTCTTCACAGCACTTATTATCTGATGTTATTCTCTCTCTCTTTCTATATATATATACACATTCATATATATATACATATATACACATTCATATATATATACATATATACATATATGTGTATATACACATACACACGTATACCTATATACATATACACATGTATATACATATACGTGTGTATGTGTATATATTCATATATACATATATACACCCATGTATATACATACACACATATATACACATATATATATGTATTTATTTGTTGTTTGGCTTGGTTTTTTTTTTAGAGACAAGGTCTCAATATGTTGCCAGGCTGATCTCAAACTCCTGGCCTCAAGCAATCCTCCCACCTTGGCCTCCCAAAGTGCTGGAATTACAGATATGAGCCACTGTGCCTGGCCTTGGCTTGCATTTTCCTACCTCCTCCCCACTAGAATGTAAACTCCAAACAAATAAGAACTTTATATATTATATTCATTGCAGTATCTTCAGCACCTAGAATAGCAAATGGACAATACATATTTATTGAGATGAGATATTTTGATCTCAAACAACAGGAGCTCAGTCTGGATGCCTGATGTAGCTATTGAGAATACCAGTTCTGCCATGGTGATATGAATTAGTGACTAGGGAGACTTAGGTGAGAATATATTGTTAGAACAGTGATAATATCGTATTTTGATGCTTTAAAGTTTATAAAACCCTTTCACATACATAATGTCCTTTGATTCTCTCTCTCACTCTGGCAATGTCAGCACAGCTGACTAGGAATTATTACCACATTTTGAGAATGTATAAACTTTCTCAGACAGTAAAAGATATCTTGAAAATCATGCAGTGCTTGTGACCATCAGGCCAATGAGGTTTATTTTGGAATTTCTATGGTGGGAGGCAGTGTTAGAACAGTGGTTTAGGGATACAAACTTTGGAAGCATGCACATCTGGTTCTCATTCAGCCACTTATCAGCCAGACATTTACTTTTCCCCACCTGTAAAATGGGGCAATAGGATCAGGTGAAAGAACTTACGTACAGCTCTTAGCACTGTAAGTGCCTGGCATGTAGCAGTTGGCAGATCTATGTGCATATGAGTGTATCTGTTTTATTAGACACTAGGATGTTTTGGGGCAGCTAGTTCAGCCTGGTCTCCCTGCCATCATTTGGATTCCTGAGGGAATCACTAACCCAGAGGAGATTCTTATCTGTTCCATTCTAAGCCAAGGGGGAGGATTCTGGAGTCTTCTTCCTAGATTGTGAGCTGGAAGTCTCCAGGGCTATTCTGCATCATTTGAAGAGCCCTAGATGCCATTTCAGATGCCACACTACTCTGTACTCAAAAAATATTTAAAATAACTACCTCCCCAGTAAGTCTATTATATGCAAGGCCATGTGTCTGATCCCCAAGGCCTAGATGCTGAGAAGTTACCTGTCCCCAGAACTCAAATCTTAGAGCACTTGTGCATCAGTATCGCTTGAGAGTTAAACAAAAAAATCAGTGCTCACGTGTCATCCCCAAAGATTTAGATTCATTTAGTTTAGCATAGAGAGTCTCTATCTTTAGCATACATCAGATTCACCTGGAGGGCTTATTAAAACATTTCTGGGGCCCCCAAATCCTCAGTTTCTGATTCATTAGTTTTAAAGTGGGGCCTGAGATTTTGCATATTAAGTGAATTTGCATTTCAGGTGTTGCTGGATGCTGCTGGTACCTGGACCACACTTTGAGAACCATTTGAATAGAGAAGGAGTACCCTAATAGCCTAACAAAATTAATCCATCATCTCTGAATAATGATCAATTATATTAGTAAGTGCCTGAGCCATCCACTTTCTTCTTTTGAACAGACATTAAATCACTATAAAATTATTCCTGAAGCTACCTGTTATTCTTTGCCAAATGTCTAGACAGTTTATCCATGTTGGGATAATGGGCCTTTCCCAGATAATGGCTCATCTTCCCTGTCATTTGCTCTTTAACAATGTAGCACCTTTGATTGCACTGCAACTTAGCCATCTGAGCTTCTGCAATTCCATCCCATTTATATCTGTAGAAAATTATTTTTGGTCGTAGGTTAGTGCAAAATAAAACTCTTAATTTGGATCTCTCTTCCCAGGAAGATCTGGGTTTAGACTAGGCAGCCAGTGGTTAAAGACAAAGAGTGCTGATCCAGGAGGTTTATCAGCCAGAAGAAAGAATGAATAGGAAGGTGTGCCTTTAGTTGGAGGTCACACTTGAGAATTCTACGAGCAATTTTAAGAACCATCAGAAATCTGAAGGTTATCTCCCACGGCGTTCTGGAGCTTTGGCCCATGGTAGGCAGGTAAAATCTGTGGCTATCAGAAGGCAGGTGTGGTTCTCCAGGCTAGACTGGCTGTTCAACCCCTACCTACTAGAATTTAAAAGGATGTTTCCTACTGCTGCCCAGATTCCTTTATGATAGAGAACATCTAGGATGGACGTCTTCTATAGCACATGAGAGGACCTGGGGGAGACCGAGGACTGAGGATCAAGTCTCTCTGTTTCTTTTGCATCAAATGCAGTGATGGAGGCAGAGGCATAAAAAAAAAAAAAAAAAAAAAAAAAAAAAACTTTGGACCATACTAACTGTTAAATAGAGGCATAAGGCAAAAGCTCTTACATGTATGTGGGTAATGAGTAAAAGATGCAGCTGCAACTAATTAGGTGATACCATATTTAGAAGAAAAGACTTGGTTTTGGAGATTTGTATGATACATAGAAATATACTTGACACCCATAATGTATCAAGACAAAAATAGATATACTTTTATCATAGAACTGCAAAAAAATCACTTTATGCATAAATTCTCAAAACTTTCTCTCCCTGTCACTGCTTAGATTTAATCAATGTATAGACTAATTATGTTTACTTCTTCTTAATCCTGCCTTTATCTATGACCCTGAAAAAGAACAAAATATTATCTTTGGTAGCAAGAATAAGAAAGAACATCAGAAGCTCCTACATGTTTTCTATTGCTTAGTTCTTACCTCTCTTGGCTTACCTGGTGTTGCCTCTCACAGCTGTATTCAATCAGTGCTCGTAGCCAGGAAATGCTCTGTTCACCTCTTCTCCTCCATAAGAGAGACTCTTCACTGTCTTCTTCCTTTTTCAGATAAACACTCAGCAGGCCAGTTCCCCCTCCATACATGTGGTAGAAAAAGGTCAAGCAGTGTGTTCCGGAGACTCCTCGCAGAGGCCTGGACAAGAGGCGTGCTTTTTGTCCATACACCATGTGAGAGGCCTCAATGTACATGTAGTAGCCTTGAGGTGAATGCAAAAGCAGGTATTGTTAAAAAGGACACAAATTACATTTTCTCCTTCCATAATGTTCTTTCAGAGTGTCACGTCAAGATGACCTGACTAAAAGTACTAATAAAGGGTTTTATAATTTTGAAGAATACGTATTATCTAAGGAAAATAAGTTACAAAAATGAGACCAGCAAAATGATTTCTTAAATGATTTATAATTCAGTTTAATTTGTATCTTGTGTAGAACTAATTAATATACCAGTATTATGCCACTGATACAGTGATTAACACATCAGAATTTATATTACTCATTCATGGACAATATTCTGAAGCTTCCAGACACTGGTTTGGAGAGAGAGAGAGAGAGAATGGGTTTTTTAGTCAGGTAGATCTGGGTTCAAGTCTTGACTCTAATATTTGTTGTCTATGTGATTCTGGTCTAATGAATAATCTCTGAATTTACATTCATCTTTTTAAGATAAGGGTTAATACCTGTGCTACAGAATTGTGAGTATTAAGTAACATAATGACATACACTCACATGTCATGCATATTCCATTATTTGTTTCCTGTCCTGCTCAGTTTCTAAAATGGTTCATGTCACTTTTTTTTAGTCTTGAAAACATATTCTGTAATATTTCAAAATTGCCTTTCCAATTTCCTTTTCTAATTTTATTTTATTGCTATTTTAAAATTTATTGGTTTCAGGCAGAAACAGGATTAGTCGGCATGAAGATAGGGCAGTGGTGTGCTGCAGCCAACTTCCACGTTTTCCAATAGCCCATTGTATGCATCCTCTTTCAGCTCCAAGTGACTTCATGTTGGTAGCCGGAAATGGGCCATGATGGGACTATTTACACCACAGAAACTGGACATGTATACAAGTCAGCACATCCTTCCCAAAGAGAGCCAGTTTGTGTTAAACAATCACTATCATGTCACTGAAGTAAAACTAGATGTGAATAGTAATGCAAGAGATCTTTTCTAGAGTAGTTCACTGGTAATATAATTCTATGCATCTGAGGCCCATTTTAAAAAAGGCCCTGAACTCTACATCAGTAATTGTTAACCTTTGATCACTTGATGAAAAGTTTAGACCTCCGCTACTTGAAAAATATACAAAGAAAGTTTGCATACAACTTTGTTGCTTTGTTCGGTGTTACATTTGTGTTTGGAATGAATGTATGTGTCTCCCCAAATTCATATGTTGAAGCCCTAACCCTAGTGTGATAGTAATTGGAGATGGGGCACTGGGGAGCTAATTAGGGCTAAATGAGGTCATGAGGCTGAAGCTCTCCTGATGACAGTAGTGCCTTTATAAGAAGAGACACCAGGGAGCTTGTTCTGTCTCTCTCTCTTCAGATGCACACACCAAGAAAGGCCATGTGAGCACACAGCAAGATGTTGCCTGTCTGCAAGCTAGGAAAAGAGCCCTCACCAGGAACTGAAACAGCTGGCACGTTGATGTTGGACTTTACAGCCTCCACAACTGTGATAGGTAAATTTCTGTTGTTTAAACCACTTAGTCTATGATGTTTTGTTATGGCAGCCCAAGCAAACACCAACGTTTTGCCAATTTTGATTTGTTTTTACGTATATGATGTAAAAAGTAATCTTTACAAAGTATCATACGTCTCATTATTTCATGCAGAAATTGGTGACCAAATCAACAGGAAAAATAAAGAGATCCCAAATAATACATGCAAATGAAATGGTTTCTTTATAGTTCGAAGTTTAATCGATGAATTCTAATCATTTCCAAAAGTATGGCAATCAAGATATCCCAACAAGAATTGGTTGGAAGTCCCCTCTATGTGCCTGAGAGGTCTTTCTCCATTCTCTTTTTCTTATTTCTACAAACACAAATCTGAGTTCTATAGACTTATTAAAACAGTGGGAGAAAGCATCATTGGTCTTAATAAATTGTGGGCACTGTGTAACAGCTTTCCCCAGTGTTTTACTCTATAAAGTTTTCACCCTGCAAAACTGGGCTGACTCACAGGATGTGGCCTGCATCAACCAGTCACATCTAAGGAATGATGTTGCCCCAAAGAAGCAGAATCAGAGTGGAGTTCTGTGTCTGTCACTTCAGGTTGCCTGTTATCAAGGCATGCTGCCACCAAAGGCTCCACTAGCTGGGGATTCCTGAATGCAGTGAACAAGTAGAAATCAAAACCTCCTTTAGGATACTCTAAAGACTACATATATTTCAGCCCAGTTCAAAAGTAAATTTTAATTAGAAGGCTAATTGGTTTAAATAAGAAATCAAAATTATGGGAGTATCTTTGATCTGGTATGTTACATTTGACATCCAGTCAACTCCAACTTTTCATCTCATTGGCAGTAGTTTCATCCAGATGCAGGCTTAAGGGAAATGGCATCGCTGCCAGCTTTCCCATGATCTGCTTAAAAATAATAGCAAAAAAACCTGTCAGTGTTCTGGAGTGCTCACCAATGACATCCTCATTACGAAATCCAGTGGTCAGTTTTCAGTCTTTGTCATTTCTGTACCATCAGTAACATTGGACATAGTGGTTTACCACTTCAGAAAGTAGAATTACAGTCTTACCTTGGCTTGCAAGACATTGTATTCTCCTGCTTTTTCTCTTCCCTCATTGGTTACCTTTTGCCAATTCCACTCTCTCTTTCCTGACCTCTTGACCCTGGAGTACCCCAAGGTCCAGTTTTTACTTCACTATTCTTACCACTTTGATGATCTCATCTTGTTTCAGGGCTTTAAATACCAAATATGTTGTTATATCTCAGATTTAAATTTTCAACCTTTTTGCTGAAATCTAGACTCATTCAAACTGTCAAATGGACATCTCCACTTACTGTCAGGTAGACATCTCACACTGAACATATTCAAAACTCAACTTCCTAACAGCCTGAAGTAGACTGAATGTTCAGTTGTTCACACTCAAAACCTGTGAGTTGCACACCACTACTCTCTTTCTCTGCTTCTCCACATCAGGGCTATCAGGAATTCCCATTGGCTCTACCATTAAAATACATCCAGAACCCAGTCACTTTTCTTATCACCTCCACTGCTATCATCCTGGTCCAGGCTGCTATCATTTCTTGCTTGGATTAATGCAACAGCTTCCCAACTGCTCTGTCTGCTTCTACTCTGGTCCCCTGCAATCTCATCTCAAAACTGTATTCATAGTGCTCCTTCTAAAGCAAAAGCAAAATCGTAACCACTCATTTAAATCCTTCCATTGGCTCAGCATTTCAGAGTAAAAGCTGAAGTCCTTACAACTGGCTTTAGAATCCTATATAATCTCCCACCTACTCTCTTACCTCTCTCATTCCTGCTGGCTTTCTCCTCACTCACTGTGTTGCTTGGCCACACTGGCCTTTGTATTATTCCTGGAATATGGCAGGTATGCTGCTGCTTCAAGGCCTTTGTGTCTGCTAACCCTGGCTATTCCTCTAGATATTCTCAGGTCTCACTCTCTTACCTCCTTTAAGTCTTTGCTCAGATGTTACCTTTTCTATTAGACCTGTTCTGACTATACTATTCCAAATTGCAATCCCTTTTCCCTGGCACTCCTCATTCCCTATACCTTAATTTAATATGTTTTCCATAGTTAACTGCCTCTTAATATACTGTATAATTTTCTAATTTTTATGTTTGCCTGTCTGTTTCCTTTAGAATTCACAAGAGCAGAGACTTTTTTCTTGTTTAGTACACTGCCACGTTCCCAGGTCCTATAACAGTGCTTGGAACATAACAGACGCTCATTAATATCTGTTGAATGGATGAATGAATGCATTTTTTTCCCCACAGCTCTAAGCACAAACCAATTTGACCATTTCTAGGGCACATGGCTCCACCACAGTCACTCCAAATGTGGGAAGTTCTTGGCAATGAGATATTCACTTGACTATGATGCTTCAAGGCAAACTAGAGCAAATCCAAGTTGTGGTAAAATTAAAGTCTTAGCAAATCATCTCGAACAAGTTCTACACTATCAGAAGTATTTTTAAAATGAACACATAAGATAATTCTTTGAGTTCATTACCTTCATTCTTTCACTGGCAAGCAAATTGGTCCACAAGAAGCACAGGGTTTTTGCACATTCAGCGATGAAAGGAACCTTTTTCTTTTGTACATATTTTCTTTAACATTTTCTAACTTAAGTTAGGTCAGTGTAAACAATAATACAGATATACATAATCCTAACAGAAGGGTGTGTCTAATTTAATTTCATGGAAAGAGAGATCAAGGCATGAAAATGACCATGGTATATCACTTAACTATGTACAAAAGAATCCCATGCTATCCTACACATAAGTTAGTAGCATGGTAGATGCAAACAGTATCCTAATACATTTAACTTAAAAAACATTTCCTCCCAAAAGTAATTTTTAAGACAAGAAAAAAATTTTCACACCTGGCTTTGGAGCTCTGAAAAGGCCCACTTGAATCCCAGGTAAAGGACCTTAGCTATAGATGAAATTCTCAATATCGGGGAAAAGCTCCTCTGAAGATGCTGTCACTGGGGAACTGGTAAGTAGAGACTAAGGGCCCTGAAACATGAAGTCTTTTCAAAATGGAATGGAAACAATGAATTAAACATGAGAGAGATGACCTAAGAATTGTCTTTTGATTAGGGATGATGGTTGTGCATTCCTACTGGTAACAGTACAAGTCTTGACCAGGATTATTCTGAGATTCTGGAAGAGAGGAAAACTCTTAATTATCCCCAGGATCATTTGATTAACTTCTTTCTTTCGTGGACACAATGGACTAATTCATTTACTTTGTGAGGGTGAAGCACTAGTCTGGTTGCCCAGTTCTTCCCAACAGGTTGGGACTCTAACTAAATCAGGGATGGCCTGCACAGCCTCCTCTAACCATCTGTTCTTTGGACCATACATACCTCTACAGATGTGACTCCTGAAGTCTACTATGCTTTCAGTTTATGCACTTCTGGGCCGCAGGTATCAGGCTGAAACTATTCACTAAGGTTTCCAGTTCCAGAAACCTTTGTATTTAGTACCATAAAATAGGAAGAGGAGGTTCCAAGATGGCCAAATAGGAACAGTTCCAGTCTACAGCTCCCAGCGTGAGCGACACGGAAGATGGGAGACTTCTGCATTTCCAACTGAGGTACCAGGTTCATCTTACTGGGGCTTGTTGGACAGTGGGTACGGCCCATGGAGTGTGAGCCGAAGTAGGGTGGGGCATCATCTCACCTGGGAAGTGCAAGGGGTCAGAGAATTCCCTTTCCTAGTCAAGGGAAGCTGTGACAGATGGTACCTGGAAAATCAGGACACTGCCACCCTAATACTGCACTTTTCCAACAGTCTTAGCAAATGGCACACCAGGAGATTATATCCCGCCCTTGGCTTGGAGGGTCCCACAGCCACAGAGCCTCCCTCATTGCTAACACAGCAGTCTGAGATTGAACCTCTAGGCAGCAGCGGGGCTGGGGGAGGGGCGTCCACCATTGCTGAGGCTTGAGTAGGTAAACAAAGCAGCCAGGAAGCTCGAACTGGGTAGAGCCCACTGCAGCTCAAGGAGGGCTGCCTGTCTGCCTTTGTAGACTCCACCTCTGAGGCATAGCTGAACAAAGGCAGCAGAAACTTCTGCAGACTTAAACGTCCCTGACAGCTTTGAAGAGATAGTGGTTCTCCCAGCACGGAGTTTGAGATCTGAGAAGGGACAGACTGCCTCCTCAAGTGGGTCCCTGACCACCGAGTAGCCTAACTGGGAGACACCTCCCAGTAGGGGCCGACTGACACCTCATACAGCTGGGTGCCCCTCTGAGACAAAGCTTCCAGAGGAAGATTCAGGCAGCAACATCTGCTGTTCTGCAGCCTCTGCTAGTGATACCCAGGCAAACGGTCTGGAGTGGACCTCCAGCAAACTCCAACAGACCTGCAGCTGAGGGTTCTGACCGTTAGAAGGAAAACTAGCAAACAGAAAGGACATCCACACCAAAACCCCATCTGTACATCACCAGCAAAGACCAAAGGTAGATAAAACCACAAAGATGAGGAGAAAACAGAGCAGAAAAGCTGAAAATTCTAAAAATCAGAGCACCTCTTCTCCTCCAAAGGAATGCAACTGCTCACCAGCAATGGAACAAAGCTGGACAGAGAATGACTTTGACGAGTTAAGAGAAGAAAACTTCAGATGATCGGTAATAACAAACTTCTCCGAGCTAAAGGAGGATGTTCAAACCCATCGCAAAGAAGCTAAAAACCTTGAAAAAAGATAAGACGAATGGCTAACTAGAATAAACAGCATAGAGAAGACCTTAAGTGACCTGATGGAGCTGAAAACCATGGCACAATAACTACGTGATGCATGCACAAGCTTCAGTAGCCGATTCGATCAAGTGGAAGAAAGGGTATCAGTGATTGAAGATCAAATGAATGAAATGAAGCGAGAAGAGAACTTTAGAGAAAAAAGAGTAAAAAGAAATGAACAAAGCTTCCAAGAAATATAGAACTATGTGAAAAGACCAAATCTACGTTTGAGTGGTGTACCTGAAAGTGACGGGGAGAATGGAACCAAGTTGGAAAACACTCTTTAGGATATTATCCAGGAGAACTTCCCCAACCTAGCAAGGCAGGCCAACATTCAAATTCAGGAAATGCAGACACGAAAGACCCTTCAAAACATCACTGAATCCAGGAGCTGATTTTTTGAAAAGATCAACAAAATTGATAGACCTCTAGCAAGACTAATAAAGAAAAAAAGACAAAAGATTCAAATAGACACAATACAAAATGATAGAGGAGATATCACCGCCAATCCCACAGAAATACAAACTGCCATCAGAGAATACTATAAACACCTCTATGCAAATAAACTAGAAAATCTAGAAGAAATGGATAAGTTCCTGGAAACATATGCCTTCCTAAGACTAAACCAGGAAGAAGTTGAATCCCTGAATAGACCAATAACAGGCTCTGAAATTGAGGCAATAATTAATAGCATACCAACCAAAAAAAAAATCCAGGACCAGATGGATTCACAGCCGAATTCTACCAGAGGTACAAAGGGGAGCTGGTACCATTCCTTCTGAAACTATTCCAATCAACAGAAAAAGAGGGAATCCTCCTTAACTCATTTTATGAGGCCAGCATCATCCTGATACCAAAGCCTGACAGAGACACAACAAAAAAAGAGAAGTTTAGGCCAATATCCCTGATGAACATCGATGCAAAAATCCTCAATAAAATACTGGCAAACTGGATTCAGCAGCATATCAAAAAGCTTATCTACCATGATCAAGTTGGCTTCATCCCTGGGATGCAAGGCTGGTTCAACATACACAAATCAATAAACATAATCCAGCATATAAACAGAACCAAAGACAAAAACCACATGATTATCTCAATAGATACAGAAAAGGCCTTTGACAAAATTCAACAGCCCTTCATGCTAAAAACTCTTAATAAATTTGGTATTGATGGAACGTATCTCAAAATAATAAGAGCTATTTATGACAAACCCACAGCCAATATCATACTGAATGGGCGAAAACTGGAAGCATTCCCTTTGAAAACTGGCACAAGACAGGGATGCCCTCTCTCACCACTCCTATTCAACATACTGTTGGAAGTTCTGGCCAGGGCAGTCAGGCAGGAGAAAGAAAGATAGGGTATTCAATTAGGAAAAGAGGAAGTCAAATTGTCCCTGTTTGCAGATGACATGATTGTATATTTAGAAAACCCCATCATGTCAGCCCAAAATCTCCTTAAGCTGATAAGCAACTTCAGCAAAGTCTCAGGATACAAAATCAACGTCCAAAAATCACAAGCATTCTTATACACCAATAACAGACACACAGAGAGCCAAATCATGAGTGAACTCCCATTCACAATAGCTTCAAAGAGAATAAAATACCTAGGAATCCAACTTACAAAGGATGTGAAGGACCTCTTCAAGGGGAACTACAAACCACTGCTCAATGAAATAAAAGAGGACACAAACAAATGGAAGAACATTCCATGCTCATGGATAGGAAGAATGAATACCGGGAAAATGGCCATACTGCCCAAGGTATTTTATAGATTCAATGCCATCCCCATCAAGCTACCAATGACTTTCTTCACAGAATTGGAAAAAACTACTTTAAAGTTCATATGGAACCAAAAAAAAGCCCACATTACCAAGACAGTCCTAAGCCAAAAGAACAAAGCTGGCAGCATCACACTACCTGACTTCAAACTATACTACAAAGCTACAATAATAAAAACAGCATGGGAGTGGTACCAAAACAGAGATATAGACCAATGGAACAGAACAGAGCCCTCAGAAATAATACCACACATCTACAACCATCTGATCTTTGACAAACCTGACAAAAACAAGAAATGGGGAAAGGATTCGCTATTCAAGAAATGGTGCTGGGAAAACTGGCTAGCCACATGTAGAAAGCTGAAACTGGATCCCTTCCTTACACCTTATACAAAAATTAATTCAAGATGGATTAAAGACTTAAGTGTTAGACCTAAAACCATAAAAGCCCTAGAAGAAAACCTAGGCAGTTTATTCAGGACATAGGCATGGGCAAAGACTTCATGACTAAAACACCAAAAGCAATGGCAACAAAAGCCAAAATTGACAAATGGGATCTCATTAAACGAGCTTCTGCATGACAAAAGAAACTACCATCAGAGTGAACAGGCAACCTACAGAATGGGAGAAAATTTTTAGAATTTTCCCATCTGATATTATATCCAGAATCTACAAAGAACTTAAACAAATTTACAAGAAAAAATCAACCCCATCAAAAAGTGGATGAAGGATATGAACAGACACTTCTCAAAAGAAGACATTTATGCAGCCAATAGACACGTTGAAAAATATCATTACTGGCCATCAGAGAAATGCAAATCAAAACCACAACGAGATATCATCTCACACCAGTTAGAATGGTGATCATCAAAAAGTCAGGAAACAACAGGTGGTGCTGGAAAGGATGTAGAGAAATAGGAATACTTTTACACTGTTGGTGGGAGTGTAAATTAGTTCAACCATTGTGGAAGACAGTGTGGCGATTCCTCAAGGATCTAGAACTAGAAATACCATTTGACCCAGCCATCACATTACTGGGTATACACCCAAAGGATTATAAATCATGCTGCTATAAAGACACATGCACATGTATGTTTATTGCAGCACTATTCACAATAGCAAAGACTTGGAACCAACCTAGATGTACATCAATGATAGACTGGATTAAGAAAATGTGGCACATACACACCATGGAATACTATGCAGCCATAAAAAAGGATGAGTTCATGCCCTCTGTAGGGACATGGATGAAGGTGGAAACCATTATTCTGAGCAAACTATCGCAAGGACAGAAAACCAAACACTGCATGTTCTTACTCGTAGGTGGGAATTGAACAATGAGAACACTTGACACAGGGTGGGGAACATCACACACCGGGGCCTGTCGTGGGGTGGGGAAATGGGGGAGGGATAGCATTAGGAGTTATACCTAATGTAAATGACGAGTTAATGGGTGCAGCACACCAACATGGCACATGTATACATATGTAACAAACCTCCACGTTGTGCAAATGTACGCTGGAACTTAAAGTGTAATAATAATAACAAAGATACATCCCCCCAAAAATCAAAGGAAGTCTCGTATGTTGCTTGTTGTATAATTGTGCTGTATAGACTACATTTGTTCCTATACACATATGCCTGTGATAAATTTTGTTATAAATTAGATGCTATAAGAGATTAACAACAATAACTCCCAATAAAATAGAACAATTATAACAATACTCTGGTGTACAATTTAAAACTTATAAATTGGCCAGTTCTGGAATTTCCCATTTAATATTTTCAGATTGCCATTGACTGAGAGTAACTGAAACTCTGAGTTAGAAAGTGAACCTGTGGATAAGGGAGGACTACTTTATGTCTGTTTCATAAAGCAATACCTATGTAGAGCAATCTAGACAAACATCTTACCTAAACATAATTTTAAGACATTTATCAATGAATCAGAGTATGCCCTCTGATGCACAAACCAGTTGTTCCTTTTGATGACAAATATTTTTTCTTCTTGACTTGCATATGACACTCGCTTTCCCCAGAAAAGATCAGAACTTCACGGAGAGCCACTCTGCCTCACGTATGTTTGGAAAGCAGAGAAAAGCCCTGTTTGTTGACAAGTTTTACCACATTACATCTTCAAGCACTGTCTGTCTCAGCAAACAAAAGTTCTGGATGGGAGCCAGGAAGCCCCAGTGTTGAAACTTCATAACAACTCACATGTTCTTGCACATGAAGGATTCCACTCTGTGGAAGGGATTATTAACCGGAGCAAATAAATTACATTCTCTCTATGGGTCATTGTTTAACATTCAAAATAGCGGTTCCAGTGGATCTGTTGGGAGATCAGGGTGCCATCTGTTCTTTGCACAGCAACTGTGATGTGTTGAGACACAGACACACACCACATCCATAATTCTTGACTGCGAAGCAGCTGTTCCTCCAGTCTCGTGGTTCTTTTGCAGGGTAGAGAAGGAGCCTGAGTGGCCTGCATGGAGAGGCTGTGTGGAATGAACAGCTAGCTGCATTCATTAGCTGGAAAAGAATTCTTAAAAATCAGGGAAAAAAATATACCAATGTTTTGTGAAGAACAACTTTAGAAGTTGTCGCTCTAAAATTTCTCTTTATGCATTATACTTTTAAGTGATTTTAAAAGGCTGTCATAAATGAGGAGTTATTGTTTCATGGGTATGGAGTTTCAGTTTTGGGAAATGAAGAAAAAGCTCTGGAGATGGATGGTGGTGATGGTTGCACAATGATGTGAATAGACTCAGTGCCACTGAATTAGACACTTAAAAATGGTTAAAGTATGTTATGTGTATTTTACCACCAATTTTTTAAAAAGCTTGTCACAGAAGCCTTCTCTGTATAAGTAGAATCTGGCAATGTCAGAAACTAACATAACATAATAAAAAATAAGCTATGGAAAGATTGAAGGATATAGGAGACTTTAATAATCAGGAGCTAATTCCTCAGATAGTTACAAACTCACTGGATAGCATTCCTACATGTCCGAATATCAACTATCAAAATTCTTAAAAGACAGGGACTTGAAATAAACTGGAACTAACACATTAAAACAGAGTTGTGATATTCTTTTGTCTCAAAGCAAACTTTTATAAATTTCATTATTTAATATTTTAATGTATTATTAATATTTCAATCACACAAGAAGTTCTTGTGTTCTTGGAAATGAAGAAGACTTCTACCTTTATTTAGCTGCATATTGGAAGAGAATTTATTTGCCAGAAATATGGAAGATTTATTGGAATATTTAACTGTACTACAAAAGAAAGTGCTGGTGTTTCATTCTCTGTAAATTGTTAAATGATTCAGGGTTGCTTTTCTGGAATAGTAGGATCAGGGAGGGAGGACTGAATGACTTCTATTCACTGGGGGAGTCAATGGATAGGAAATAGTTGAAGACATTTTCTCACTAATCTGGATAGTTACTCTTGGCTTATATATTCTAGTATCATTTGGCTACAAAATCCCTGTAAACTCCAGGTCAACTAAAACTAATGTTTACAAGGAATTCTGACAGCATAGTATCATATAAATGTTAATAAAATTATAATGGCCAGTACCACCATGGGAATTTCATTAAGACTTGTATTTATTGTCTCATAAATACTGTAGTCGCAAGTTCCACAACCCCCACTGGTTGCCTGAAATTGTGGATAGTACCAAACCATATATATACGTACTATGCTTTTTTCTATACTATATTCTGATAATAAAGTTTAATTTACAAGTTAGGAACAGTAAGAGATAAACAACAATAATAAAATAGAACAATTATAACAATATAATAAGAGTTATGTGCATGTGGTCTTTCTCTCTCTGTCTCCAAATCTTACTATACAGTACTCACCATTCTTGTGCTGATGCAAGATGATACAATGCATTCGTGATGAGATAAAATGGGATGAAAGACCCAGGCATTGTAAAGTAGCGTTGGGCTACTATTGACTTTCTAAGGATACATCAGAAGGAGGAGCATCTGATTTAGGTGATCCTGGATAAATGAGCCATGACGACATGGATGGTTGGATGTCAGGAGAAGATGATGTCAGTGTTTGGAGATCCTCAATAGTTGAAGGTTTTTGTTTTGTTTTGTTTTGTTTTTGCCAAAACTTTTGGAAGAGCATTGTAATAGAATGTTATTGTCTCTTTCTTTTTAACTCATTAAAGTGTTGCCACAAATGTTGTAATCCTTTGATCATACTGGTGACTTTAATGCTGCGTTCCATCCTAGGATCATGTTCCATAATTTTGTCCTTTGATGTCTATGCAATTTGAAACACTTTGGCAAATTTCAGTAATACCCACACAGCTGGTTTTGCTTCGGTTTCTTCATCTTTCTCTTCCTCTGTAGATAACATGTTCTTCCAATTCCTCATTTGGTAATACTTGAAAACCTTCAATATGTTCTTCCATTTCTTCATCAAGTATGTTGGCAAATCCTCCACCAACTTGTCTTGCCATGTGAATGATTTTCCTAACTTCTTTATCAATCCCCAGAAAGCCTTTAAAATCATTCACAACTTTACTCCATAAGTTCTTCCAGCAGACATTTGCAGTTTCTGTTTTTAATTTGTCCGTTGCAGCTTTGATGAATGTTATTGCATCTGTAATAGTGAATGATTTCCAGAACAGATTATATCCAGATTAGGGTCTACATCAATTGCTGATCAAATGTGATCAAATACAAGGCAGGTGTATGTAGCCTTGACAAACTGAATGATGGTAAAAAGCTAAAGCAATGAGGTTGTATTCAGAGGCAAAAACACAACCTGAACATTTTCATTTTGTGTTTTATAGCTGACAGATTTAGGATGACTAGGAGCATTGTCTCTTGTTAACAGGACTTTAAATTCCAACTCTTTGTCTTCCAAGTATTTTTTTTTTCTATTTCTGGGATAATACATTGGTGGAACCATTTCATAATCAAGATGGCTGTCACCCATGCTTTCTGATTATGTTGCCAGAACATGGGCAGTTAATTTTTTTTTCCAGAGTACTGGGTTCTTTGCTTTGTACACTATCTTGGCTTTATCATATGCCCTGAAGCATTGCCATGTGGTTCCAGAGTTCATCTGTCCTTCCATGTTTTATGCCTTGGTGCCTCCTTTGCACTTTTATGAATGCAGGTTTTATCTTCTTCCAGAAGACTTGAAGATTTGCTTTAGATGGCATCCTTTTTAATTATTTCTTCAACTCTTTTGGAAAGGTAGCAGAACCTTCTTCATCAGCAGATGCAACCTCTTCAGTATTTTTTATATTTGTCAGTCCAAACTTATTTTTGAATCTATGTAACCATCCCTTACTTGCAGTAAATGGCTTGGTGTCACTTGTTTCAGGGGATCCCTTGCTGAAGTCTTCATATAGTCTCAATGCTTTCTGTTGCAACATTTTGTCATCAATTGAAACAGGTTTTCTTTTCATGTCTTCCACCCACAAATTTAATGCCTTTTTCATGTTCACTAAATACTTATCATTTACTGTGGCCATAACTTTTGCAGTTTGACATGCAACAGCACAAACTAGCACAAATTTCTTTTTCCCTGTTCACAATGTCACAGATAGAAGGTGATATGGTTTGGCTGTGTCCCCACTCAAATCTCACCTTGAATTCTAATAATCCCCACGTGTCAAGGGTGGGGCCAGGTGGAGAGAATTGAATCATAGGGGCTGTTCCCCGCCATACTGTTATTGTGGTAGTGAATAAGTCTCACGAGATCTGCTCATTTAATAAATGGGAGTTCCCATGCACAAGCTCTCCTGCCTTGCCACCACGTAAGAAATGCTTTTGTACTTCGTTCATCTTCTGCCATGGTTACAAGGCTTCCCCAGCCTTGTGGAACTGTGAGTCCATTAAACCTCCTTTCCTTTATAAATTATCCAGTCTCAAGTATGTCTTTATTAGCAGAGTGAGAACAGACCAATACAGAAAGTTTCATTGTTAATGTAGTCCTTAGCAAACTTAGCATACAATTGTTTTTTCTTATCAAATCAAGAACTTTCACCTTTTCACTTAAAGGAAGCACTTCATGGTTTCTCTTTGGCATATCTGAATTGCCAGGAACACTACGCTTGTGCTTTGGGCCACTAGGAAGTAAAATGAAGGTGACAGACACAAGCACTGTGGTACCAGAACATCTGATAATGGAGATGGCTACTAAGTGACTCATGGTCAGAGAGCATAGACAGCGTGGATGATGCTAGTGAAATGGGTGATTCACGTGCTGGGTAGGATGGAGAAGGATGGGGCTGGACAGTGTGAGATTTCATAACACTACTCAGAACTGCACTCAATTTAACTTTTGAATTATTTATTTCTGGAATTTTCCATTTAATATTTCAGACCATGGTTTATTGCCCTCAGAGAGCAAGATCACAGATAAGAGGGGACTACTGTAAGTAGCATCTATGTCAGGAAACTTTGTTTCTGCCAGGATAAAGCTACTCAAGTAAATGGCAGCAGGAAATAGTTTGTCAAATCCTACAGAGTCCATCCCACTTCGATGCAAGTCACTATCCATCTGTTACAGATACCATTATTATGTTATTAAATAGGAGCCAGGTGGTGCGGCTGGATTTGGTTGGTTGGTTTGTTTTTTGGTCTTTATTGTTGTTCTACTAGAATGACTTGTTCTACAAATGTTTCCCAAACTTTAGTCATACAGATATCACCTTTGTGATATTTTTTTGCCTATCCATATTTGTACTATTATTCATTTAATGCTTTTCTTTAAATAGATTCCATTTTTTAGTACATTTATTCAAACAGGAAACTTCATATTAGTATGAAAATAGACAGCTAGCTGTAAACCTGTGAAACAATGGTTTTGATATACTGGTTATATATTTTTCTTGTACATGAATATTACTAACAAATTAGAAAAATATTCATGTACTTACCACTTGAATTACCTGGTGGTAAATGTAATGTAATCTGGGTAATGTTGGCCTAAGGTTCCAACAGAATTTCTGGTTTCTACTAACTCATTTTACTTGTAATCATATGTCATAATTTTCTATTTTATAAAAGCACAAATGACAAAACAATGAGTCCAGGAAAATACTCCAGAGGTAAACATCAGAATTTGTAAAAGACTCACTAATTGTAAAAATAATAATACCATTCAATTCAGTGGAGCTTATAATATTCAGTTCAGTGGAGCTTACATATTATTCTTTTCACAAATAGAATCTCAGTTAATCATCAGAGCCACACTATGAGATTAGCAGATGTCAGTCTGTCTGTGCTACTATAGCAAAATACCTAAGATTAGGTAATTTATAAAGAACAGCAGTTTATTTCTCACAGTTTTGGAGGCTGGTAAGTCCACAATCAATGTGCCAACAAGTTTGCTTGTCTAACAAGGACTGCATCTTCTACAGGGGTGGAACACTATGTCTTCACATGGTGGAAGGCATGAAGGCAAGCCAGTCGAATGCTGCGTGAAACCTCTTTTACAAAGGCCTCAATCCCATTCACAAGGGAGGAGCCCTCATTGCCTAATCATCACTTCTTAAGGGTCCTGTCTGTTAATTCTGTTACATTGGCCATTAAGTTTCAACACCTGAAATTTGGAGGAGACACATTCAAATCATAGCAGCAGGTCATTGATAGTTATCTTTATTTTACATATGAGGAAACTGAAGCTCAGAGAAGTCATGTAATTATTCCCCAGGTTATGCAGGCAGCAAATGGCAGAGGCAGCTCATTGTTTGGTCTTTCCACACCATACTGTACTCTAGAATTTGGAAAGGTTTATTGCATCACCAGTTAGTAAGTCAGGAACTAGAGCTCCCTTGGAATTGCTACATATGATGATGTATTGATTCTGATAGACACAAAATAAACTGAAATATTTATAGTGTGGCTTTTCTGAGCTTCTGTTTTTATTTAATGGATCCATATTGACTGACCAGCTAATGTACCTGTCTGTAAAACAGCTTTGTAGGCCTCTCCCCTTTCTTTTTCCTCCCTGTCTGTGTTGTTTCAAGTATAGATGACAGGCTTTAAGAATGGGAAGTGAAAAGGCAGAATTCAATCGACAAATGCAGGTATATCTTCATAAAGTCCCAGAGTGCACCGCATTCATTCAAAAAGAATCTTGTTACTACCAATACCAAACAAATACCCTGTGGTCATCAAGGAGAAAAATACTGTGCTCCTAGCCAAGTCTTTGAGTTTATTACTTTACTAATGTATAGAATAGAAAGTTCAGCCATTTTGGTATCCTGCCATTACTTTATTGCCTATATATGGAAAGGAGACATAGAAAAGGTTGTTAGGACTAAATGCAATAAATGAGCAATACAGGCTATAGGAGGTCTCCTTTTCAAATGTAATATAATAATTGCTTAAATTGTACATCTAATTACAGGCAAGCTTCTTGTTGCTATCTCAGGATCCAAGCAGACAATAGTTAATACTGCCTTGAATGGGTTTTATTCAGTGTTTTAAAATTTTAAATGCATATGATGCCTTAGCTGACCTAGAAGATCCAATCTACCTCCAGATCTATTAACTTGTTGAGTCAATTAAAATTTTCTTATTTTAGAATATATCCTCCGTGGAAAAGAAATTTCAGTGACATCAATCTAAGTAATACTACATTTATAATATAGATTACTTTCCAAAAAAACCTTTAGGTGATTATCAAAGTGGTTTCTCTGATAACTGAACAAAAAAGACAAGTAAATTACTTTGTTCCTATGATGGTTGACAAAGCGTCTTTGCTTGACTGAACTTCAGTCAGGTTCCTAAGCCTTCTCCTAGGCCTGTCTTTGTACTTACTTGTAAAATCTAGTTTTAGCAGGAACCCTAATAAGTTAGTTAACAAGAACCCCCACCCTCAATATCCGATCACCCTCAATATAAGGTTCCTCATCCTCCATCATCCTCCAGGTAATGTTCAATCACCATGCTTGTCCCCAGCAAGAATCCTGTTAGGTTGGTTTAGCCAGAGCCTCCCTTACCCTTGATGTTACCTCCTAGTCATTTTTCATTCACTGACGCTCAACCAACCATTTGACTATAAATTCCCACTTGCCCACACTTTTTTCAAAGTTGAGCCCGATCTCTCTTCCCTACTGCAAAATTCCATTGCAGTGGTCCCTATAACTATCAGAATGATACTGAATCAAGCCTGCTGTACTTTAACAAGTATCATTGCATAGTTTTTTCTTTAATATAGTTGGATGTCACCAATATTTATTATTCAAGATGAAGACTTATAAAGGGAAAGAAATAGAAAATTCCATGGTCTCTTAGGCAGTTTAAAGCCAAAGGCAATATAAATATAAATTTGTATATTCTTCCTCTCCTACCCCTTGTCAAAGAACAGCACACCATGGAATAAGGTAATCTTAGATACAGCAAGGCCTTGGGCAGAACAGTCAGAACATATCAACAGAAGAATATGTTGTAAGAGGGCAGAGACACAAATATCTTATTCAAAGCACTATGACTGGTTGACTTGTACAGAAAAGAGTATATTTTGAGTGTAATAATCATGTTCTTAAATAAATAATGCTGAAAAATAAAATGCCAAAGACATCCCCTCTGTCTCTATTAAGTAACTTGTAGCAGAGCTATACTCTGCTGAGAAAAATTAGAAAAAAAGATAATTTTTTTTAAGAAAACACCTGTTTTGAAGTTATCAGAGAGATTTCCGAACAGCAAAGACATGAGGGTCCAAGATCTAAGAAAAAATGAAAGGTCAGTGAAATGAGCTCAGTATTCTTCAAGATGCTTTCCACCTTGGGGGACCTGCCTGTTCAGTTTAGATGCCATTCAGAGAACAGCGGCCAAGTGGCAGAGAAACCAACAGATCTCACTGGGTTGGGAAGGTAGTAACTGAATTTCAGGGCTACCAAAGCAGACAAGACATTCAGGGACAAGTTTTCTGAGAAAAGGGAGGTATGAAAAAGTGATCCCATCACTTGTTAATCTTCTAAGGCATTTGTGAAATTCTTAAATTGCGGAGCACAAGAGGACAAGAAGCCAAATGCAAAACAAAGTGGGATTTTCAGGAATCTCATCAGCTGAAGAGACACAAACTGAAGTTTAGTACATACTAAGGAGGAGAGTTCCTAGTTAAATCTGAGAATATATTTTTGGAGGGTATATCCTAGGTTTAGGGTAGAAGCAGAAGTAGGCCAGCATAATAGAACTATAACACTACCTCAAGTTAGCTTAGTTCTGATTGAACTGAGGTGACTTGCTCTATTCTAGTTGTCTACTGGAGAATAGGTTGAATTCTCTCTAGAGGGAAATACCATCACCCCAGGATTCTGTAATTTTTCATTGACAAGTCCATTATTCAGTCAAATCCACCAGACATTATCAAGAAACAGTACCAGAGGGGATGGGGGTGGGGGTAACAGATGATAGAAGCAGAACCACAATTGGCCCACATATGGAGTTATCACACAAGTACTGTAAATAATTATGATTAATAATTCAATAATATGAGCATTTATGTGTTTAAGAAAATAGATATGACAGAGAATTTCACCAACGAACTCAAATCTATTCAAAAGCAAAAAAACCGGAGGAGGAATATGGAGCCTTCAAAATGGCGGAGTAAGGACCTCTGAAAATCTGTTCTTCCATAAAAGCAATGAGAACACTTGCAAAAAAACTGTCACAATCAACTTTTTCAGAATTCTGGAAATTAACTAAAGGCTTTTGACAATCCAAGAGTACTTTTCCCAAGAAAAATGACTGAATTTTGCTAAGAACAGTGACCTTTTTTCTTGCCGTAATTCCATCTCCATCTCTTCTACTCTACAAAAGATGTGAAAGCCAAGAGCTTTATAACTATGTGTTTTAAATAGCAGTAACTTAGCAGCCACTGGAAGATACAGAACAGATTTAGAGCTCCCTAAAAGCCCCATCTCTAGAGAATTGGCTTTATTTAACCTGTTTAGCAGCTTCTGGAAAACTTCATTCTCAGGGCTTGCCTTTATTTAACCTGATTGAAGTAAATCATACTCTGTATGAACAACTGTATCCGCATGGCATTTATCAAAAACAATCAGTTAAACAATTGTTTAACATTGCAGCTGCCTGAGGTGGCATGAACAGTTGAAGCTAACAAAAGGCTGACCAAAAAGAAAAGAAAAAATTTGGGGAAATGGGATATCTGTAGGGAGCTTTACAAAGTTCTAACATATTAACATATTTCTGGAAATCTGAAAGGCCATGTAAATATAAAGAACTGTACACAGCCCCAGAAAAAAAAAAAAAACTGAGGAAGTCCTAATCTGTCACCTCTGGCTGACCTTTAGGCTCTTCATGAGCAAGAAATGGAGGCTAAGGCAAAGTTGTAAACTTCCCACTAGAGCAACGAAGACATGCCCCAACACAAACACAGAACCTGCTCTATTCTGGGGGATCTATTGGTTTAAGGCATTTAAGGAAAATCTGTTCAATAATTAGTTGACTGTTAATCTAGCAGAGCAGAGCCATATACAACAAAGAATATAGACTCTACGGAATTAGTACAGGAAAGTCACTTAGCAATCGTACAGCAACAATGGCAACAAAAACAAAAACAACAAACAGCACTAACAAAAAAAAACTGGGGAGAAGAAGAAGATGTAAAACTGTATTATTCAAAATGTCCAGTTTTCAACAAAAAGTATGAGACACACAAAGATATAGGAAGCTATTGCCCATACACAGGATAAAAAGCAGTCAATAGAAGTTATCCCTGAGGAAGTCAAGACATTGGACTTACTATGCAAAGACTTTAAGTCAATTATTACAAATATGTTTAAAGAATTAATGAAAGCCATTTCTAAATAAAGTATGAGAATGATGTCTCAATGCATAGAGAGTATCACTAAAAATACTACAAATTATAAATAAGAACCAAGTAGGAATTATGTATTTGAAAAGTATAATGAAATAAAATATTCATGAGAGGGGCTCAGCAGCAGATTGGAACTGGCAGAAGAAAGAATCACTAAACTTGAAGGCAGGTCAATTAGATTATCCAATCTGAAGAACATAAAGAAACAAAGATAGAAGAAAAAATGAACAGAGACTCAGAGGCCTGTGGGACACCATCAAGTGTACCAACATATGCGTAGTGGAAGTCTCAGAAGGGAAGAAAGAGAAAGGGGAAGAAAGAACACTTGAAAAATTAATAGCCAAAACCTTTTCAAACCTGATTTTTAAAAATATAAATCTGTACATTCAAGAAAGTCAAAGAACTTCAACTAGGAAAATTCAAGGAGTCACTCCTAGAAAAATTACATCTAACTATTACAAGCCAAAGACAATGAGCGAATCTTTGTAATTAATAAAATTTTTTCTTTGCTAATCAGCTGACTTTAAGGTGAGAATCTTGAAAGCAAAAGTGACTCATTATATACAAGAGAACCTCAATAATATTAACAGCTAACTCCTCATCAGAAACTGTAAAGGCCAGAAGATAGTGAGATGACATATATAAAAGTGTTGAAAGAAAACTAGGAATTCTATATGCAGGAAATCTACCCTTCAGAAGCAAAGGGGAACTTATGACACTCTCAAATAAATAAAACTAAATTCATCACCAGCTACTAAAGGAAGTCCTTCAGGCTAAAAGCAAAGGGTACTAGATAGTAACTCAAATTTGTATGAAGAAATAAAAAGTACCAATAAAGATAACTGTGTAGGTAAATATAAAGAACAGAATAAGTATATTTTCATTTATCTTCTATCTGATTTAAAAGACAACCAACTGCATAAAGCAATAATTACAAAACTGTGTCAATGGGCTTATAACACAAAAAGGTGCCATATTCGTGACAGAATAATAGAAGGAGGAGATGAAGCATAGTTTTTGTGTGCTGTGAAATTAAGTTAATATTAATATGAACTAGACTATCTTAAGTTGTTAATTGTGGGCCGGGAGTGGTGGCTCATGCCTGAATCCCAGCGCTTTGGGAGGGCAAGGTGAGAAAATGGCTTGAGCCCAGGAGTTTGAGACTAGCCTGGACAACATGTGAGACCCCACTTATTAAAAAAAAAAAAAAAAAGCAATCGTTTTGATCACCTCTCAGTGTTTTGGCTAAGATCAAGTGTAGTATCTGTTCTTATAAGCTTAATATCTGATATGTCCTCTATCTGACGATACTATATTAAATGGGTTTTTGGAGCAGGGAGATGGGATAGGAGCTTACTCTGTCCACTCCAGGCATTGACCTGATATTTTAGTACCTCCAGAAATGGTGCACCCCCTTTGGGAGATAACATTTTTTAAAATTACTTGTAAAAATATTTTTTAAAGGTGTTAATTGAAATCCCTAGGGCAACCACTAAGAAAATAACTTAGAAATATATAGTAAAATAAAACAAGAGAATTAAAATGGTATATTAGAAAATATCTATTTAACATAAAAAACAGTAATAGAAGAATAAAGGAACAAAAAGAAGATGTAGCACATACAGAAAACAAATGCCGAAATGCAAACACAAATTCTACTTTATTAGTAATTATGTTAATTGTAAATGGATTTAACACTCTGATCAAATGGTAGAGATTGGTAGAATGAATTGAAAAAATGATGCAACGATATGTTGTGTCCAAGAGACACACTTTAGATTCAAATATACAAATAAGTTGAAACTGAAAGATTGGAAAATGATACACCATTCGTGCAGTTCCCAAAAGAGAACTGGATATAATAATATCAGACAAAATGGACATGAGTTGCCATCTCCCACTTGGGATGACTATAATAAAAAAAAGAAAATTAGAAATGTTGACAAGGATATGGAGAAACTGAAACCCTAATACACTGCTAGTGGGAATGTAAAATGGTGCAGCCACTTTGAAAAAGTTTGGCAATTATTAAATAGTTAAGTATAGAGTTACCATACGATCCAACAATTGCACTCCCTGGTTTATACCTTAAAGAAAATGAAAACATATGTCCACAGAAAAACTTGTTCACAAATAAAATAGCATCATTATTATAATAGCTAAAAAATGAAAGCAATCCAAATATTCAATTGATAAATGTATAAACCTTGAAAACCTTGTCTTAATGAAAGAAGCCAGATACAGAAGACCACGTATTGTATGATCTGATTTATATGAAAGGTCTAGATGGGCAAATCTATATAGATACAAAGTAGATTAATAGTTGTCTGGGGATGGGTAAAGAGGGAAGAGATGGGGAAAAGGAATGGGAGTGACTGCTAATGGGTATGGAGTTTCTTTTGAGGTGATAAAAATATGTTCTAGAATTAGATAGTGGCATCTATCTAGAATTAGATAGGGGGCATCACACAGCTTCATGAGTATATTTAAAACCATTGAATTATATACTTTAAAAAATGAATTATTTGGAATGCAAATTCCATCTCAATAAATCTACTATTTAAAAATGAACAAATGGAAATTCTAGAATTGAAAAATAGAATTACAGAAATTAAAAATCAATTAATGGGTTTAATAACATACTGAACATTGCTGAGAAAGATTCAAAAACATTTTTACATTGGCCAATAGAAAATATCCAAACTAAAGAACTGAGAACAAAAAGAAAGAAAACATTTGTAAGAGAGCATGAAGTATATATAATACATAGTAAGAACTTTTAATGTACCTATAATTGGAGTCTCAGAAAGATAGGAGAGAGAATTAGGCAGGGGGAATATTTGACAAGATAAAGATCAAGAAATTTTGGAAACTAGTGAAAGATCTCGGCTCAAAGATTAAAGAAATTTAATGAAACCCAAGCAGAATAACTACAAAGTAGACTACACACATGCATGTTGATATGGTTTGGATATTTGTCCTCTGAAATCTGATGTTGAAATGTGATCCCCAGTGTTGGAGGTGTGACTAGTGGGAGCTGTTTGGGTCATGGGAGTCGATCCCTCATGAATGACTTGGTGCCATCCCCTTCATGATTAGTGAGTTTTTGCTCTATTAGTTCATGTAAGAACTGGTTGTTTAAAGAGCCTAGCACCTCCCTCCCCACCTCCCTCTTGTTCTGTCTCACCATGTTGACATGCCTGCTCTGCCTTTGCCTTCTGCTATGAGTAAAATCTTCCTGAGACTTCACCAGAAGATGAGCTCATGTTGGTGCCATGCTGTTAGAGCCTGCAGAACCATGAGCCAAATAAAACACTTTTCTTTATAAATTACCCCATCTCAGATATTCCTTTATAACAATGCAAAATGGACAAATACATATCATACTAAAATGCTGAAAATCAAACATGAGGAGTAAATATTAAAAGCACCTAGAGGAAAATAGTACACTTTAAAAAAAAAAAAAAAACAATTTTAGGAGTGACATCCGGCTTCTCAATAGATATGATGGAAGCCAGAATTCAGTTGACTTATATCTTTACATAAATGACCGATAAGAAAATAATTGTTCACCTATAATTCTATTCCCAGAAAAACTATCCTTCAAATGTAAAGGAAAAAGACATTCCCAAACAAAAACTGAAAGAAATCAGCAGCAGACATGCACCAAAGACAAAATGAAACAAAACAAAAATAAAAAGCTAGATACAGAAGAATATTCTTCTAGAAAAAGAAAAACATTTCCCACCAAAGAAAATAATTCAAGAGATAAACATGGAAATGTAGAAAGGAATGAAGATGAATGGGGAAATATGTGAATAAATATAGAATACTTTTTAGGATTTAAAAAAATGTAAATAAAATATAAAGCAAATACTAGGGTAGTTATGAAAATAATACAACTATCATAATGTTAGTTGTGGGCTAAAGAAAAAAGAAACACAACTAGTAAAGGAATACAAACAGTAAGAACTCAACAACAACAAAAAGTGTATATTGAGATCTGGCAAGATGGCCAAATAGGAACAGCTCTGGTCTGCAGCTTCTAGCAAGACCAATGCAGAAGGCGGGTGATTTTTGCATTTCCAACTGAGTGGCACCTGGAACCCCAGCAGGACAGAACCGTTCACTTTCCTAGAAAGGGGACTGAAACCAGGGAGCCAAGTGGTCTCACTCAATGGGTCCCACTCCCACAGAGCCCAGCAAGCTAAGAAACTGGCTTGAAATTCTCAATGCCAGCACAGTAGTCTGAAGTTGACCTGGGATGATGGAGTTTGGTGTGAGGGGGCATCCACCATTACTGAGGCTTGTGTAGGCATTTTCCCTGACAGTGCTAAGGAAACTAGGAAGTTCAGACTGGGCAGAACTCACCACAGTGTGGCAAAGCAGCTCTGGCCAGACTGCCTCTCTAAATTACTCCTCGTTAGGCAGGATCTCTGAAAGAAAGGTAGCAGCTTATAGATAAAAATCCCATCTCCCTGGGACAGAGCCCCTGGGGGAAGGGGTGGCTGTGGGTGCAACTTCAGCAGACTTAAATATCCTTCCCTGCCAGCTCTGAAGAAAGCAGTGGATCCTGACAGGGAGGATTCTCCCAGCACAGTGCTCAAGCTCTGCTAAGGGACAGACTACCTTCTCAAGTGGGTCCCTGACTCTCATGCCTCCTAACTTGGAGAGATCTCTCAGCAGGGGCCAACAGACACCTCTTATAGGAGAGCTCTGGCTGGCATCTGGCAGGCGCCCCTCTGGGACAAAGCTTCTAGAGAAAGGAGCAGGCAGCAATCTTTGCTGTTCTGCTGCCTCCAGTGGTGATACCCAGGCAAACAGGGTCTGGAATGGACCTCCAGCAAACTGCAGCAGACCTGCAGAAGAGGGGCCTGTTAGAAGAAAAACTAACAGACAGAAAACAATAATATCAACATCAACACAAAGGACCCCCACACAAAAACCCCATCCAAAGGTCATCAGCCTCAAAGATCAAAGGTAGAGAAACTCATGAAGATGAGGAAAAACCAGCACAAAAATGCCGAAAATTCAAAAAATCACAATGCTGCTGCTTCTCTAAATGATCACAACTCTTCTGCAGCAAGGGCACAAAACTGGATGGAGAATGAGTTTGACAAATTGGCAGAAGTAGGCTTCAGAAGGTAGGTAATAACAAACTCCTCTGAGGTAAAGGAACATGTTCTAACCCAATGCAAGGAAGCTGAGAACCTTGATAAAAGGTTACAGAAACTGCTAACCACGATAACCAGTTTAAAGAAGAACATAAATGACCTGATGGAGCTGAAAAACACAGCACAAGAACTTTGTGAAGCATACACAAGGATCAGTAGCCAAATCAAGCAGAAGAAAGAATATCAGAAATTGAAGATCAACTTACTGAAATAAGGCATGAAGACAAGATTACAGGAAAAAAAAAAAAGGAATGAACAAAGTCTCCAAGAAGTATGGGACTATGTGAAAAGACCAAACATATGACTGATTGGTGTACCTGAAAGTGAGAGGAAGAATGGAGCCAAGTTGGAAAACACACTTCATGATATTATCCCAGAGAACTTCCCCAACCTAGCAAGACAGGCCAACATTCAAATTCAGGAAATACAGAAAACATCACTAAGATACTCCACGAGCAGAGCAACATGAAGACACATAATCATCAGATTCTTCAAGGTTGAAATGAAAGAAAAATTGTTAAGGGCAGCCACAGAGAAAGGTCAGGTTTCTTAGAAAGGGAAGCCCATCAGACTAACAGCGGTTCTCTCAGCAGAAACCCTACAAGCCAGAGAGAGTGGCGGCCTGTATTCAACATTCTTAAAGAAAAGAATTTGCAATCAAGAATTTCATATCCAGCCAAACCAAGCTTCATAAGTGAAAGAGAAATAAAATTCTTTACAGACAAGCGAATGCTGAGGGATTTTGTTACCACCAGGCCTGCCCTACAAGAGATCCTGAAGGAAGCACTAAATACGGAAAGGAAAAACCAGTACCAGCCACTGAAAATACATACCAAATTATAAAGACCATTGACATTATGAAGAAACTACATCAACTAATGGGCAAAATAACCAGCTACCATCATAATGACAGAATCAAATTCACACATAACAATATTAATCTTAAATGTAAATGGGCTAAATACCCCAATTAAAAGACACAGACTGGCAAATTGGATAGAGTCAAGACTCATCAGTGTGCTGTATTCAGGAGACCCATCTCACATGCAAAGACACACATAGGCTCAAAATAAAAGGATGGAGGAATATTTACCAAGCAAATGCAAAGAAAAAAAAAAGCAAGGGTTTGCAATCCTAGTCTCTGATAAAGCAGAATTTAAACCAACAATGATCAAAACAGACAAAGAAGGGCAGAAGGGCATTACATAATGGTAAAGGGATCAATTCAACAAGAAGAGCTAACTATCCTAAATATATATGTACTCAATACACGAGTACCCAGATTCATAAAGCAAGTTCTTAGAGATATACAAAGAGACTTAGACTCACACACAATAATAGTGGAATACTTTAACACCCCATTGTCAATATTAGATCAATGAGACAGAAAATTAACAGGGATATCCAGGACTTGAACTCAGCTCTGGACCAAGTGGACCTAATAGATATCTACAGAACTCTCCACCCAAAATCAACAGAATATACATTCTTCTCAGCAACACATTGCACTTATTCTAAAATTGACCACATAATTGGAAGTAAAACACTCCTCAGTAAATGCAAAAGAACGGAAATCATAACAGTTTCTCAGCCCACAGGGCAATCAAATTAGGACTCAGGAATCGGAAACCCACTCAAAACTGCACAACTACATGGAAACTGAACAACCTGCTCCTGAATGACTACTGGGAAAATAACAAAATGAAGGCAGAAATAAAGATGTTTTTTGAAACCAATGAGAACAAAGACACAGTGTACCAGAATCTCTGGGACACAACCAAAGCAGTGTTAGAGGGAAATTTATAGCACTAAATGCCCACAGGAGAAAGCAGGAAAGATCTAAAATCGACACCCTAACATCACAATTAAAAGAACCAGAGAAGCAAGAGGAAACAAATTGAAAAGCTAGAAGACAAGAAATAACTAAGATCACAGCAGAACTGAAGGAGATAGAGACA